>NC_089503.1:42395528-42718930 GCF_036850995.1 Saccopteryx leptura
AGAGAGATGAAATGATGACCTCATTAATTACACCTGCAGGAAGATTTTTACTTTAACAGGTCACAAAACTGTTGATTCAAAGGCATACAGTTTCTAACCCCAGAGTGTATGTGTTGCAGGGGGAATGGTAAAAGCTTTGCCTTTAGAGCTGCAAAAAGATCATCTGTTGCCTTGCTAAACATAGAGAAATATGGATGAGTGCATTTAACAAATACTACCCA
Source organism: Saccopteryx leptura (assembly GCF_036850995.1). NCBI lineage: Eukaryota > Metazoa > Chordata > Mammalia > Chiroptera > Emballonuridae > Saccopteryx > Saccopteryx leptura. The sequence continues at coordinate 42,395,750 of NC_089503.1, forward strand.
TAGTCTAACCAACATTTAGGATCCATTTATTTTTCCAGCCTGCATTCTCCACCCCGCATTCTCCGTGTTTTCTGATCAATATGACAACAGCACACTGTGGCATTATGAACTGCTCAAGGGCTTTCCTGACGATCAGTGTTCTTGAGTACATAGCAGTCCCATGAGTATCATTCTATCCCTGACAATTCTCTATGGTGAGACATTTACAAGGATTTTTGCACTCTCCCCCTGCTCTAATCCAGAGATAGCCATTTTTGCACACATAGCCATTTTCTTATGTTAAATTATTTCCTTTGGGATGAATTCCTATGATGTGCTTTGTTGCTTTAAAATCATGGACTTCATTCTCCAGAGCTGGGTCTCCGAGGAGGACAGTAGAACAGAAGAATTCCCTGCAACTCTTCATTTTTTGACTCAAAACCAGCTAAACGGGCATGTTTCCCTCCCCCACAAGTCACAAACGATAGCTGACAATAAAAGACTCAAGGTCAAAAGGCTAGAGGACCTAAGCATTAGGTCGGGGAAGTGTTTTTTGCCATCACACAGGTTCATGTTCACATGCTCTCCTTTACAACATGAAACATGAGGCCAGCCCCTTAACTGTGCTGAAATTCCATCTCCTCATGTACAAAACTGGGCTAATAAATCTACCCTTCTCACTAGGATCTTATGAGGGTGGAGTTCTGCTCTCTGTAAGGTCAGTTTCACGCCCACCCCACCCTGCAGCCTAATTTTAAGGTCCATTTGCTATTTCCTGCCTACCCCCACCCACTACCTTCTCCCTTTGGTACTTTGACAAATAAGAAAGAAAATCGGAGGCTTCAGGCCTCAGTTGGCCTTTCTCTGAGTCCTGCATCTATCCCTCAGTGGTCTCCCTATGTCTCCTTCCTGCTGTCTCCAAAAAGGAGAGACCCCTGTCCCACAGAACAAGGAAGAAACAGTGAGAGCTGTTTAGACAGCCCTGTTGAACCAAAAGCAGTCGCCTTCCTCCCATCAGGAAGCCCTGTACCAGGACCCAGGAATTTCTCACTAGAGAAAGGACTGCACTGAGCTCTGCCCTGCCCTGCCCCTATCTGCCTGACGGCGGTCAGGGACATGCCTGCGGCTCCTTCCCATCGCTTTGTTCCCGGCACTCTTTCCCCTGCAGCAGCTCCCACGCCATTCCCAATAGCTTGCAGAGTTCAGGGCAGAGCCTCGGAAAGGGGAGATTTCTGTCTCAGGGACAGATTGATGTGGCTCTGCTGGGGAGCAATGAACTGAACCAAGATCGGAGTTTCTCTGGGAGCTCTTGATGCTGAATTTGGAAGCAGCCATGCGGCAGTACCCTGGTATCTTTAGCAACAAAGTCAGACGGGTTTTTTTCTCCACTGCTTCTCACCTGAGATCTCGCTGGAGGTGCGGCATGAGAACCTTAAATTTGAAAGGAGGTCCTGAGAGCCCACAAGGCAGGGGTGGGGGAGGGCATGGGCCTGAAATCTTTGCAGTCTATGATAGGCAATGCATTCCCATCTCTCGCCTGGGAGCACTGCCATGCTATATTTTCTCTGGTCTTTTCTGCCCAGAAATGACTACAGAGCAGCCTGGTGGTGAGTGTGGGACAAGGCCTCCTCTGATTCCGTTTTTGTTGCAGAGAGCACAGATCATGGGATTTGTCCTAGCTCTTCCGGTTTTAGCGATTCTGTGATTTGCTCCATTTATTCTTGTTCCATTCAGAGTGAGCTCCCCTAGGCCTGGTGGCCACAATGCAGCAAGTCATATTCAGGGGCGTGAGGTTAGAACTGGGCCTCATTCTGTTCCCCTAAGCAGGATATTGAAGAGGATATAGGCAGCCCTCCCTGTACTTAGAATGTTTACTGGGATTTATCAATCTGATTTTTCTCTTGTAAACAATTGCACAAGGTTCTGCAAGCATGGAGGGTCCTAGAATGATCAGTATGACGCAGTAGCAGGTACTCATGGCAGTCTCTTTGCTGGCAGTGACAGCCACCTCTGAACTTCTCTTTCCAACAGACTCAATTTCTCGGGGTTTATTTTGTCTCATCCCAAGAGTTTCTTGCTAACGCCTACGTCTTAGCCGTGCTTCTGTTCCTTGCCCTCCTACTGCAAAGGACATTTCTGCAAGCATCCTACTATGTCGCCATTGAAACTGGTATTAACTTGAGAGGAGCAATACAGGTACTTGAATGATTATGTTTTTCACTTCATAGTAAGAACCACATTACTTGTCTTCATGGGCACTCAAGGATAATTCTGCTGTGAATTTATCTTATTTATTTTTTAATTTATTTTAATGTGTGTGTGTGTGTGTATGTCTTTAACAATGTTTTGAAACAATGATCACTGACAAAATGATGTGGGGTAAGTGAAAAGCGCCTTGGGCTGGACTTAGGAAAGATAGTAGTTCTAAATCTTGGACGAGACCCCCACTGTCAACTGCTCAGCCCCGGGGCCTCCATGTTTTCCAGACTTGAATGGAACCAGCATCACTAATCCACCACAGACTGTTTTCTGCTGAATGCAAATGCAGCCTCAGAATCCTTTTCTGGATTCTATTTTAGAGTTCCACTACCAGACAGTCTTCTTTGGGGACAAAAGGGGAAACATATTTGACATACCAAGATTAGAGAGCCTCTGAGATGCATTGGAAATCTTAAATCTTGGGTCATAGTAAGAGAGACTTATCGGCCTGATGGGTCCGTTGGAACTAGCTCCTTGCTTGCCTTCTGTGGAGTCCTTTTTGGAATCCATTGGAAGGATGATCAATGTCACGAAGGATTCAGGGCCCCTTTAGGCAAGCTGGCAATGAGAGTTGTCTAAGCCCCAGTGTTTTGATGAGAATTTTGGTCTAGCGGTTGGAATGAAAAGACCCAGTATGGTAGTGGTTTACATAGAAGTTTATTTTTCACAGTAAATCAAAGCCAATATGCTAGCTACACAATCATCAATGACCTTGGTTCTTTCTATAATGTTGCTCTGCCTGCCGTCTCACAATTGCTTTTATCTTATGGTTTAAGATGACTATTGAAATTGCCACTATCACGTCTACATTGAAACCAGCAGAGAGATGGGGCAATAGCAGGGAATGCTGCCTCCTTTTAAAATCATAATGCAGAAGTTGCACATATTCTCTTCCATCCCATTAGTGAGGGATTGCCCACCTGGCTGTACCTAGAAAGATAAAAAGTGGGGTCTTTCATCTTGACTACCTTATATGCCCTGCTAGAAATTCTTTGGATAAAAAGGAGACAATGGATGTGGGGGAACAACTACAAAATCTGCCATATCCAGCAATTCCCATGAAGTCAGTAAAACATTAAGAAGTTGTGCTTAAACCCCAAAGCCACCTCATTCTTCAGAAATGTGCCTCAGAATAATTAACATTGACTGGTCCCCTGGGAGCCGTGATCAGAGGCTTTGTAGAAAAGGAGAAAGGTATATATAGCCTGGGTTGGGGACAGTGTCAGGGTTTGGACACTGGTGATCTTGGTGTGGTCCTTGTTCCCTCTGAAATCATGTAATGCACAACCTGTCCATGACAACCCTGCCCATCCCCAGTGGTTTTTCATTGAGGAAACAGAACCATTTCCTCAGGAATGTCATCATGTGAGAAGGGAGAAAAGAGCCCAGGACAATCCAAGACCCTGTAAGACTCAATCACAGAGCTAGGAAGAACCAAGCTATTGCCCAGCTCAGAAAACCTCTCTGAAAATCCCAGTCTCTGCTCAAACCCCTCCAGTGACAGGCAGACTTGCACCACCACAAATGACAGCCAATTTTGTAGTCAAACAGTTTCGTAATTAAATCTACTTTCTATGTGCATGTCATAACTCACGCTGTGGCCCAGTATTTTCCAATTATACAAAAGAGGCAAAATGATTTTTTAATGTATTAGCATGTAACCATTTTTATCAAACTGAATCTTTTGCAATAAAGAGAGATCGATTCATGTCACAAAAAGAAAATGCTAGCATTAACACTGGAAACAAATTAGAAAAAAACTTCTTTCTTTCAGAGATTTACAGAAAATTAAAGGCAAGAGTCTGTGTCTTCATGAGTTTGAGAGTAATCACATTTCTCACATGAAAAGTTATTAAGCAAAATTTCTTTTTTATATATAATTTTTTTGACATGCTAGCTATCAGTCGGTTGGATATTTCTGTGTATCCTGATGTTAATAATTCTTTCGTTGATAGACTAGCCTATGTTTCTACTTCCCTGAAACAAGGTTTATTATTCATCTTTAAAGACCAATTTCAAATAACCTAGGATGTGCATAGATGTAGAAAATGTGACTGCCATTATTTTAAACCTTTCCCATGGTATATAAATTCACCAAAAAAAGAGACACAGAATAGGTTTATACTTTAAGCACCCCTGAGCCACAAAAAAGCCTGGGTTTACACAAAAGATGAATTAAGGGCCAGGAATCCGCCTGACAACAGAATGCACAATAGAATTTCACTCAAGAGCAGGCACCCCTAGGATATTTAAGACAGGAATGTGTTTTTCTTTTTTCCAGAGCACAAAGCATGAAATTTGCTATCTTCCTGGGTGACACATCACTGCATATAGAGCTTTAAGGGTCAGAGCTCATGGGGAGCCATTACCATAGCTGTTCCCATTGCCTGGAGGAGGCAGAGTGAGGTCCCCAAGGTGGCTGGACCCCAGGACCGTGCTGCCAGGGGCTGATCGACACTCATAGATTATGTCTCACAGAAGACCATTCGGGCTGAACCCTGGTTTTGTTTCAAGGCTCAGTTAAGATGGGACTTGGCCCCAGAGCACACCACACTGCCTGGTTTGAGATGGCTGCATCAAACCAGATGGCTGCCCCACTTTGTCATTTTTATGGCTCTGAAGTATGTTCTGCACTGGCCTCTGGTAAATCAAGACAACAACTGGACATGATGATCTGCTTTTAAGATTTAAGAGCTAATTAAGTTCTGTCCCCAAGGGAGAGGTCTTGCTTGCTGGGGAAGTAACTTTTCATGCTGGCCTGGATCCTTTGTTTGAATGCTGCCTCTCTGGCTTGCTTGATCTGTCCTCAAAACCCCTTACCTCTCTGTGCCTTAGTCACATTATTTATGAAATTGGAATAATAATGCAGGACCCCCTTACAGAGCTGCTCTACGCTTCGTAGGGGGGGGGGGGATACCTGGAAAGGACCTGGCACACTATAGACATGTGGCATCTGGGATGGTGATTAGGATGATGATGATGACAAATGCAAAACATTCTGCTCTCATTTCCAGACCAAGATTTACAATAAAATTATGCACCTGTCCACCTCCAACCTATCCATGGGGGAAATGACTGCCGGGCAAATCTGTAACTTGGTTGCCATCGACACCAACCAGCTCATGTGGTTTTTCTTCTTGTGCCCAAACCTCTGGGCTATGCCAGTACAGGTAAGGGATGTGGGCTTTGGTGGGAAGTAGAAGAAGGGACACAAAACCAGAATCTGCTGGTATGTGCTTGGTCACTAAGAGTTCACCATCTTCCTTTCCATGCTTGCCTGTGCCTTCTACCCCACTGGGGTCTACAGGGTCCCTCTACTGTCTCACACTCTGCCAGCATCTAACCATCTCTCTTGATGTTCAGAGAGGGTAGTGCCATTAAGACTTAAAATGCAGCTTAAACCTTAAAAACCTTAAAAAATACTATGGAATAATCATATGTAGAACACTTGCAGACATGAAAAGTTATATTGTAGCAAAGGGCTTGATTACGCTGAAAAGTATCCTGATTTGTTTAAGCAAAAAGAGTAAATTTAAAAATAGTATATGCAGTACACTCCTCACTAAATTGGAATATATGTGTGTGTGTGTGTGCATTTGCACAGATTCACACGGAAAAAAAGAACTGAAAGGTCACATGGTAGGACTGCAAGTGATTTCTATTTTCTTTACTCATTTCTAAATTCTCCAAGAAGCACTTATTGTTTTTGAAAATAAAAAACATGATTGTTTTTAAAACTAAACAATCTTTGAGACTAGCTCTGAAGGGGGTGCATTCTCCCCCAGCTATAGCTGAAGAACCTTGGATATGGTTTACCTGACTCTTGGCCTCATCCGCCCTGACTCCCACCTTCCACCAGGGAGTCTATGATCCTGTCCTGTTGCTGGAAATGAATCATCGCTTGGATGGTCAGGCCAGAAGTAGAAATCCCAGACCCATTCTCAGAGGGCCTGCCAGCTCCTGGGGCTTGCCTGGTATAGAGGAAAGTGTCTGTACTTGGATGAGACAGGCTGATTGAAATAATCTCTGTGAGCCTCACTGTCCTCATCTGTAAAATAGGGGTGCTTCCCTCCCTCTGGAGTTGCTATGACAATTCAATTAGATGATGTAAGTAAAGCACCAAGCAGAGTGCCCTGCTCAGAGTAGTCACTAAGTAAATATCAAGTCCCTCTAATCTGCACACTTTGTGTGAGTGAAGAGGACTTTATGCACATTCCATAAACAATCTCAAGTGATTTTGATTGGTCCTCCTTACCTGTAAAGCTTATATTTGATGAGAGGCTCGTATGGGAGGCAGCTAGGCAAAAGACAAGTAGGGCAGAGGATCTGGTGGTTCTTTTTACCAGAATATCCCTGTAAGCCACCCCCATTACCACTTACCCACAACAGATCCCTGGGTCTCCCTCTGCTCTGCCAAGATGGATCACTGGCAACGAAAGCTATAGAGGGCCTGGAGAGCTCAGCTGATATAGTCACCAACCTTTTGTTCTTCCAGTCGTGCCTCCTTGAGCAACCTGTTTCAAAAGGTTTTGTCTAAGGAACCTGCTGCATTGTTGTTGTTACTGTTATTTATGTTTACTGTGCATGCATCATTGCTAATAATACTAATTAATACTAATCACCCCTGCCCAGTGCCTAGCCCTGCCCCAGCCTCTCTCACTTGTGTAAATAACCCTCATAACAACTGGGGAGGTAGGGATTTTTATTTCCACCAGTTACTTGCCTTTGCTTACCTCTCATGAAATGTTATTTGGCTTTCCATTTTTAATTGCTTATAGACTTTCCCTTTGCCACTTATAGCTGTGACCAGCCCTCAAGGCCCAGTCTTACCATCTGGAGTTGATGCAATCCCTTCGACCTGGTCAGGATTCTGTGTGCAGCCTGGTTGGCCACAGGGCACATGAGGATTTTTATAATATTGAAATTAGTTCAGGAACCCCATTCCTTTATTCCCAAGGCTCTCCCTGGGTTGTAATCTTTTTTTTTTCTGGTCACATATACCTTTTTAGATAACAACTTTACTGAGATATAATTTATCCATTTAAAGTGTACAATTTTATGGGTCACAGGCTTGTGCAAGCATATCACAATATCAGAACAGTTTTTTCACCCCTAAAGATGCCCATACCCATTGGCAGCCACTCCTCATTCCCACCCCAGCCATAAGCAACCACTAATCTACACATATTTTAAGAATCTAATGAGCCTGACCTGTGATGGCGCAGTGGATAAAGCTTCAACCTGGAATGCTGAGGTCGCTGGTTCGAAACTCTGGGCTTGCCTGGTCAAGGAACATGTGGGAGTTGATGCTTTCTGCTCCTTCCCCCTTTTTTCTCTCTCTTTTATCATCTTCTCTAAAATGAATAAAAATAAAATACTTTTTAAAAATCTAATGAAACCTTCTCTCATAGAAACAATATGTGTTCACACATTTTGCCTACAATGTCAGGGGCTTTCTGGGCCCCTGAAGCTTGCAGACACCTTGTTAAGGAACTCAGCCATTGTGTGGACCTCTGTGTTTCCTCTCCCATGTCTGGAAATCAGGGGCTCAGGGAGAGCAGGGGCTCACTCTGGACCACACAGCGAGGTAGCAGGACCACACCCAAGTATCTCCTTTCTGTGGTTCCCTAGTGACAAAGTTCCCAGAAGGCCTGTTTGTTTGCTTGTTCGTTTGTTTTTAAGAAGGGGGTCAGCCATCGTGCATTGATGACCAACTATGTGCCAGACACTATTCTAGGTGTTTATCACATATCTCCACAACACTCCTGCTAAGTGGATATTAAAATCAACGTTTTAAAAATGAAGAAGCTGAGAGTCAGAGAGGTTAAGTAAGTTGCCCAAGATTGCACAGCCAGTCAGTGCTGGGACTGCATTCAAACTCAGGGATGTAGGTTCCAGGAACTGTGATTGCCCCACTACTCCCCTAGATTGTTTTTTCTAACTCATGAATAGGAGCTAAAGTAGCCCTTTCTCCCCCATACTTGCTTTGCACATGTAGAATCCCTGATTTCTGGTATGTTCTCCCATGGGGTCCATTCAGACCCCTGCAGAAGAGAGGAGTGAACAGAGCTGTGTGAGGGGCACGAGGAGGGACAGGTGGAGTGTAGGGAGCCTGGGCTTGGCAGCAGCATGCCCAGCTCCTGCCCCAGCAGCTGCCAGCGCCTGGAGGGGTGGGGGTGAGGCACCGACCCCCAGCCAGTGCACTGGTGGTGGTTCTGGACGCGCTCTGGGAACTTCCTTAGTGTCCGGCTCTACCTGAGCTGCTGAGTGACAGACACCCTGATCGCTTCCATAAGAGAACAGCTCATGAAAGGACTGGATGCCAAGGATAATTTTCCTGGAGGGTGACAGCAGCCGGGCCCAGCAGGAGTAGAAGTGTTCTTCATCTCCTAATGCGCCCCCTGCCCATCCGTGCCGCATCTAACATCAGCTAAGTACTGGGAGGCAGGTGCTGAGGGACCACTTAGCAGCCCTGTAAGAACCTGCGAGTGCAGGAGGCGTTCTGTAATTAATGGGCATTACAGAGCCACCCACCCACTCTTCTGTCCTGGAGGTGGTGCAGGAGCTTAGTGCCACTTTGGGGTGGGCCCAGGGAGTGCAGAGGCAGCCCAAGCAGACTTCATTTTAATGTTCAATTAAGGAAGGCAGCACAGCTGTTCCTCTCGCAATAGCCCTGAATTCAGAGGTGCCTGCTTTCGAAGGCAACCTGAGAAACTGTCATCTTGATGCTTTGGAGGCTGGCAAGAGTAACTTACACTTCCCATAAATATTCCGAAGCAGGCAGTCATTTGCATAAAGCTAGATACAGAATAAATTCTCTTTTCAGAGAATATCTGTGAGATTCACTAAAAAATTAAAGAAGCCAGGAACATAAAAATGAAAAGGAAATCCTCAGATTGTGGACCGGTTGTGTCTGGTGTGGACATGGCTTTTGTGCCCCTCTCTGCTCATCTGTTCCCTTTTCCCAATGAGAGTAAAACGTCAGCCTTGCACAAAAGGTGCTGTCACACTGGTTGAGTGACCTCCGCTCTGAGACCTCCACCTGTAGACTCGGGGAGAGAATGCTTCAGCCAGCCTTGCAGATAAATGCAGTTGGTTCCCAGCCCAGAAACTCTGCTGGTGTGAGAGCCCATCAGGTTAATCCCTCCTCCTGAAATTGCTTTGTCACACCTTTTCCTCTGCCTCCCCCCAAGACAGTTTGGAAACCCGGACACCAAGGCATGTCCCACTTTAGGGGACTGAGGAAGGGGGAATTTTGCCAACACCCCCTGGCAGGGCAGCCACCAGGTCAGAGGGAACTCATGCCCGTGCCCCTCCCTCAGATCATCGTGGGTGTGATTCTCCTTTACTACATCCTCGGAGTCAGTGCCTTAATAGGAGCAGCTGTCATCATTCTACTGGCCCCTGTCCAGTACTTCGTGGCCACCAAGCTCTCCCAGGCCCAGCGGAGCACCCTGGTGAGTGTCCCCCACTCTGTGCACCTACTCCTTTTCCCCATCTTTCCCCCATGTATCTGCCTGCTCCTGCTCCCCTGTCATCGCTGGGTCTCCTCACTCTCCCCCTAGATGCCACCAATCAGCTCCCCCACCTACCTGCACACTACCATCGACCTTAAACAGGTCAGTCCACCTCTCCAAGCCTCAGTTAACCAATGCAATGGGATTAATGGAGAAGGCAGGGAGCAGCCCCATGGGCGCCGGAGCGGGGCATTGTCTGTGAAATGGCGAGGACACTGGCTCGGCCCCTACCTCCTGGGTGGACTGGCCCCTGACGCGGTGACCCCTGGCAGGAGTACTCGAACGAGAGGCTGAAGCAGACCAACGAGATGCTCCGTGGCATCAAGCTGCTCAAGCTGTACGCCTGGGAGAACATCTTCCGCGCGCGGGTGGAGATGACCCGCAGGAAGGAGATGACCAGCCTCAGAGCCTTTGCCATCTACACCTCCATCTCCAGTGAGTCCACCCCAACTGGCCAGCCCTGCGTGCTGCTGCCTGCGTGCTAGGATGAGGTACCAGGGCACGGGGGAGGGGACACTGGCAGAAACGGGAGGCTTTGGGGTCATCCAATCCAGGTGAGCCTCAAACTATCTCATGCAGCAGAGCTCCCCCTCACCCCCGCCCCGAAATCACAGTGCTCCTCAGTCATTTATTCAGAAAACATGTGTTAAAAGCCTGCCCTGCGTGGGGCACTGTGCTGGCCCTCAAGATGCAGCGATGAGAAAGTGAGACGAGGTCTTTGATATGCTACTGAGCCGATCCTTTCCTGAGAGGCAGCAGTAAAGGGATAAATAACAGTTTGAGTTCTTGGAAGTGTGAGGGCTTCTTTTCAATAAGTCAGACCAAACGGCCACCGCCCTGGGGAAGCTGCAAGGAAGTTTTCATTTATCTGGGGCCCTGAGGAGGAAACATTGTCTCCAAACAGAAGCTTCACTAACCGAATTTACATTAGCCAACTGGTTTGGGAACCCCAAGCCCCGAAATAGAGGAAAAAAAGACCAAAACTGGTAAAACTCCTAGGATCCCAGCAGACATAAATAATAAAACCACTTTCCAGAGAACAGGGAGCTCTTGTAGCAAACATTCTGTTGAACAAGGAGCTAATAATAAAGAAATAAAAATCCACCAGAGTGAATCAGCAAATGCAAAATATAGGAGAATTACTCTCTTGATACCTGGAGATGTTAGAATAGACTGAGAGGCATAATAAAATAAGTATGTAAAAAATAATAATTAAAGAGCTACAGAAGGTGAAAAACCTACAGGACAAAACAAGAAAATGTCAGGGGAAAAGAAAGCCAAAGGAACTTACAGAAATTAAAATTTTAGTTACTGAAATTAATTTGGCAGACAGTAGTCCCCAGGTCAGAGTCAGGGTGTATGGAGGTCAGCTGATTGACGGAGTCCTAGCTCAAGTTCATCTCAGTTGGTCTAGTGGCTCCATGTACCCACCTGGTGGTGGTTGGTGTATCCAGCCAGGCCCTGGTGCATAAATGGGACGTTGATAATTAACAGCTGGCAATCCACACTCTGGTTCTGTGACCTATCCTGTTTAAGAGCCATTATGGTAGAAAAAGCCAAGAGGAAGTCCTCCAAGAGAAAAAACAAAATGGAAACAAAAATCAGTGTACAGGTTCAATGAAAAAACATAGCTACAGAGAGAATATGTGAATTAAAAGGTAGACCTGTAGAAATTACATGAAATGTGTGGCAAGGGGGGTAAGTGGAAAATATTTTCTGCAAGTGGGGAGAACCGTTGACAGATGGGATACTGAGGCCCAGAGGGGCGTCTTCCTGAGGTCACGCCCCAGGTTAATAGCATGACTCAGACTAGATCCTCTGGAGTCTCTAACTCCCAGCCTTAAGCAGTTACAGAGCTGAGAACCTGGAAGCTGAAGAAGACTTAGAACACAGTGGGGCACCATTGTCGGTCTGTTTTCTCTTATTGGAAGAGAACCTAGAGTGGACTCTGATGGAGGTAGAAGTAGGGGAGGAGATTAGAGGAGTGGAACAAAGCTGATCACCTCCCCCAGCTGAGACTGGTCTTTCGGTGGGCAAGGAAGAGACACACCTGGTGTGTGTGGTTGTGGGTGACAGTGGCTGGGGGGCAGTAGTGGAAGGTGCATGTGATGTGTCTCCCTAATAAGCTCATGGAGAATAAGACGGTCCCTCAGGTCATCTCTGTATTCTTGGTGTTCGCATTGCCTGGAGAAGGTCTGGTGGGGACAGATGGCCGTCATCCAACCTGAAGGCTCTCACAGGGCGGGACACGCACTGAGCACCCAGGTGTGCTGCCGCCCTGAATCCAGCCAGATCATGGTGCCCTGTGCCTCAGGCAAGGACCCTTGTCCAGCCAGCAGTGGCCAGGCCATCCACCATATGGATGTAGCAATCATGGCATCTTTCTGCACAAAGTCCTGCTAGAACAAGATATTCCTAGACTGGAGCTGCGAACATGGCAGGCAGCCATTGCTTCCTGGGTTCCTCACCGAAACACCACAGGTTGCTAGTCTCGCCCCTTTACCCTCCTCCCTGACCTTGTGCCTCCGACCCGCAGGCTGAGCACTCCATAGGACAGAAGAAATTGGAAAGGACTCTCTAAGGAGCTCAGAAATTACTATCCACAAACCTAGGTTTTCTGTATTCTTCTCTCTGCCAGCTCTGCTTGCCCTGGGTCTCCTTGTGTTAACAGTAACACCACACTGTACAGCTACACACACCTGGCTTCCAGGCTCCCATCAGGGCAAACAGCCGCTGAGGTAGGAGAGGGCTCCCCCCAGCAGACAGGGGACTGCCTCTCCCAGCAACAACATGGCAGGGTAGGGTAAGGTAGGCTCATTGTCACCCTAGTGGGGGGATGCAGCAAGGAAATTGGGGCACTGGGTCCCCAAGATTCCTGACAACAAAGTAAAGGCAGCCTCAGGTCATAGCGATGGGGGCAGGTGGCAGCCACTTTGCTTCTAGGAGATGTAGGCTCGTTTCCTGCATTCCAAACTGCAACCTGGGATGTATTTTTCTATGTAAACAACATCACGACATGCCTGGATTCCCAGGCTAGCCCCCTGAAGCCTGTGTAGTAGGTGTTCTTTGTCCCAAAGGGCCCTGAGAAGACAAGCCAGAGCTTTGTGAAGGGCCCGGAGCCAGAGGACCTGGCGAAAGGAGACTCTGTGTTGTCAAGAGCTGAGATGACTTTGGAAGCAGTAAGGGGCTCTGGAGCCAAGAAGGGGTCTTCCCAGGGCCCCTCACTTGTCTAGGACTCAGCAACTTAGGAGGATAGACATTGCAGCCCAGGCTATCTCTGTAAGAGACAGACAGAAAGGGAAGGGCCCTGGGAGAGCTGAAAGCCAGACACTGTTTACTCAGCGTCCGCCCTTCCTGGGACAGGTTTGTTTTGTGTTGGTCAGTGGAAGGGGGAGGGATAGGACGGCAGGGTGGGGCACCTCCTGGCTGCAGGTGTATGCTTTGAGTATATTTTCATTTATCTCCTCCTAGACTTCCTGCCTTCTGCTCTCTGTCACCAGGGATCAGGATACAGGTCATTAGGCTTGAGGTAATGGGGCATCTTTCTCGCTCGCCCCTGGCGCCAACCATGGGGTCACGTTTCCTGACGGGGCCCATCTGGTGCTGCCTACTGGGCTTTCAGCCTGTCATCCTACACCAGTCAGTCAGACCGTTGGGCAAACAAGGTTACCCCTGACACTATCTGATGGTCTCCACTTCGGCATCACTGAGAGCTCCTGTGTGTGGAACCTTGGTGCAGAGCAGGGCGGGACGCACAGGGGGACAAAGGGAAATGGGTGCAGCTTCTCCACCATCAAAATCCAGAATCAAAGGAAAACAGACGTGAGTTACTCAGGGAGGCTGAGTGAGCCGGACCCTGCGTGGTTGGCCCTATGCTAGGTGTGGGCAGAGATGCAGGAAACAGTAAGATGTGTCCCCATTCTCAAGGAGTGTATCGTCTGCTGAGAAGTGAGAGCTAAGTGACCTAGAACAGTGTGACAGGAAGCTCCACACGATGTGGGCCTGCTCTGTGCCGGCTGCCTAGCAAGCCCGATTGCTCTTCACTCTCATATCCACTTTGAGAGGTGTGTGGCTCTATTATCCCATTTTACAGCAGAGAAGACAGGGGCTTGATGCAGTGAAACGACTCCCTGAGGTCCTCAGCCAGTAAATGGCAGAGAACAGAGAAGAAGGAAGCCCATGTGGACCAGGAGTGCACACAGTGCTTCGTGCAAAATGAGGTTCGGGCAGCACCTTGCAAGATGGGCAGGGCTTCAGTGAGCAGAAGATAAAGTGAGAAAAAGTTGGGGATAAATGCTGTGGCCACTCCCCTTAAAAGTCAGTTCAGTCTGTATTTCCCAGCTGAAGCAGCGTTACTCTCGTTTTTCAACCCCGCCGTGTATTTGAGGACAAGCTTTGCAAGTGTGACAGAGGGGTCCTAGGCCCTACTAGTCAGCCAGCCAACATGCTGCCAGTTTGTCTGTCCTTTGTACAGCACCCATCCCAGAGTTTTCTCTCTGTGCCAGACTCTACTAAGACCCTGTAGGTTAAAGGGGAGGCTGGCATGGTCCTCACCCTCACAGTCTTGTGGGAGACCATGCTGTGAACAGTGGCCATTCGTGTGGTCAGAGCCATGGGGTCAGTTCCAAATGCCCCACTTTCTCTTTTGTGGTACTCACCGGGCCCTGGCCCCTTTGTTATTTTTATTCACTTACCTAACAAGTTTTCACTGGACACCTGCTATGTGCCAGGCCCTGTGCTAAGCATGGGGGATCTGCTGGGGAGAAGAAATACCGGTCCCTGTGCACAGTCTAGTAGGGAAGCCAGTCATGAAACTGTGTCATGAGGGACAGGAATAGAAAGGGGTATTCTAGGCGGCCATGAGTTGCACCCAACCTAGTCTTAGGGGTGGTGTGTCAAAGAAGCTTTGTCGGAGGTGAAGCTCATTGCTGATTCCCGAAGAATAACTGTAAGTTAACCAGATGAGGGGAAGAATGTTCCAGGCACAAAGCCTAAAGCTGAGAAGGGTGATAGTGTGCTCAAGACTCAAACATAATTCGGTAAGGAGAGGAAAACAAACCCAGATCATGCTGGACCTGTGTTCAGGCCTCTGGGTTTTCTCCTGAGGCAGGAGAGCTGTTAAAGGAATTTCAGTGCAGGGAAGATGTGTTTGCCATCTATTCTCGTGTTCTGGGGTCACGAGACCCCATCTTCCCAGTCGGGTATGAACCACAGTCAGGTGCGGCCTCCTCGGATAAATGTGGCTGACCTCATACCATGTCCCGAAAAACAAAAAACAAACCCTGAAGCCCAACTATGCCATAGATGGGGTAGGGTGGGCAGGATGAAGCACCCAGCACCTGTCCCCAGCCACAGCCCAAGACTTGGGCTCCTTCTGTCCTCAGTGGAGGCCCTGACTCAGAACAGCCAATGTCAGGGGACAAGGGGACCTCCAGACCCCGTGCCTCTTCTTTCTCCAGCTTCTCTGAGATTCTTTTCAGTATCTGCTCTTCCTGCCACCGGCTGGTGCAGCCACAGTGGGTTGCTGATGCATATGCCGGCCTGCTGGCCAGGCGGTGGCTGAGGGGGAGCTGGGGAGGTCCAGCAGTCAGGAGGCAGGAATTGGTGTGACTTGTGGGGCCTTCTGCTCTGTTCCCACCACTGCCAGCAGCAGATACACCATTAACCTGCTTTCCTTCCCCCTCTGCTGACTTCAGAATGACCGTTGGACTGAATGGGAAATAGCCCTGTGTGCTTCAAACCGCACGACCCTGTCCTGCGGTGCAGCCTGCAGTTAGGCCCAGGATGTGAGCCTGCAGCTCCCCCGTGACCACCCCCTCGCCCCTCAGCCCCATCCCCGGGACCAAGCTGAGTTAATCAGAGGCACAAATGGCGGGCTCTGCCTCCCTGACACATGGCTTCTGAAACGTTTATCTTTACAAGTGAGAAGCTGTGGCATTGTGGGTGGTGCAGGTCGCAGCACAGGGCTGGGCAGCGCTCCTGGGCCAAGCCCGGGGGGCCCGGCTTCAGTTTCCGTTGGTTTGTGGGTTTGTTTCATTTGGGGAGATTAGGAAAAGCTTACACACTGTTCATTGCTGGAGCCCCGGAACCCAGCATTGTGTCTAGACAGAGGACACCCTCAAAACTAATCTCTGATAAATACTTCTTAAAGGAACTCTGTGGGAAAGGATTAAAACGACACCTACTCACATCTCTACAAAGGCTTTTGCTTTCAAAGGATGCCTTTCAGGCCCGCCTATGTGCAGCTAAACTTCTGCATCATGGCCTCACACTTACACATCACTTTGTAATCTGCTCTCACTTAGTGTCCCTTAACAGGATTTCTTGCTCCCTAACATGCAAGATTTAAGCACCATCATGTTCTCCTTTTTTTTTTTTTTTTTTTTCTGTCTGACATCAAATCAAAATGAGTCAGCTCACTCCATGCCAACATTGGAGAAAAACCTATTCTTGGTCATATGTTTTTTACCTCTCCATAATCTTTAACGTCTTACGGGGCTTTACGCGGTTCACAGGTCTTCAACCCATGATAGCTGGGATCCCCAGCTCCCTGCCCTCCCAACCCCACCAGGGTTCAGAGGTGTCCATTGAGCTCAGAGTGATGCCAGAGCCTCCTAGCCTCCCAGCCTTTGGCACTGACATTTCTCCTTCCAGCCTTGTCCACCCCAGGGCCCAGTGGGTTGATCTCCAGAGAGGCCTTTTAATGCAAGCAGCTGGTAATGCCATCCCCCATTCCCCACCCCACAGGGCACTCAGCGTTCCTTGCACAAAAGCCATCCTCGCAAGACAGAGCGGGGGAAATGGGAAATTATATTTGGATTCTCTAGTGTCTCCATACAACAGCCAGAACAGGGTGGAAATTACCTATAGATTCTCTTTTAAGAGAAATCAGGTCATTTTTAAATTTATGTATAGCTTGTCTCATTCCTCAAAGTAACTGAAGCAGTTACAAGAATAAAGACAACAAAATAGAAAAAAAAAAACATATAAATTGAGAAAAATCACAAGGGAAAACATGCAGTAGAACAAGATTATGACATGTCTTGTGACTGCTGAATTCCCCTGAGAGTTGACAGACCACATGAACTAAAACAGCCCCTCGCCTGGGATGTTGCCAGTTGGTTTCATTTCCGGTGGTTTGTTGCTGTGGTTGTGGTTTTGTTTCGCCTTGACAGTGCTCTGTCTAGCTAACAACGTTTTACTGAGGGCTTTGTGTTGTCTCCAGTGATTACATATTCAAGATAAATTTCCAGGAGAGGGATTATAGGATTAGAAGGTCTAAACTTCTATGTGGCTCTAGCTGCAGAGCACCAGATTGCTTTCCAAACAGAGTTGTGCTGATTTACAATCTAACTCTGAACCTATTCTTTAACTGAGAGTTGAGTCCCAGAATGTGTGGGAGGGGTCTCAGCCTGGAGCAAGAGACCAAGGGGGTGGTACACAGGTACCTTATAGCTTGAACCCCTCCTCTTTGGTAATTGCTGGGGTGGGCAGGAAAGAAATAGAAGGAGGCCCCTTGTCTTAAGCGAGCTCCCTGGAAGAACTGGAGGGGAGGGACAAGGCTACCTTGTGTTTAGAGCTATACGGTTGGTGATGGTCAAGGGCCCAGGCCTCACGGGAGTCCTTCTCCTGCTCCTTCTCCCCAGCCGGTGTCGGCTGTGCTGTGTGCTAGGTTCCAGCTGTAAGAAAATCAATAATTCTTATACTGCCCCTGCCAAAGACTATGGGGAAGGGCTGTGGGCGCCTGGAGACATGGAGTCCTCTTCAGGAAGGACAGTTAAAGTGCAGTCATGGAGGATATTGTGTTGACTGACAGGAAGCCGTGTGGTCAGACAGACTAGGAGTGACCCAAGAACCCAAGCCATATCTCCTTCATGAGACTGGGATCTCTACAGGGGCTGTGTTTCTCTCAGCAGACTAGAAACCCCCCAAGATGAGCACAAATGTCTTTCCTATCTGCTTGGCAACTCCCTAGAGCCATGTTTCCTTTCTCCTGGGCATATCGGGGCCTTTCTGGGAGCGTAGTTCTGTCTCCTTCCTCAAACTAGGAACCCCTGTGGGCAGGGGCCATGTTTTCCCTCCCACTTGGAAGTCCAGACCTCTGATACACACTTGTTTATGTACTAATCGATGCAGAACCCTTGGAGTAAGTAAACAGCCAGCTTCCTGGATTGGTATTGACCATCTGGACTTCTTCAGAGTGTCAGAGACCTCACCATTCACTAGACAGGAGCTATATGCACAGGCTGAGCCCTTGGCCTTTGACTCCTGGCTCTTGGCTTGTTCTGCTTTCATTTGGCTAATTACGGAACCAGACTCCTTTCTGGGCTAGCCTGGAAGAGGCTCCTGGAAGGATGAAAGATGAGATAAGAAGGTGGCAGCTAGGTAGTCATCCTTACTCTAGGAAGGTTGCTCTCTCTGCAAGTTCAGGACCCCATGCCCAGACTTTGGGCATCTTACACATTGGGAGGCCAGAGGAGCTGTGACCTATGGAGCAGGGCTGAGCTAGAGGTTGGTCGGTGTGATAGCACGTAGAGCTCACAGAACCTGTTCCCTACATCATCTCCTCTCACCCTGGAGAAAGCCAGAATGTGTGAACAAGTGTACAAAGATCAGGTGCAGAAACTAAGCCACAGGGTAGGGAAATGACCTGCCCAAGGTCACACAGCTTGCATGTAACAAGGACTCCACCATTCTCTGACTTTAAGTCTAGCTCTCCTTGCTCTCTGGAATCTCTATGAAGGGTCTGAAGACCACACTTTAAACAAACCAACGGCCCAACCTGGGCATGGACTCTCAGGCTTAGACCTCAGGGAGACCCTGTTTTTAGCTGTCCTTAGTCACCGATACCTCAGTGTGCATGAGTTTAAAATTTTTCCCAAGAGCCATGGGAGATCAGGAAGCCTCTAAGCCTCACGGAGAACCTGGCTTGGGGGGATGCAGGGACCAAGGGCAAAGGAAGGAGCAGCAACTTGTTGACTCCAGAACCCATGCTGCTGACCTCGGAGTTGACCCCAGGTGGCCAACCCTTCAGTCTCATCTCCCACCACTTTTTCCTGGGGCTCCCTTCATACTGTCCATGTGGAGTGGAATAAGAACATGTAAGCCTTTATTTAAAGGCTTAAGATTCAGAGACGTGGGACAGGAGTCCAAAGGGAAACAGGTAAGGAGCTGTAGGTGCCACAGGGCTGGACTTCTGCCCCTGCCCTGCCCCAGCTGCACCCCGTGGCTGGAGAAAGGGCCCCACAGGCGGCACTGCCTCCACCAGCCTGGGGAACTTCGCTGTTAGCGGTCTCATCTCTCCCACTAAACTTGTGCTTCCTCCACAGTTTTCATGAACACGGCCATCCCCATTGCAGCTGTCCTCATCGTAAGTGGCCTCTTCCTCCATCTCCTGGTGGGGTGGGGGGTGGGGGGCAGAATGTCTGGAATGAGTGGACACCCAGGGTTTGACCGTTCCATGCAGGGACTTCAGAAGATGACTCAGCAGCGGCACTGAGAACAGGGCAGTGGACTGCCAGTCCTTACACGGGCGGGCCCTCCCCGTCCAGGAAGACAGGGGCCTCTGGCCTGGAGGAACTGATGCTTAGGCTTCAAAGAAATTAAACTTGCTTTTAAAAATAGCTATCAAACATGGTCGTTGTAGAAATGTTGGGAAATTCAGAATGGAAAGGGCAGTGAGAATTTAAATCACCCATAATCCCACTGGCAGCAACTTTAATGTGCTTCTTTCCAATGTTTTCTGAAGATATATAATATGACCATTTTACAAAAATAGGACCGTGCTGCACAGGCAGTTTGTAACCTGCCCTTCGAAATGTAAGAATATGGCATGAACAATTTTCCATATCATTTTATACTCTGGTGGAGGTTTTTCTAAAGCCATTTTCACCAAAGCTATGTATGAGCTGTGCAGGGGAGGCCCACAGTGGAGGCCAGCAGTGACCCCTCCAGAAAGGCCTGGACCCCACGAGCCTGCAGCCCCTTCAACCAGGACTCCCATCCCTGGCTTTTCTGATGGCTGCAATTCTTTAAAAAGATGCATTTATTTCCCCAGGGGCCAGTGTCCCTGAGCTGTGGTGAGTTCACAGCCTGTCAGGCATGCTTGGGAATTCATTTTCAACGTGATTTATTGGGTTGGTTCTGGCCTGGCTCTTCAGGGAATTCTGGGTAACAGAGGCGGCTGAGCCAGCCAGGTAGCCTGGGACAAGCACTGTGACCAGGGGGTTATAATTCTCCTGATTTCATTTTCTTGACCGGAGACTGCTGTCTGAGAGGGGGCAGAGCTGACCTAACGTGAGGGCCCCTCCCTGTCAGGGAGGGGGCAGGATAGGGAAGGAGCAGCCTCAACCCTCCGGCCTGAAGTCCTGAGCTTGCAGGGTTCAGGGGACGTTGCCGTGAGATGACAATGAGGACGATGAAGGTGTCTCTAACTGAAAGATCCCCTGTTGTTTCCTTCCCTCAGGCTGAGTGCTTCACTTTGGAAGGGGCCCATGCTCTGAGTCCCCGTCTCACATGTCTACCTCTGTCCACAGACCTTCGTGGGCCATGCCAGCTTCTTCAAAAAGGCTGACTTCTCACCCTCAGTGGCCTTTGCTTCCCTGTCCCTCTTCCACATCCTGGTCACGCCACTGTTTCTGCTGTCCAGTGTGGTCCGCTCTACAGTCAAAGCTCTCGTCAGGTGAGAGAAGGGTCCAGCAAGGACACGGGACAGGCAGTCCATGTGGCAGCCCCAGGAACTGCTGAGGTGACTGACCATTGCCACCATAGTTATTTGGTACCAGGACACATTTACCCATTGATCCGGGCCTCACTGAGCTGGTTGTGGTTGGTCAGAGGGATATAGGCAGTGGTGGGATTCAGCCAGTTGCATTGTTTCGGCAGGGCCGATACCTAATTTTTTGTTAAGTTCGGCAAACCAGTTGTTAAAATGGCACTTGTAATCAGGGTTCTCTCTAAGGTGGGTGCCTGGGCAGCTGCCTAATGTGGAAATCACAAATTTACATTTCTTACTCTTTTTTAATGTTCATCTGAGCAACAGAGTATTCTAAGTGCCCGTAGTGATATTCGTTCTGTCCATAGGTAAAATAAATGACAAGTGATGATACCAATCAAGAAGCAATATGGAAATATCTTAAATAACAGTTTTATTGTTTTTTGTCAGGTATTATTTAATATTTTTTCATTAATATTTTAAAACTCTTATAATCTAGCTTTCTGTACTTTTTTATTGTTCTTAAGCATGAAATAATAAACTACCTTTCGGTATATTATTTTTTTATACTTGAAACAGTCATTAGGGCAGTCATTAGTCAGTCAATGGGACCAGGCAGAGAACCGGTTGTTAAATTATTTGAATCCCACCACTGGACACAGGCCCTGTGTGGCTCCCTTCTGCACCATCCCTGAGACAGGACTAGCCAACTTGCTTACACACCTCCAAAGAGGGGGGATTAAAAAATGTCACCTCCAAGATAACTCTGTAAAAAAAATTTTTTTATTTTTCAATATTGAGCCAGAATTGGTATATCTTCATAAATTCTACCCACTGGTCCTAGTTCCACCCTCTAGAGACACCAGAATGAGCACCATTTCTTCCCCAAAGGATAGCCATCAGGTTTCAGAAGTTGTCCACTGAATCTTTGTCTTCCCCAGTCTGAGCACCCCTGTTCTTCCCGCGGGTCCCAGAGCCTTCCCAGCCTGGTCATGGAGCGGCGTCCCCCACAAGCCTGCATGTCCTGCCCCCGGCTGGCCCGCAGCTCTGGGAGGCCCCACTTCCAGGCTCGAGCCCATTGGTGACTCTGCCACTCTCCCGAAGGCATCACCTCTTGGGAATGAGAGCCTGAAGGTTAGAGGCCGAGGCTTTGACTGTGAAGATCTCCTGGGGCCTCAGAAATAGCCCCTTGAAAACATGCCTCTGGGGAAAGCTGGCTGTGTCCTTTCTCATCTTCAATGGGACCAGACAGTAACAAATGTCCCCTGTTCCTGAACCCCTCCAGCCTTGAGGAAAATGACATCCCTATCTCATGGGGTCCTCGCAGGTCCTAGGCAGCTGGCAGGGAGAAGTAGCTATTGGATTGAAACAGCCGATAGAAGGAACAACTTACATAAGGAAGCTCTGGCAGGGGTTCGAGGATGGAAGGGGTATAACCCAGCAGAACTGTGGTCAAATAGTTAACCAGGGAGGAGCAGGCTGGAAAAAACCAGCTCCCATATCCAGGGTTGGCTGTGCTGGCTGTTTTATTGCCGTGGCACTGTGACTTCAAACGATCACTCCTCCTCCCCCACACTCACCCCAGCCCTGTGGTCCTATGTAGAAACCACAGGTTGGAGGGTGCTGCACCTGTTAGAAATCCCCTGTGCTGGTTCAAACGCATTTCCACGTGCAGACACTCCTAACTCAGTGTCATCAGGGTCGCTCAGGTCTTTTTAAAGAGGGAGATGAGACTCTAGGTTGAAAGTGGGAACAGGACACAAGGCCAGCTCTTCCCATCACCGACGGTTGAGAGGGTGCTGGGTGGAGGCGAGACAGAGGCGAACGGGCAGAGGCTGGCAGGCTACTCCTGGTCAGGGAGTGGGGGTCGTGCACAGAGCAGAAACCAAGGACCACAGTTCATTTAGAGCTTCAGACTGTTCTTGCCTTAAGAATTGGAGGGCTTGTCTGGGCCCAGGCTTATTGGGCATTTAGCAAAAGGGAGGAAAAGAGATATACAAACAATGCTCAAGCTTCCCCGGACAGCTTCCATACCCCCAGAGAGGAGAGAGAATGAACCAAAACTTTTAGAGCCTCCTCTGGGTCCATAGGAAAATTCCTGGTGGGGGGAGAGACTTCTTTATGAGTTGAAAATAATACCTCTCCCCTAGAAGAATTAAATTATATTATTAATGTATTTATAAAACATATAGTGTCTGGCATATAATATGCACTCAATAAATATTAGCTACTGTTAATAACCAATTCTAATCCTAACTAACCATAACAGGGACCAACCTTAATTCTAATAGTAGCTAATATAGTCCAACACCAACCATCTTTTAGTCTAACTATCCTTAACATTGAACCGTTCCTAAAACTAACTAAATCTACCCTAATCCAGACCCTGACCTACTCCAGAGGATTAGTCAACCCTAACAAATCCTGGTGACCCCTGTTGCTCCCCCACTGATGCCAATGCCTTATCCCCCTCCAGTGGGGACCTTGTAGGGGCTGCACCTCAGGACTCAGAATCTCCTTAGAGCTGCTCTCTCAAGCTTCACCCTCGCCCCTCTCTCTGCCCCTGGCAGGGGTGACAGGTGTCTCTGTGCTTCCTCTGTAGCGTGCAAAAGTTGAGTGAGTTCCTGTCCAGTGCAGAGATTCGAGAAGAGCAGTGCGCACCCCGGGAGCCGGCGCCCCAGGGCCACGCCAGCAATTACCAGGCAGTGGTGAGTGCCTGGCCTCGCTTTGCCACTTGGTCTTGCTGCATCCTGCTTCAGCCTTTCCTTCCAAGAAGGAGGGGATCCCTTCCTTGCCCAGCTCCCAGCCCCATGGGCCCTCACCTTTTCCTAACTATCCCCAGCCCCTCAAGGTCGTGAACCGAAAGCGTCCCACCCGGGAGGACTGTCGGGGCCTCACGGGCCCGCTGCAGAGGCTGGCCCCTAGTGCAGACGGGGATACTGACAACTGCTGTGTCCAGGTGAGGCCGAGACCCTGCACCCCACGCCCAGCCCCCCACATCATCGCCAAGAGGGAGCTCAGCACCTGCAGGGCCAGAGACTTCTGCGCTGAGTCCTCTGCCCCAAGGTCACTTTACCTGCCTATAGGGTCCATAGGAGTACCAAGACCAGGAACAAGTCTTTTATCTCCACCAGTGGGTGAGGGCACCCGTGGCTGCCCTCTTAGGGAGGGTGCCTCAGGCAGGGTGGGCATGAGAAAACCATTTCCTCACTCCTCTGTCCTGGAAGCGTTCCAGGGACTAAAACCAGTGTTTTCTTGGCTTTCATGGGGGAGGGGAAGCAAGAGACTTTAACAGTGAGAACCCGACTGTCTTTCTGTTCTCTTCTGGGCGGTGGGGTGTGACCAATGAAGATCATCGGAGGCTTCTTCACGTGGACGCCCGATGGAGTTCCCACACTGTCCAACATCACCATCCGCATCCCCCGAGGTATGGCCGTGCTCACACCTCCATCAAGGCCGGGGTTGCCCCCTTAGAGTCATGTCTGAAGTGACCTTCCCTATGTCCCATGGAGTGACATGGAGAGAATAAAGAATATCTAGCATTTATTGAGTATCTGTTCTATGCACATTCATGGTGGGTACTCTGGGGCATGAACTCTAGAAAGGGGGTGGGCTTCATCCTTGGGGAGTTCATGTGCCACGTGGGAGTGCAGCAGCAAGGACAAGGCAAGACAGGGGCCTGATGTCAAACCATTGGTGGCAGACATTATGGGCACTTTGCAAAAAGGTCAGACCCAAGTAGCCAGGAAAGGCGTTATGGAGGTGGGTTTGTCAAAATGAACAGGTCCTCGGCCATGAGGCAGGGTGGACTTTCTGGCAGGGGCAGCAGCTGCAGCAAAGCAAAAAAGGGGGATGGAGGTGGGGCCCAGGGTGGTATTAGTGGGGCCACAAGGAGCAAGGGAGAAACAGGAGCTTTGTTAAGGGTGCGGGAAATCACTGGTGAGGAAGGATCTGGGGAGCCAAAAGGAGGATGTAGTTTCCAGAAGGAAGGGTTCAGAGCGGAAGGACTCCCTGGGAATTCTAGGTAGGAGGAAAGCAAATGGAGGCCCCAGGGTTGGCTGTGTCTAGCTGTCTGTCTCTCTGGGTGGTGGTGGATCAGACTCGCTCCTATCCCTAACCCCCTGCATTGCCCTCACTCCCTGCAGGCCAACTGACCATGATCGTGGGGCAAGTGGGCTGCGGCAAGTCCTCACTCCTCCTCGCCACCCTGGGGGAGATGCAGAAGGTCTCAGGGGCCATCTTCTGGAACAGGTAATAAACACATCCTCTAGGCTCAGTTAGTGGGGAGGGACTAACAGTGGGCAGGCGGGCAGCCCTCCTTTCAACCGTCCTGCCTAGCTGAGGAGGCATTCATTGTGCGTTTGTGGAATACCCACTGTGTGTTCAGTAAGAACTCAATAAATGCTGTGAATTGTTATTCTCATCGTCCTCATTAGGGCTTATTAAACCCTTACTAGGCCTCAGGTACTTTGCTAATTCCTCTGCATGCATTATTCCACTGAATCCTTATGACAACCAGCAAAGTGAGTACAGTTAACAGTTCTCATTTTATAGATGAAGGTTGAACTATTTGCCCTAATTCACCCCCCCACACCCCAACTAAGAGGCAGAGCTGGGATTCGAACTCAGTTCTGTTTGACTCCAAAGCCCATGCTCACTCAGCGGCACTGCCTCCCGGTGTGGGAAAGTGCAACACAAACATTGGTTTCTGGCCAAAAATAACCCAGACAAATGTGGGTTTCTGGGGAAAGATCACTATCTTAATTAAAGAGCCAGAACCCAAGGCTAAGTCAATCATGAATCTATTGTCTATATCCACCTATTTCCCAAAAGCACTTGAAACTAGTTGGTAAAAGATATATCTAAATAGGAGCTTTTTATAAACTAAGAAAAAAGGAACCAATACGTGAAGAGGTTGGAAAAGATGTTCAGAAACCTGGGCAGAAGTTGACTTCTGCAGTCGACACGCAACCAGGCTAGTGCTCCCCCGTAGCCCAGGGGAGGAGGCGGGAATAGGGACCATAGCCGTTTGCAGAGGGCAAGCTTTCCCTAGCAATCACTTCTAGGGGATGGTATCATTCAGTATGTCAGGTTTTTCATAAGTGAGAGTGTAGAATTTAGCAGAAAGACCTTGGGCCCGAAGTCTGAACACCTGCATGCACCCCCATTTGCTGCCTTTCCAAAATGTCCCTGAAGAGTACATCTAACAGATGGCAAGCTTCCCTCCTCAGTGGGGCTGTGGGCTGTCAGTGTGCCCACTGGGTTTCTTGTGACCCCCGTCTCTGTAGCCTTAATCCCATTGGGTACTGTTTGTTCTGTGTTTGGGGGCAGACAGAGGAGTCTTCTTTGGATGGTTTTTAACACAGCCTGACTAAGAAGGTCTAAGCATTGGGTTTGAGGTCACTCTGCCAGCCTCTTGAACAAACTTCCCCTAAGGATTTTGGGATGACTCCTCAGCCTTGCCTGTTGGCCGACAATGTATGTCTGTGACAGGAAGACAGGAACCCCTAGTGAAGTGTGAATTGAAGAAAGCAGCCGGTATTGATTGGGCATCTGCTGCGGACCACCTGCCCCTGCCCGGCGCTCTGCTTCAGTGTCTCCCAGCCTGGGGATTTGCAAACTCTCTCCTTAATCTTTGAAAAGAAAACATTTTGATAAAAAAGTCAATATTAGCAGATATACTCAAGTGAAATCTTTTTCCTGAAAATAAAGAATAGGGCCATTAATGTCTGCAGTAGAATGAATTTAAATGTCCCCAGGGAACCAGCAGGAAGCTGGGCTTCTGAGGAAAGCATGGGGTGGGTTAGAAGGCCCCACCTCCCTATGAGGAGCTGCAAGTCAGCCTCGCTGCTGCCGCTCCCTGCTGCCCTGCCCCCACCTCCTGCAGAGGCTTCCACATGTCAGCTATACATTACATCTGTCTGTGTCCACTCCGGAGACCTGGGCCCTGCTTGCCCGAGGCCTGCCTCAGAGCATCATTGCTTTGTGGTGGTTGGTGGGGAGGCTGTCTCCTGAGACCCCTGATTCCCCAGGGATGTGGAATAGGCCCCTCTCAGGCTATAGTCCCATTTGCTGATATAGTTCCTGCAGCCTTTGGGGAGTTGGGCCCAGGAGCTCAGATGCACTCCAGGTTTTCTTGAGGAGACAGGTGTGGTGAGATGGTGGGCAGACAGGATTAGGAGCCCTATGTGGAGCCAAGCTTGGAAACCAGATGGTCTCTGGATGTAGACCTGACTGTGCCACTCACTAGCGGTGTAACCTTGGGTAGTTTACTTTACCTCTTGAAGCTTCGTTTCCTCATCTGGATGATGAGAAAACCCTTTCCTCTCTCAGGGACTGGCATTAGGATCCAATGACATCATTTGGAAAGGGCACTGTAGATGAAAAAGGTAACATTTCAGGGCAACAACAGTCCTTCCTGGGGCAGGATGAAGGGAAGTAGAGACCTTTAAGTCTTAACTTCTCCTTCCAACCTCAGTGTCCACTTCTGCCCTTTTTATTTATTACTGTGGTCTTAAATGAGTGTTGGGACCATTCAGTTCCTCCACCTGTACCTTTGAGACCACGCACTGAGCTGAAAAGACAGTCCACCCTTCCCCCACCCCCAGGTAGTTCTCCAACCCCATGTCTTTCCTTCCAACCAGCTACAAGCTATATAGTATATACATACATATATATATTTTTTTTTTTTAGTGAGGGAGTAAGAGACAGGAAGGGAGAGCGATAAGAAGCATCAACTTGTAGTTGTGGCACTTTAGTTATTCATTGATTCCTTCTCATACATGCCTTGACCAAGGGGGCTTCAGCCAAGCCAGTGACCCCTTGCTCAAGCCAGTGACCTTGGGTTCGAGCCAGTGGCCATGGGATCATTTCAATGATTTCACACTCAAACCGGCTACCTCAGGGTTTTGAACCTGGGGACATCAGTGTCCCAGGTCAATGCTCTATCCACCGTGCCCCCACCTGTCAGGCTACAAACTATATTTATAATATAGTCTCCCAGTGTCACTGTGAGGTTTGTGCCATTACCCCCATTTTATAGATAATGAAACAGAGGCTCCCCTAAGTAAAGGGACTTGCCTAAGATTTCACAACCAGTAGAGTAGAG
The DNA here is from genome assembly GCF_036850995.1 of Saccopteryx leptura. Classification (NCBI taxonomy): domain Eukaryota; kingdom Metazoa; phylum Chordata; class Mammalia; order Chiroptera; family Emballonuridae; genus Saccopteryx; species Saccopteryx leptura. Next base: position 42,423,327 of record NC_089503.1, read on the forward strand.
AAGCCCCTTGGATACGAACTTTAGAGCCCGTGTCCTTTCCACTTCTCAGGGCTGCCCGCGCTCTCTGCTGAGCGCCTCCCCCCACCTCCACTGTCTCGGGGCTCCCCTGTACGAAGGAGCAGCTCAGCTGTAACTTCTAGCCCTTCCTCACTTTCTCAGATTGCTTCCTCTACCAAACTACCTTTAAAAATTACATTTTTTCCCTGAGTTTAAAAGAATGCACATTACATAAGATACACAAGTATAAAGAAGGTAAAACCCGCCTAACATCCTATCACCCAGGAGTTTCCAGTCTTTTCTCTCTGCATTCGCATGTTTTTGTGAGTATTTTCTCCTCAATTTTTCTGTAGTACTTTCTTGCTCCTGCTTTTCTTCTGGCCACTCTAACTTCCTGTTCCTGTCTGATTCACTCTGCCAGACCGTGAGCCCTTGCAGGGCAGGCTCTGTGCCTTGATTCGGGTTGATGGACTCACATGTGCCCAGCTCATGGCTGGCTCAGGGAAGGAAGTAGGATTGGAAAACTGGGGGAAATTGTCCTTTCAGGTCAGTACTTGGTCCCTAAAGTGCAGGCATGAGGGGAATCAAATGTCCCCAACACTCATTGAAGAGCCCAGCAATCAGTGAGAGAAAGTGAGTGCCATGTGTACCATTCTTTGCAGGCTACTTTTCAGGTTAAAGCATAGACACACACGTCTTGGGAGGCTCACTCTAGGGAGCTGGGACTACACTAGAAAGAGAAGGTGAACCTGGATTCACCCCCAGTGCCCCACCTCTTCCCAGCTTTGTACCGCTGGGCACATCATACAAACTTTAAGCCTCAATGTCTCTATAAAACGGGGATACTAACATCTCTTTATAGGGCTGTTGTGAGGATGAAGTGGTGAATACAAACAGCTTCACACAATGCCTGGCATGAAGACAGCTTTATTATGTGCTAGTCCCCTCCCTTCTTCCCTAGTGATTAACATGTCAGTTAACAACCTCCGTTTATTACAGATCTGTCATGTGCTCAGCACTGTGGGGGCTGAAAAAGATGCTCTTCCTGCCATCCGATCCCACTGGGGATAAAAGATTTACACAGGAGCTGATTAGAGAGCGACCCAGTCTATTATGAGGGCTAATTGAGCAGCCCAGACAATGATACAAACTGAATTAAGGCGGGAGAGCTCACTGTGCACCTCAGTCCTCAGGGAGGCCACGGATGCGCTTTTCTCCAGATAAATAGCAGCCTTTGCGGCTCTGGAAGCAGCCAAGGCAGCAGAATCCACAGATAAGCTTATCTGGGCTGTGGCTACAGAGTTGGAATTTGTAAACTTGGGTATTTTAATCTGTCTCACATTACCAGCTTGTCCATAAAATAAAGCTATCTGATGGTTTAGGGAATGCAAAGTTGGGTGGGGTTGAGAGGAGATGAGACCATGAAGGTTAGAGATGAGTGATTATATATCCGTCAAGGTCTCCATTCAGGTCTGCCCCTCAGCTGATGAGGAAGACGAATTTCCTCAAGCTTCTCTCCATCTCTGCCTTTGTCCATCTGGTCTTCCTGACAAGAAGGCAGTATCAGAGCTAAGTTATGGCATGCAGAATCCCAGTGAAGTTATGTAACATAGTCATTAAGAATACAAAGCTTTGAAGTCAAAGAAATCTATTTTCTCTACTACTTGCTGTCTGTGTGACTTTGGGCAAGTTACTTAGCCTGTCTAAGCTTCACGTTCTTTGTAAAGTGGGGACAATCAAAATAAACTTCATATCATTATTTTGAACTTTTAAAATAATAATATTACTGTGTTTATAAAAGTTCAATAAATGTTAGCTGATTTTAGTACTGTTACCGTAAGATCTATTTGAAAACAGAGCAGATCATTTTCTCTAAATGTTAATGTCAGAAGTACACATTTCGGCCCTGGCCGGTTGGCTCAGTGGTAGAGCGTTGGCCTGGCGTGCAGGAGTCCCAGGTTCGATTCCCGGCCAGGGCACACAGGAGAAGTGCCCATTTGCTTCTCCACCCCTCCCCCTCTCCTTCCTCTCTGTCTCTGTCTTCCCCTCCCGCAGCCGAGGCTCCATTGGAGCAAAGATGGCCCGGGCGCTGGGGATGGCTCCGTGGCCTCTGCTTCAAGCGCTAGAATGGCTCTGGATGCAACAGAACAACGCCCCCTGGTGGGCAGAGCATCGCCCCCTGGTGGGCGTGCCGGGTGGATCCCGGTCGGGCGCATGCGGGAGTCTGTCTGACTGCCTCCCCGTTTCCAGAATCGGAAAAATGAAAAAAAAAAGAAAAAGAAGTACACATTTCACTGTCAGGAGGCTGCTTCCAAAAGGTTGAGAGGTGGCCGGAGGCAGAAGAAAGAGCACTGGCAAAAAACTGGCACCAAAATTCAGGTCACCTCACTCAGCGTTTTCAAAAAAACTTCTACTATAATCCACAGTATGAAATGCATTTCACATCACAGCCCACTACATTCATGCATTCTTTGATAAATAAGAGAAGCAATTTTGCAAAAAAAAAAATACACATCTTGACCACATGCAGTGCATACTGATACTTTTTTTTTTCAATGCAGTTGCAATTCACTTATTTCAGATCCACTGATTGGCTCCCATGCCACAGTTTGAAAACTCTGTATGAAATGATCATGACCTCGGAAAAGTCACTTTCTTTCAATGAGCTTTAGTTTTCCCAACTACACTATAAAACGGCCCTGGTGCCAGCCAGCTTCACTGCCACTCTGAGTCATGCCAGGAACGCTGATGAGGTCCTTGCTACTTGGAGGGTGTCCATCCATGTGACTTTGGGAAAAACAGAGATTGAGAACAACATTTTCTTCCCCAAGGAAGCCACTTGGGGCCAGTGGGGGTGGGCGGGGGTGGGGATTGGAGGATTGCTTCTCCCTATAGACCCGGTAAAATGGAGAGAAAAACAATGGAGTGAGAAGTAACTGGTGCTATTTTTTTCCCCTCATCTGTGCCCCAGCAGCCTTCCTGACAGCGAGACGGGAGAGGACCCCAGGTACAGCCTTGGAACTGGGTTAGAAGTGGGTCCCAATAAAGGGAAGGTTCTGGGTGTGGGGCAAGGTGAGGGGGGGTTATGGTGATGGGGATACTGAGTATGAATTCAAGGGTGTGCAGCCTACATAATTTCAGAAACATGAGGCCTTCTTATAATAAGGCATGCCTTCTCAACGAGGCCAAAACGTGGTCCTTGAGGAGAGAAAAAACTAAGGCATTACAATGATTTGTGGCCCTCCAAAGGGCCATAGTATATACACAGATATACAGTATATCTGCAGTATTAAAATTTCATGGTGGCCTGACCAGGTGGCGGCACAATGGATACAGCATCGGACTGGGATGCAGAGGACCCAGGTTCAAGACCCCGAGGTCGCCAGCTTGAGCGCGGGCTCATCTGGTTTGAGCAAAGCTCACCAGCTTGAACCCAAGGTTGCTGGCTCGAGCAAGGGGTTACTCGGTCTGCTGAAGGCCTGCAGTCAAGGCACATATGAGAAAGCAATCAATGAACAACTAAAGTGCCGTAATGAAAAACTGATGATTGATGCTTCTCATCTCTCTCCATTCCTGTCTGTCTGTCCCTCTCTATCCCTCTCTCTGACTCTTTCTCTGTCCCTGTGTAAAAAAAAAAAAAAAAAATTCACAGTGGATAGAGTCAGAAAATAGATTTGCAGTTGCCACAGGTGGTGGGCAGGCAGGCAGGAAGTGACTACTAATATGTATGGGTTTACTTTGGGGGTTATGAAAATGTTCTGGAATTAGATAGGGGTGATGGTTACACAACCTTGTGAATATTAAAAAACAAAACACTGAATTGGAAAAAATATATCAAATAGAGGACAATTAGAAAACAATCTGTCTAAAATGTCCCTATGGGTGATCATGAAAACAACACTGAGAAAACAGGGCTGTAAGAAGAGGAGGTGGCTCTCTCCCAGGTCAGACAAAAATTGGGTCTTGTTGCTTTATGTTCTTGTTGAAAAGTCAAAGTGAAAAAGATTAATGAGGTCCTGAGACCCTCAGAACCCTCTGTGACCTCACCTCCCTCAAGAACATTCAACACACTGCAGGTGATGGGAAGCCGGGACTGGAAAGGTTGACTCAGTGTTGTAAGTTTAAGCCCTGGCCTTCTCTCTAGTATCACAGAGGGTTCGTTTTCCTGTCTTTGTCTGCCCTTTCTCTCACCTTGTCCCCAAGTGCCAGGGTGTGATGACAGGCCCAGCCTCTCTTGCCATAGTGATCATAGTTTTTAAGCCAAAAATCAGGCTCCATGGTATGTGACAAGTACGCTTGTGTGCATGAGACTAACGGGACCGAATAGTTGGTACTGGAGCAAGTCAGGTCAGTCGAGGGCGCGTGGCACTGCAGCTGATTGTGTCTCTCCGAGCAGATCCCCAGGTTCCTTGGTTGTCAAGAGGACCACATGGGGCTGCAAATCACACCTGGAGCCCCTCTCAGCTCTCTAGGTGCCACCCAAGTTCCATCGGCTGTACTTTCCCACCCACAAACTGTAGGCAATGCTGGTGCCTGCACAGCCAGGCCTGGCTCCTGCCAGACAGCACTCCCTGTCTCAGCTGTTTGTGCAGCTGTGTCAGCCTGAGTCCCCGGCCAGTGCACTTGAGCCCTGATGCAGAGGCTGGGTCTGAAGGAGCCACACGTTGGTCCCTTACTCCTCTGACGAAGAAAGTGTCCCTCCCATGAGCCTACACCAATGGTGTCTTTCCCCACTTCTCCCTCGTACCTGACCTGGGTCCCCAGGGCCCTCCTCACACACCTCACGTGGGTTCTTGATAGTATTGGGGCTCACACAATGAAGGCTCCCCCAGGATGGCCACAACCCACTCCTACACCTCTCCATGCAGCATCTGTGGCTGCAGACTTGGTCACAGGGATGATGACAAAGACACTCATGCTGGGTTTTGAGGGAGCTCAAAATGTCTCTGGAGAATTCAGTCCACTCGTTGAACCCTGAATGTGCATCTTTCTTCCCCTGCTGCAGCCCAGACCGGGAGCCCGCAGCCAACACAGACATCAGGTACAGTGTCCTGGGAGCACTTGCCCTCAGGGCAGGCTTCCTCAGTGGGTTGTCAGGCCAAGAGAGCCACAGAGCGCTGGAGAGCAGTCCCCAGGCGCACCACCCCAGCTGCAGGAAGGAGGCCTTGGAAGGCTCTGTGCTCCAGGGAGGCGGTTTGGAAGCCACTGTGCTTCTTTCTGTATGTCAGGCCATAAACTTCACATCAGGTCATTTTTATCTACTGGTCATCTTTTCCTTTTCTTTTTTAGTAGGGGTGGGGGGTCCTTCAAAATTGCATCAAACTAAATGTGGTTTCTTTGGCTCCACTTCTTTTAAAAGTTTTGGCCCTGGCCAGTGGCTCAGTGGATAGAGCATTGGCCTAGTATATGGACATCCCAGGTTTGATTCCTGGTCAGGAAACACAGGAGAAGTGACCATCTGCTTCTATCCCCCTACCTCTCTCCTTTCTATCCCTCTTCTCCTCCCACATCCAGTGGCTCGATTGGTCCTAGCATGGCCCTGGGTGCTGAGGATAGCTCAGTTGGTCTGAGTGTGTCAATCTCAGGTGCTAAAAATACCTTGGTACTCGAGCATTGGCCCTAGACAGGGTTGCCAGGTGAATCCCAGTCAGGAGGCATGCAGGAGTCTGTCTCACTATCTCCCCTCCTCTCACCCCCAAAACAAAAAGTTTTGTTTGGAGAGTTTTCTTCTAATGTCAGAGTTGAACGGTTTGAGAGCTACTCAAAGAAGGAGGAGACCAGTTTACTTGGTTTCCTCCTGGGCTCTGGGTAGAGACTCAGAAAGGAGTACATACTGCAGGGTTGGGGTACATGGGATATGGGGCAGGGAAGCATCAAGGCCCACCCAATCAGCTAAGACCTAACACCCAAGCCTGCCTCAGACCCTAGGGAAAGACAAGCCACCAGAGGCCACACAGCAGATTTCTGCCAATAGCACCTCCCATTTTAGTGCTGCCCCACCCCCTTGCCTTAACAATTGCCTCTGAGAATGAGGCCCTGAAAATGCCTCCCTATTCCCACCCTGCTTTTCCTAGGAAGAGAGGCCCTGTGGCCTATGCCTCTCAGAAACCATGGCTGCTAAACGCCACTGTGGAGGAGAACATCACCTTTGAGAGTCCCTTCAACAAACAACGGTAAAAGCCTCTCAGAAGGAGGCAGGCCGGGGGAAGGGAGAAATTGACCATGAGCAGCATTAGCTACCTGCCCCAGCCCCCAGTCCCCTCAGCAGTTGCCCACATCCAGCCATACACTCTCCAGCCCGCTTATCTGGATTCCAGCCTGTTCCATGTGGTCCATTTGGAAACCAGCCAGATGTGCCTGAGCCTCCGAGCAGCCCAACTCCTGTGTGAGAGGGCAGGAAGCGAGGGAGGCGAGGGAGCCCTGCTGCTGCCCTCTCTTGTGGCTGGGGGAAGAATGACCCAGCTCCCCAGGCCTGTGCATTATTTACCCTCCAGTGAATCATAACCACCAACACTGACTGAGCTCTTACTAGGTGCCAGGCGCAGTGCCAAGTTCTTTGTACGCATGATTTCCTAATGCTTATGACAGTCCCAGTAGGCAGGTACTATTATCATTCTCATTTTACAGATGAGGAAACCAAGGCTCAGAAAGATTAAGTAACTTGCCCATGGCTACCCAGCCACTGAGTGACAGAAATGGATCTCAAATCCAAGGCTGTCTGATACCCAAGTACATGTTACCAAGACGCTCTGATGCCTCCTCTGTGCATGCTGGTGGGCACCTGCCCAGGCGAGACCTGGCCAGGGAAGTATGAGAGGAGCAGGCTGGGCAAATATTTGATCAGCCATTATCATTACTGCCTAAACCAACTAGCAGTGATTTTCCCGGCAGTGCCCCAAGCATCAGCTCTGACTGTCACTTTTCCTACTGCGCAGGGGCCATGGGCCCTCTCTTGTCACTATGTGGTATATTTTCTGCCATCTAATTCCATCCTTCAAATATTTAACTTGCTGAAAGACCATGTAAGGTGCTGCTCTCAGCTTTTTTTAAGCTTACCTGGTGTTTGTTTGCACCCAAGCACGAGACCCATTAAAGCCATTGCTCGCCCTGGGTACAGCTGCCCGGAAGCTAATGACCCTCTGCAGGTGCTCATGCTCCGCTCTGGCCTGGCTGATCAGCTGTGTCCCCACCCCACCCCACCCCACTCCAGGTACAAGATGGTCATCGAAGCCTGCTCCCTGCAGCCGGACATCGACATCCTGCCCCATGGAGACCAGACCCAGATTGGGGAACGGGTTAGTAGAGCTTCCAAGGGTTTTTTTTCAAAATTGGGGACCTCAACCTCCCCTGCTTCTCACCCATCATCACCACCAGGCCCCAAGATACTTCTCAGGGAGAGCAGGTACCTGGGAAATGAGAGGGTGAAGCCTACAGAGCTTCCTGCAGTGGGGTCAAAATGATCTCCTCATGCCCTGGGCCAGAGGCCGTTCTTGACAAGTTTTCAGCCCTGCTTGGTGCAGAGGTGAGTTTAGCACCTTCCCAGGCTGGACATCACTGATATCTCCTTTATACATGCCTCAAATACATACTGGGAGCTCCCACAGCACTGTGCTAAGCTTAGGGTGATGCTCTTCCTGTTTGCGCTCGAGGCGGGGCCCCTCCTCCACAAGCTTAGACAATAGGATTCTCCCATGGCTGTCCTCCTTGTGTATGATGAAACCCCTACATCCTCTTCTTGGTTTTCACTGGTCAGATGGTCCCTAGCACTTATATGATGACTCTTCAGAGACTTGGAGATTATATTTCCTACTTCCCAGTGAGTTCAGTAAACATGTACAAGTTTCTTCTTTCTGCAAAGTGGGGGTGAGGGGGAAGGAGGACAAAGAGACGGACACAGCCAGCCCTCTATCCCGAAGAGCTCACAGTGGAGTGGGTGCAAGGGCAGTCTCTACTGAAGGGCTATGAGGGCATGACCTTTCCTCCCGTTTGGTGACAGGGAATCAATCTGTCTGGTGGTCAGCGTCAGCGAATCAGCGTGGCCCGAGCCCTCTACCAGCACACCAACGTCGTCTTCTTGGTGAGTGCCCCAGCCAGCACCTCCCTAGGGGTCCCTTTATCTGGCTTGTCTCCATGACTCATTGCCTACACACACACACACACCATCTCCCAGCTACCTCCCTCGTCAGGAGAAAACTTCTCTTGCCAGAGATACTACTTATACATCTTATTGATGGGGAAACTGAGTCAAAGATAGAGCAATTAACCCACTGTGGACTTCACTCTGAGCTCTGCAGTAGCCGTGAGGGAAGGCAAGTAGTAGTTAAAGGCCACCTCTCTGTAGTACATCCCCAACCTATCAATACTTGTTTAGTCTGACTATAAGAATAGCCAGTGCATGGAATGTGTGCTGCCCCTTCCCAGCTCATGCCCACAGCAGGCATTGCTAATTGATCACAGAATTTTTTTCTCATAGAAACTTAATTTGGCCTCAGAATCATTCTTGACACAGCACAGCAGGTAATCACTAGCAATCAAACATGAGATAAAACTTATTAGCTATCCCTGTCCTACTTCATGCCAAGTTCTGTGTCAGGTCTTGGTTGATAATGAAGAATTCTTAGACCCTTCTAAGACCCAGCCTTTGGCCTCAAAGATTTAGAGTCATAAAGGAAACAAAGCTCACCTACACGCAAGAGCCACACCCAGCTGAAAGTCAAATTAAGTGGCACAGACCATAAGGAGCCTTGTCCAAGAAGACAACTGTGAGCACTAGAGTAATCAAGGAGGGCTTCCTGGAAGAGGGCCTTGAAGTGTCACTTAAATAGAATGAAAGAGAGAGGCCATTTAGAGAGAGAATTGGAAGAAGGAAGCTCAGGTCTCTGATCCCAGCTTTATCCTCTCTTCCCCACAACACACATAAATACTCCCTACTAAATATACTTCATTATGTAAGGCTCATAGTCTGTAACTATCTGACTCATGCACAGTACTTTACAAAGTACTAGCTCATTCATGATCCCATGTAAACTTTAAACAACCTTGTTTAAAGAGAGGTAAAGTGAATATTTTAGTTTACCTCAGCAAACTTTCATTAAGCTCCTACCTTGTACCAGGCACAGGCACAAGGGGTTGTCAGTTCATTTGGGGGGGAAAGGGGTTCTCAGTTCTTAGAAGCCTCATGTAAATAATTATCAGATCTGACTCTGTGAAAGTTACTGCTGAAAGAGAGAGGAGGGGAGGCTAGGTATGAGGGTCAGGAAAGGACACAGGAAGAGACAGTGCTTGGGTGGAACACTAGGGATGAGTAGGAGTTCAGCAGGCAGACAGAAGACACACCGCACTCCAGGCAGAGGCAACAGTTTAGACGAAGGTCTAGAATGGCAGGTTCCCTGGAAACCTGACCTTGGGAAATACAGATGAGCAGGGAGACTGGAAAGGAAGACTGAGCAGTTTGTAAAGGGCCTGGATTCCCATGCTAACGAATTCAAGCCTTGTAGACTATGGGGAGCCACTGGAGGATCAGGAGTCGGGAAAGGATTGTGATTAGATCTGTTTGAGAATGATAGCTGATAACAGCCCCATTTTAAGATGAGGCAGCTGAGGCCCAGAGAGCTTAGGTCCAAGGCCACACAGCTAATAAGGTGGCCAACTTTTTTACAATGAAAAGAAGGACAAAAATAAATTGAAGAAAACAATATCATAAAGAAAAGAAACATTTTATTCGTTGCAACAGTAATACACTAGAATCTGATCGATGCATAATAAAAACATTTGTAATATTTTGTATTATAATTAGGCTTACATGCCTATTAATTTTTAATAATAATTGTAAGAAAAAAGTACTCATTTAGATAAAAATACATCACATTACACACAATGGATTGACTCTGCATAGATCAAATATAGTCTTCCAATATCAAAAAGGAGGACATGTTGGAGGACACTTTTTGAGGGAAGACAGAACTTACAAAAGAAGGACTGTCCTCCCTAAAGGAGGATGATTGGTCACCTTACTAATTAGTGTCAGTTCATAGACCAGAGCTGATACTACTCTGCTGGGTTTGGTACTCACTGTCACCCCTCCCTTTACATTTGCCCCTGCCTTCTCCCCTCTATCCAGGATGACCCCTTCTCAGCTCTGGATGTCCATCTGAGTGACCACCTGATGCAGGCCGGGATCCTCGAGCTCCTCAGAGACGATAAAAGGACAGTGGTCCTAGTGACCCATAAGCTGCAGTACCTGCCGCACGCAGACTGGGTGAGGGCCCCAAAGAGGCCACGCTGCAGAGGGCTGAAGTGGGAGAGGCGGTCTGACATCGTCAGAAGAGTTCAGCATATGTCTCAGAGTAAGGGCTGAGGGCTACCAAGCAGAAGAGATCAACAGCAGGTGGCTTTGTGCTGACCGGGCAGATCAGAGAGACCTGCATAGCCCCAGCATTTGGAGTCACCTACAGCTGCAGACGGTCCCCATCCTGGCCTGGGCACCACAAGGGCTGGCACTGAGACATCTCAGAAAGAAGCAGACATTCAGTTCCTACCTTCTGTTTCCTGCTCAGTTGGATGTCTCATCCCCCTGTCCTTGGGGAATGACCATTGGATGGGAAAACCAGCTTTCTGCCACCCAGTGGGTCATATTCAAGTTGGGACAGGATAGGAAAGATGGAAACAAACAATAGCAGTGGTAATGGGAACTTCCGTGTTATCAGTGGAATGCAATGTTGTGAAACCCCATTATTAACTAAGTCCCCGTACCCCTCAACATGGACACATGGTTCCTTCTCAGTTCATTAGAAATCACTTAGTTTTTAAGATAAGAACTATGTGACTTGAAATCTGGGCCTTGCCTGACCCCTATATAAATTTGCCCCTGAAAACTTAGGTCTTCCCTGAGCCTCAGGCCTGTGCTAAGTGTCCTTCTAATTTCCCCCAAATAAGTCTCCCATCTACATGCAGTGAGACCCTCCCTCCACTATGAAAAAGGCAGGGGGGGGGGGTGATCTAGACTGGAAAAAAAAAAACTGAAATAGGTGCAGGTTCATATCTAAGTCTCCATGGTGACCCTGGCAAGACAGTGCAGGACAATTCTGAATCCAAAGAAAGTAAACATGGAGGTGCCTGGTTTCCTAAACTATCAGTGGATAAGACTCCCCCCACCCCTCCCTAAACATGGGGTGTGGGAGGGACGAGAGAAGCAGGAGAAGGTGTCTGAATTAATCACAAGTCTACAAGAGTGTGAAACACTGAGTCTTTCAAATAAAATAAGTTTTATTGATTTCAAAGAGACATGGCCACACGTACTTAGACCAACGGATGCTTTGCCAAAACTGGTGGAACTCTCAGACCTGCATCAGGAGGAGCTAAAGACAGTATGCAGTCAGCCCATTAAGTGTGTAAAGACAGCTGCCTCAGCTGCCTTGCAGATAACCAGACAGTTTGACCAGGATGCGTTAAGTTGCTCTGCATATCCTCCTGTCAACTATGGGCAACCATTGAGAATCACCCCCAGATGTACCAAACTCTAAATCCTGGGAGTGTGTTGATGAGGGTAGGTTATCACTACCAGCTCACTGCAGTGGGTGAGCCAGAGGCCACTTGTGGTGGAGAAAGGATGTGTGTGTGTCCACCTCCGACTCCTTGGTCAGGCGGGGGTGTGACTTCCACTTCCCATTCCCAGGCAGCCCTTAGCAGGGTTTGTCTCTGCCTTTCCAGATCATCGCTATGAAGGACGGCACCATCCAGAGGGAGGGCACTCTCAAGGACTTCCAGAGGTCTGAGTGCCAGCTGTTTGAGCACTGGAAGACCCTCATGAACCGGCAGGATCAAGAGCTGGAAAAGGTGGGTGTATCCTAGGAGCCAACAGCCACCCCCTGAGTGGAAGGTTCTGGTAGAACTAACCTCATAACGGCATATCCTGCCCTCACTGGCCCAGGACACCCCCAAAGGGCAGATGTGAGAGCTAAGTGTGAACTTACTCCGATCAGAGGAAAACTAGGACCTATTCCTGCTGCCCAAGGCAGAATCAGGGGGATGCCTTCCCCTTATCCTGAGATAATCAGATACCATTGAGTTTGCAAAGTTTCATAAAATCCACTCAAAGTCACTAGACAAAGGAAAAAAAGGGGGAGAGGAGTTAAAGATTTATTGACTCATGAAACAGAAAGTCCAGGGGTGTCATAGCTTCAGGTAGGTCTGGATCCGGGCAGTTAAACAATGTCATCAGAGATCTGTCTTTCTCCATCCGTTGACTTTGCTCCCCTCAAACTGGCTTCATTCCCATGGTAGCTGTGAGGGCCATTGGCAGTCTCAGGTTTACTTTCTCTCAGATCAACAACTGCCGGAAAGTGAGTGCCTCTTTCAGAGTTGTTTAGCAAAAATCTCAGGGCTGATTCTCATTGGTCCAATTTGGTCATGTGCCCACCTCTGAACAAATCATTGTGGCCTGGGATATGGAATGTGAGTAGTGGTCAGTCCTGTGCCATATGCCCACCCCTGGAGCCAGGAAGAATGACCAGTCCATTTGAATCACAGAAACTAAGAATAGGGGAGAGGTGGTCTTCCACAGGGACATTGGGGTGCTGTCAGCTGATGAAAGGGAAGGTAGTACAAACATGTGTCCCTCTTGACCCTCTCCTATGCAGGGGCAACCTGGACATTGACACTGTTTGTTACCAGGGGTGGTTGCCCCCTGTCCTCCCTTTTCCCCTCTGTGTACCTGAGGACATTACCCAGGCCCCATTTGTCTTTCAGGAGACCATCATGGAGAGAAAAGTCCCAGAGCCACCCCAGGGCCTTCCCAGGGCCATGTCCTCGAGGGATGGCCTCCTACTGGATGAGGAAGAGGATGAAGGTACAGACAGTGGGCCTGGGAGCGAAACCATGGCTTGAAGTCAAATCATTCACTGGGAGACTTAGGTTTGGGCTCTGAGGGTGGTAAGATAGAATGCCTTTGATTATACCCTTTCCCCTCTGTGTGCCTCAGTCTTCCCATCTGTAAGTGGGGATAATATACCCCTGGTTTACCTCAGAAGGATATGAAATGGGAAGCCACAGGGTGGGTTCCTTCGGCCTGCAGAGGAGGCAGCTGAGAGTGAGGAGGAGGACAACCTGTCGTCGGTGCTGCACCAGCGCGCCAAGATCCCATGGCGAGCCTGCGCCAAGTATCTGTCGTCCGCTGGCATCCTGCTCTTGTCGCTGCTTGTCTTCTCCCAGCTGCTTAAGCACATGGTCTTGGTGGCCATTGACTACTGGCTGGCCAAGTGGACCGACAGCGCCCTGACTCTGAGTCCCATGGCCAGGAACTGCTCCCTCAGCCAGGTGGGGCCAGCAGCCCTGGGGCAGGGGCTGGGGGGGGAGAGGGCTGAGCCATGGACACCCTCAGGAGCTCGCCTCACTCTCTGCCTGGCCCAGGAATGCTCCCTCGACCAGACCATCTACGCCATGGTGTTCACGGTGCTCTGCAGCCTGGGCATCGTGCTCTGCCTGGTCACGTCTGTCACAGTGGAGTGGACGGGGCTGAAAGTGGCCAAGAAGCTGCACCGCAGCCTGCTGAACCAGATCATCCTGGCTCCCATGAGGTACCCCCTTGTCCCTGCCATGCTGGGGCTGTGGGCACGTCACTGTTATCTGGGCTTCAGTTATCCCATGTGTAAAATGGGGACAAGCAATCTCTGTCACAAGCTGTTGAGATTCAAGGAGCCCAAAGTGTGTGTAAAAGTGCCCTCTTAGGTGCAGAAAGCAGAGGCAACCTGGCGTTTAATCAGCCAGACAGTGGTAGGCATTTTACATAGTTAACTCATCTAATTGTCACCAGTCTTTCAAAGTGAGCATCTGCAGGCTCTATGTGAATGTTAGTTTCCCTTCCCTAGGCAGGTACCATCTGCCTGTCTCCACCTACAAGTTCAGCTCTCTCCCTCCTCCCTCAGCCAGCCTGTAGGTTCTGACACTGCGGACATTAGCTGTTCTAATCTTCTACAATGATATGGATAAAAATCCCAGAGACCACTTGGTGTGAAAGAAGCCATTGTCCGACTGGCTGGCCAATTCAGCTTAAAAACACAACTGGCAAACAGGTTATCCGGCCCCACCCCTGTCAATGCCAGACCTCACCGTCTGACTACATTATTTACTTGTCAACCTCTCAGCTCTCTGTGGCCCAAAGACATGGTCTCAAAGTTTACTTACCCTCTAATTGTCCCAGATCTGTGGTTCTGAAATACTCTGGTTGGGGTTAGGCTGGCTCTCTGTCACAGCTAGCGTGATGACAGCCAGAGTGGCCTTGCAGGGTCAGCCAACCGACAGGCTGTCCCCAGGGCTCTGTTCCCCTGACTGGTTGTCCCTTGGAGAGGACGCTATGTCCTGAGGAGGACAGCTGCTGAGTGAGTCAGGCTTAGCAAGCAGCTGAGAAAGGTGGCAGTGGTCACACGTGGGCTTGGTAGTAAGAGAGGCTAGTGAGGGGCCAGCACCCCTCTGGGCTGCTGTGGAAATTCTCAGGGACTCAAGCCAGATGTCTATGGACCTACAAAGGCCACCACGCCTGGGATGTTAGACCCAGAAATGACTCCAGAAACGGGGAGGAAATAAACAAATGAAGAACTTCTTCTGTTGCTTTTTAGGTTTTTTGAGACCACGCCCCTTGGAAGCATCCTGAATAGATTTTCATCTGATTGTAACACCATCGACCAGGTACACAGGACGGCAGACCATTTCTCCAGTTCAGAGAGAGGCCAGGCCCCTGTCTGTTGCTGGCCTCCCCAGATCTGGTGACCTGGGCCCTGGAGGAGGCACCCAGTGGGCCCCAATCTGATTATAATGCCCCCTGTGAGGCCCTTATGATAAAGCTGAGGGGAGCCACAGCCCTTGGCTCTCACTCCGGTAAGGTACCAAGATATTGTGAACCGAGGCAACTGATTTTGTGGAGAATATTTATTTTGATTTAGCCTATGTTTTTCATCTACCATAGTACTAGACAGTGAGAAAACCAAGTCCGGACTCCTGCCCTCAGGGAGCCTACAGTGTAGCTGGTGATTGTGATTAGACGTGTGCCTGTAATAATGTGAGAGAGCAAAGCCTGGTGCAGGAAACACTAACCATCATCAAATATTGAAACTCACCTTCCTCTCCCCCTCCCCTTCCTCAGCACATCCCGTCCACACTGGAGTGCCTGAGCCGCTCCACCTTGCTCTGTGTCTCCGCCCTGGCCGTCATCTCCTATGTCACACCCGTGTTCCTCGTGGCCCTTTTGCCCCTGGCCATTGTGTGCTACTTTATCCAGAAGTACTTCCGGGTGGCATCCAGGTGATGGTATCATTTGCTAGCCCCTGAGGTTGGGAGTGGGGTTGGGAGTGGGAGGTGCTTTGCAATGGGCAGTTTGGTACTCTTGTTAGAGTCCTTATCCTAAAAGTAGTAGAGTCTTGTTCCCCATGAAGAGGAAAACAGACATGAAGGAAATGAAATATTCATATTCCACTGCACTAATGTAACCACGTGTCAGCACACATGCTGCAGTTAATGTCTGGACTATTTCCTTGGGAGCCACGGTCAGGAATGCAACTACTAGGTCAGGGTGTATGATGTATGCGTGCCAAAATGCTTCTCAGGAGGGTTGTATGAGTCCAGTGACCAGGCTGACTGCTGATGCCGGAAGTCAGAGGGCAGCCACACCTCCCAGCCACGTGGATCAGGGGTTCAGATGGAAGCCTTTCCCGAGGGAGTCTCTCACCATTCTCATTGTCACATTCACCCTCACAAGCTTGGAGCCACACATGCCTCTTTCCTGCTCAAAATTTTCTAAGAACATTCTTTAGGAAATGTTTCTGGGAGTGATTCTGTTAAATTCATAGATTCAAAGAAGTTTGAAGAACCTCTAAGAGGCCACCATTTCTCAAACTGCCTATTACAACTGAGCTGTGGGTTACGAAATTAGTATCATAGATCACAACTAGCTTATTTTTAAATGAAATAGAACAGAAAATATCAGACTACATTCACATAGTAACAGTAAGCTTTGCTTCATGGAAGCTTTGTTTAGGTGGTATGGGGTGGGTGTATGTGTGTGTGTGTGTGTGTGTACTTATTTGTAATATAAAATGTGTTTCTTACTACAGGTTGTGGTCAGAAAGGCTAAGTACCTTTTCCAAGTGCACAAAGTTGGTTAAAAACTAGAGTCAAAATGCCAATTAGCAATAATAATAATAATTAAATTTAGATACATCTTGGCCTTGTACAATTAATTACTTTGACCACAAGGATCAAGATCTATATAAATGGCCTTTTGCCTAAATGATCCAGAATCCCCTGGTACCTACAAGGAACGTAGTACATTGACATTCACAAAATTACAGTGCATTTTAAACACTGTGAAAACTGTTCTACAAAGCTCGCTTCTCCTGCCAGGGACACTGCCTGTCGCCCTGGCACCCGCTGTGGAGACGGCTCGTCCAGGAACGCCGCCTCCTGCACCCCAGCCCGGCCTCCTGGGCACCAGTGCACTTGTGCAGCTGTGGAGAGCGGCAGCAATTCTGTTTCCATGGAAACTTCTGGCTTTTCCCTGCAAGGGGCCCTTTAGATTCTGACCCGCAATGTGCTGAAAGCTGTTGTGGTTATTGGAGAGATGACTGGAAGCTCTGAGTTGGCCTTTCTGTTCCTTTGACTACCTGACTCAAGGCTCAGGTTGTTCGCCTGTGAAGGGAACTAACCATCATGGCCGGCCCAGCCTTACTGCAGAGCGAGGCTGTGCGGCAGAAGTGCAGGGACAGAAATATAGGCGGGAGGTAGGTGATGCCCAGGACAGCAGTCACTGTGCCAGTGTGCTGGTTAAGCACTCTACTAGACGAGCTGTCCTGTCCCCACAACTGCTTGATGGGGATGGTACCGCTGACTTCCCTCTTTACAGGGTGAGAGAGTGAGGCCTAGAGAGGTACAGCCATTTGCACACATGGTCAAAGAGATGGAGCTAGGATTCAGACCCAGGCTGAGCCCTGAGCCTGCCCCCCTAACCGGTCCCCTCTGCTCCCCTGGCACAGGGACCTGCAGCAGCTGGATGACAGCACCCAGCTCCCGCTGCTGTCACACTTTGCTGAAACCGTGGAAGGTCTCATCACCATCCGAGCATTCAGGTACCAGATTCACCCTGGGGTGGGCGTGGCTGCGGTTGGGGCCAGGGTCACAGGTCATGAGATTCGATTCTCAGGGCTCCACTTAGGAAGGCCCAGGACATACATCTCTCATCCCCTCCTCAAACCCCAAGGCCAAGATAATGTCTACCAGAGGGGTCAGGCCAGGTGGGCTCCACTGTGTGCTCCGGAGAGGAAAATCTCAGCCCTGAAGCCAAGCCCAGGTCCTTTGTGGACTCAAGCAGAATTTCAAAAGAAACAAGGCTGGGACAAGCACTCACATATCAACGCTAAAAAGGCCCTTAAATCATCTGGGCAAGCATGAGGCCATGTTTGATTAAGAACATCCTGTAAGCCAAACACTTTGCTCAGTTCTTTCCATGCCATTTCCATTCTTTCTGCCCTGAAATCTGAGGTGGTGACAACGATTATTCCCATTTCTCAGATAAGGAAATTGGGGCTCAGAGAGCTAATAGAGCTGCTCTGTGTAAGGCCCCATAAAGCCCAGACTGAACCTGCTCATTCATTCAACTTGACTGAGCATTCACCATGTGCTAAGCTCCACGCCAGGCACTAAAAAGAGATGAGTCAGATGAGCACCTGCCCTGGGGGCATTTTCAGTCCAGGCTTCGAGCAGACTAGGACAAACCATGTGATAAGTACTCTGAAAGGAAGGAGACATGAGCTGTGGGAGCATACAAGGGAAGGGCTGTCATGGAAGGCTTCATAGAGGAGGTAGCAATGGAGCTAGGACTCAAAGGGTAGATAAGAGTTCAACAGAATGGAGGAATATCCCCAAATATTTCCCTGCCCCTGCCATCCTTTTTCTACCCTGTGTTATGATGTTGGCTGGACTGGAGCATCTGAGGCTGCCTGGGGCGTGGAGGGGGCTGGTGCTCCCCTCCCTCGTCTTCGTCTGATGTATCAGGGCGTCTCTCCTCCAGCCAGACAGGTCAGAAACCCCTGACCCAGATAGTTGGGCTCTGGTATCTAAGCCTCAACCAGAGAGTGATTCCAGGTTATTTTTAGGACGGCACAGCTGTGCAGGGTGTGACAGGAACCAAGCAACACCAAGCCCTGTGTCCAAGGACCAGCTGAAAGGGTCCAGGGAGGATTACATCTTTTCCCCCACAATCCCCAAAGTCCAGCTACAGCTCCAGGAGAGATATCCAGGCCCCTGGTGCAATCCTCTTAGGGGTCTTGTCTGAGTAAAGCAAAGGAAAGCAGAGCTCTACCCTGGCCTTGGCTCTGCTCACTGGGCAGCCCCTCCCCCAGCCAGCCTGTGCTGTCTTTCACACAGAAGCTCCCTGGAGCCAAGCATGTGAATCTAGGGTCTCCTCCCAGCCCCCTACTCAAGCCTGAACTTCCCAAGTTGCTTCAACGTCCAGGCCCCTTGACACCCCTGGACCTAGCCTCTACTCTGTTTGATGTTCCTCTTGTAACTGGTGTCCTGGAGGCCTTCAGGCTGGGCTTGGGGCAGAGAGATTGTGACTTTCCTAGCATGGGCTGGACCCTGTCGGGAGGATCCGTGTGACTCCCAGCATTCTGTAACCAGCCCCAGACCAAGCCTGTGGTCAGCCAGAGGAACGGTTGCTTAGTGAGGCCTCCCACACACTACACTAATGCTGTGGATGGTTTTTAAATGCATGGAGAACTTTATAATCATCCCTTGATGTGTTTAATTCATTGGCTTTTGCCCAGCAGGCTGCCCTGTTGAGAGATGAGTAGCTTTTACTGATTGCACACTTGCCAAGTACCAGGCCCTGACTGAGTTAAGCATTGCACGTGTACTGTTGTGTTTCATCCTCACAGGAGTTTAATCTTCATCACAGTTACTGTAGCCCATGCTAAAATGAAGAGATGAGCCCTGGCCAGATAGCTCCATTGGTTAGAGCATCATCCTGATACACAAAGGTTGTGGGTTCATTCCCTGGGCAGAGCACATACAGGAACAGAGCGATGTTTCTGTCTCTCTCTCTCTCTCTCTCTCTCTCTCTCTCTTCCTTCCTCTGTCTCCCTAAAATTAATAAATTTAAAATTAAATGAATAAATAAATAAAAGATTCAAAGAGGCTGAGGAACCAAAGCAAGGCTACGCAGCCAGTGAGAGCTGGGGCTGGGCTTGGACCCAGGCCTGTCTGAACTTCTGGTTTTTCTAGTTCCTGCTTTTCCCAAAAAATCTTTCAAGAGTACCTAGCACTGGGCTCCGTGTTGGGCTCAGAAGCTCTTGCTGTCCCTGTGGGAATTTACTACTATCCAATGAGGAAACTTAGTCTCAGTCTTGTCACAGAGCCAGTAATGGACTGGATGTCAACCTGGGCTCACATGTCCCCAAAGATGGGGCTCTTTCCGCCATCATACATGTATCACAAAAGCTCACACACATTCTCATCACATTCGCCCTCAGATCAGTCACATACGTGCACGTATGCACTCAACGTCTTCAACACATACTTAAGCCCTTCAGATGTGTGGTTTCACACTCACCTCAGACACCTCACCCCCCACACACATCCACCCTGTGGCTGTGCACACACGCTCTCTCACACCTCAGAGACTCACTTTACTCTCCTCACACATAGAGCGTAGTCACAGGCCCTCTACCCAGAAATAATCAAAGCAGAACCCACATCTTCCAGGAGTGAGAAGCAAATGCCCACCAAGCCTTGTCTTGAGTCCCTCTGAGTCCCGTCAGTTGTGCCCCTGAGACCAGTGCTGAGGTGGCTTTCTTTCATTCCATAGCTCATCATCAAACAAGTGCCCCTGCCCTTCCTCTGGGCCTGGCCCAAGCAGCCAGGTCTGAGGAGGTGGCCAAGGAGGGCAATGCCAGGAGCCCAGGCCAGTCAGGGAGAGGCCGACCTATATGCAGTAACCTCAGGAGAGACCGCGATGAAGGCCCAGGGCAGGAGAGAAGCCTCCAGAGTCCCTTGTACAGAAAGATCTCAGCTGCCCCAGCGGGTCGGGGAAGGTTCCCAGAGGCCACGTGGACCAAGATGATTCCCTCAGACTTTCCTCCTCCCTCCAGGTACGAAGCCCGGTTCCAGCAGAAACTACTCGAATACACAGACTCTAACAACATTGCCTCTCTTTTCCTCACGGCGGCCAACAGATGGCTAGAAGTCCGCATGGCAAGTGCCACCCACCCCCAGCCCAGCCCCCAGGACACAGTTCCCATAGGAGTGTGGAGCTCTGCAGAGCAAGGGCCAAACCAACATGGACCAGAGGGTGGGAAGAGGTGTGAAACACCACCAGCCCACGTGTGCATGCAGGGTGGGCACCAAGGCCTCCGCCCAGCCCTGCTGGTCCTGGTGTCTGACCTGAGCCCTCTTTTCTCCATATTATTGCCTGGGGACTGTGTGTCTGAGGTATGTGAAAACGGGTGTGTGTTTAACTGTGACGAGTGTGTCTGAAGTGGATCATATGACACGTTAGGTACACGTGTGGGCCAGCTGGTAAGGCAAGTGTGCAGGTGACAGGAGCAGGGGGAGCACAAGCAGTGTGTACGCCTTGTCCCCTGGAGCTCCAGCCTTCACAGGCCAGGCCTCCTGTGCATCTGTTGATGTGTACTTGAGTTTGGGGGCTGGGGCTGAGCCTCAGTTGAGCTACTCTCTGCCCTAAAGGGCAGGCGGGGAGGACACTGTGGTTTTAACCTCCGAGGGCCCAGGCCAGCCCCGTCTCTCCACAGGAATACATTGGTGCATGTGTGGTCCTCATCGCAGCCGTGACCTCCATCTCCAACTCCCTGCACAGGGAGCTCTCTGCTGGCCTGGTGGGCCTGGGCCTCACCTACGCCCTCATGGTGAGTGGCAGCAGGCTAGGTTGAGGGGTGGGGTCAGAAACCCCCTCAGAAAATCCCAGGCACTTTTTCCAAATGAGACACCCCCAAGCCTTACCCCAGCTGCTTGAGTCTGATGCTAGAGGGAGCATGCAGGCAGAAAAGCCAACTACAGGGCCCAGCCTCTTCACCCAGGGCCCACATGGGCGGTGGGTAAGAAACCACATTTATAGTAACCCTCCCTGTGCCTCTAGGAAAGGCCACCCTGAACAGGCAGCCGGCGGGCAGCAAAAGATATTGGGGACCCCAGCCCTTCCTCAGCTATAGGGAGAGCGTCCGGGAGCCAGGGATAGATAGGTCCACATGGTCACTGACTGTGGCCGGCTCACTCTCCACAGGTCTCCAACTACCTCAACTGGATGGTGAGGAACCTGGCGGACATGGAGATCCAGCTGGGCGCCGTGAAACGCATCCATGGGCTTCTGACAACTGAGGCGGAGAACTACGAGGGGCTGCTGGGTGAGGGTGCCGTGTCTGGGTTGAGGGGGACCATGAGGGAGCCTGGGGGTGAGGTGGAACTCCTGCACCAGCTGTGGCCCACACCTGGTGGCTGACCCCCGGCCTGGGGTGAGGTGGAACTCCTGCACCAGTGTGGCCCACGCCTGGTGGCTGACCCCCGGCCTGGCCCCCAGCCCCATCGCTGATCCCGAAGAACTGGCCGGACCAAGGGAAGATCCAGATCCAGAACCTGAGCGTGCGCTACGACAGCTCCCTGAAGCCCGTGCTGAAGCACGTCAACGCCCTCATCTCCCCGGGACAGAAGGTTGGGCGGGAGGGCACAGGGCTGGCGGCCTCACAGCATCACCTCGGGGCCCTCCAGGGCCCTCCAGGGCCCACAGCCTCTCTGAGCACCCAGTCTCCTCGCCCTGGGCCCCTCACCCGCCATGGCTCAGCTCACCTCTGCCCTCACGCCCTCTTCCCTTCTCCTCCTGCTGCCCTCAGCCACCCACCAAGGAGGACACCCCAGACTTCCCTGGTTAAAAGAGCTTTTCAGCACCCCTAAGCTGATGGCAAATGGTCAAGACTTTCTCAGGGACTTCCCTGTGAGCTCTGGAGCAGGGCCTTAGGGGTGGTGTGGGAGGCCCTCGTCCTGGGGAGGGAGCCCCTGTCTGGCACTCTGACCCCCCTCTCTCACTGATTCCCTCTTTCTCACTCCCACTCTGCTCTTTCTGCTACTGCCCCTCCCCTTCCTTTTCTCTGTCACTCTCTCTGTTCCTATATTCATTCTTTATTGCCATTTCTGTTGGTTTCCAAGTCCAGGAAGCGATGCAGCCAGAGATGGCTCCAGTTTAAGGTGGGACACACAGGCACATCCCTGCAGACCTCACTCAGCCACCCTATGCCCTCCTGCCACGCCCATGCATATAGAGACAGACTAGTGCCCCCAACTCCCCTGCAACTAAGTGCCAGGCACAGCCAGGCCCACACTCAGGCCCAGGCAAAGGGACATCTACACCCTGCATTTGCTTACAGGTCCCAATAGGAGCCCCTTCTGGACCCACGTTAGGAAACAAGTCCAAAACCAAGGGCCCAGCTCTGGCCAATCAGAAGGCCAGGACAAGAAGATATGCTGTGACCTCCTAGACCTGTGTACCCCCCTAGCTAGCACCAGAAGCTCCCAGTACCCCCAAAACCCCCACAGCGTACCTGCTCCTCTCTTTCCAGATTGGAATTTGTGGTCGCACAGGCAGTGGGAAGTCCTCCTTCTCTCTCGCCTTCTTCCGCATGGTAGACATGTTTGAAGGTGAGTGGTATGGTGGGTACCCCACGAGTACCCACAGCCGCCAGATGGAACCTCAGTCCTGGTGGATGGTCAGATGTCACAGCAGACCCAGCAATCACTGCATCCTCACTGGGACACATGTCCCAGGCTGAACCTGTGCCCAGCACCTCCATTCCCTTCCATGGTGCCCTACCTGTGACACAGTCTCCACACAGGGCGCATCATCATTGATGGCATTGACATCGCCAAACTGCCGCTGCACACCCTGCGCTCGCGCCTCTCCATCATCCTGCAGGACCCTGTTCTCTTCAGTGGCACCATCCGGTGAGCCCCCTCACCCCACCCAGCCTCCACCCATCGACTCTGGAGCACAAAGAGGAAGAGGCAGACAAGGCCAGGAGTACTTAGCTGGGCACCCAGCTCCCTGGGCAAGCAGCCCTACTCAGGCTCTGGGAACAAGGGGGCTGGCCGGTGCTGGGTCAGAGGCATTTTACTCTCATGCCCTTCTCTTTCCCATTAGGCCTAAGCAGGCGCTAGTCAGGGTATGCCAACCCTTAGTGCCCGCCTCCCAGCCAGACCTCCAAGTCAATCAGTTTTCACTCACTGCTCCTTTCACCAGCCTCACCCTCTGTGAGTCCTCCGGGGATGGAGCCAGGACCCTGATTCCCTCCCTAAGGGGGCTTTGTGTGCCACCCTGCAGATTTAACCTGGACCCCGAGAAGAAGTGCTCTGACAGCACTCTGTGGGAGGCCCTGGAGATAGCCCAGTTGAAGCTGGTGGTGAAGGCGCTTCCTGGAGGCCTCGGTAACTACTGCTGGCTGAGCAGCTGGCTGGGCCCAAAGGGCATTTGCACGGGCTGGGGAGGGAAAACTCACCTCTTAGGTTTGTCCAGAGTTTGGAGTCTGAGGTCTGGCAGGACCCCACAGACCACTTCGTCCTACCTCTCACCATACAGGAGCTCAGAGAGGTCAGGTGACTTGCCCCAGGTCACACAACTGACTGATCAGCTCAAGGTCTGGCCCAGAGGGGACAGTAGGGTGACTGTGAGATGGAGCTTGCAAGTCCCCAATACCATGGCAGTATATTCAGTATATACCTGTCCTTCCCTGCTTACCTGCCTGCCCAGTTCTGCCAGAAAGAGAAAAGAGAGAACAGACAGGAAATCACAAGCCCAACGCACTCATCGAGGTTGCTGGGAAGACTCTGCCCCCACCCCACTTAGTGTGTTTGCTGCAGCCCCTTTGACAGCAGAGGCTGGCCAAGCCTTGCTTCGGAGAATCGTACCACCAAGGCCCCCACATGGGAAGGACATACATACTAAGTGCACACACCCCTCCCAGAGCTTCCCAGGTCCCCAGCAGCACACAACTCCAGAGGGTGCTCTTCCCATCATAAGCCATGCAGGTGGCATCCATGTTGTTGTGTAAGGCACAACAACCCTACACACCTGTACTCATGACACACACCCACACATTTGCTCCCATACAGACATTTCCCCACACGCCCCAAGCCACACTGTCTACTCTACTCACAACACAGGAGTCACTGAGCTCTGCTCCTCTCCCTGGGGCTGCTTTCAGATGCCATCATCACAGAAGGCGGGGAGAATTTCAGCCAGGGCCAGAGGCAGCTGTTCTGCCTGGCGCGGGCCTTCGTGAGGAAGACCAGCATCTTCATCATGGACGAGGCCACAGCTTCCATCGACATGGCCACGGTCGGTGCTGGGCACAGCCACGGCATGGGGGTCACGGAGAGGGTGTGGGTGTTAGGGGGAAATTCACACAAAGTGGTCCTGAAGTTCAAGTTGTCTTGAACATCAAGGCCATTTGTGGCAGAAAAGGCAAAGGGCTGAGGACCCTGGCTCTAGCTAGTCCCCGGGCACACAGATCCACAGACTTCACACCTGTCACCCACCACACCGCACCCCCAACGCATGCTCACAGCACACACACACACACACAGGCACAGGAGCTGAGCTACTTGAATGCTAGGAACCTGGTCAGTCCTATGTGGACTAAGGCCAGACAGAAGGAGGGGGTGGGGCTAGGATTGGGGTCAAATGGGAGTTGGACCACAACCTTGAGCTCCAGATCCCCAAAGCTGGGCCAGACCACATCCACTAGGCATGTGAGCCAATAGCTGTTGCTCCAACCTGGCAGGAAAACATCCTCCAGAAGGTGGTGATGACAGCCTTCGCAGACCGTACCGTGGTCACCATTGCGGTAAGGGGCCGTTGATGGGGTTCAGGGGGAACACTCATAAAGCATGCCTTAAGGCAGCAGAGTGGTGCAGCGGAAGTGTGCTGGGCCCATAAAGCATCCCTTGGGTTCCCTGGGGCCTGGTAATCAAGAGAAGACCTTGGAGCAGGGAAGGACAAGGAGTCTGGAGGGCTTGCAGGGACCTTGGATTGCAGGATATGGAGTGGGGAGAATTTGCACCTGCCTGTCCATCAGACCACCCTCTCATTCTCTGAGTTCCAATACCTTCCCTGTCCCAAGGCCCTGTGAGCTAGGCCGGGGTTACATCTCCATAGGAAATGAGAGATGGGTGGGGGCCTCTGAGACTTGAAGCCTGAAGGTTTGGGCAGAGCTGAGACTTAATGAGTAGAGAGGGTGTCATTAGTGGGTAGAAGGCTTGGAATTATAGCCACCCCACGAAAGGCCAGTCACCATAGAGATAGGACATTCTGGTCATATGCCTCCTCCTCCAAGCTGCAGGAAGGATGCCCTCAGCTGCCAACCCTTTCCCCCGCCATCCTGACCAGCCCCCTCCTGCTCCGTTCAGCACCGCGTACACACCATCCTGAGTGCAGACCTGGTGATTGTCCTGAAGCGCGGTGCCATCCTTGAGTTTGACACGCCAGAGAAGCTGCTCAGCCGGAAGGACAGCGTCTTTGCCTCCTTCGTCCGTGCAGACAAGTGACCTGCTGGAGCTCAAGTGCCATCCCATGCTCCTCCTGGCCCCACCTCCTGCCTGGGTTTTCTAACTATAAATCACTTGTAAATAAAGAAATTGGCTATTTCCTACCAGAGGCCTTGGTTCTGGTGGGCAGGGGTTGGGGTGGACAGTGGGTCCCAGTGGGGCCAGCCTGACTATGGCATCGGGCAGATCTGAAGAGATTGTGTGAGCATGAGCAAAAGCAGGTTTTCTTACCTGTAAAATGGGGGTTGTATTAGTGTCCTAGGGCTGCCATAACAAAACACCAAAGACTGCATGGCTTAAACAACAGGAAGTTCTTTCTCACAGTTCTGGAGGCTGGAAGGCCAAGATCAAGATGCTGCAGATGTGGTTTCTCCTGAGGCCTCTCTCCAGGGTTGCAGGCAGCTACTGTCTAGCTATGTCCTCATGGCCTTTCCTCTGTTTGCACATCTGTGGTGTCTCTGTCTTTTCTTTTCTTTTTTTTATAATTTTATTTTTTTAATGGGGTAACATCAATAAATCAGGATACATATATTCAAAGAAAAACTGTCCAGGTTATCTTGTCATTCAATTATGTTGCATACCCATCACCCAAAGTCAGATTGTCCTCCGTCACCTTCTATCTAGTTTTCTTTGTGCCCCTCCCCCTCCCCCCTTTCCCTCACCCTCTCCCCCCACCCCCTGTAACCACCACATTCTTATCAATGTCTCTTAGTCTTGCTTTTATGTCCCACCTACGTATGGAATAATGCAGTTCCTGGTTTTTTCTGATTTACTTATTTCACTCTGTCTTTTCTTATTAGGATCTCAGACATTCTGGATTAGGGCCCCGCTCCTATGACCTTGCTTAAGCTCTAATTATTTCTTCACAGGAAGGACCTATCTCCAAATAAACTCTCATTGAGGGGCTTCAACATATGAATTTTAGGGCCTCAACATATGATTTTGGGAGGTGGTACATAACAAGAGTTACAGCATTGGCCCTGGCCAGTTGGCTCAGCGGTAGAGCGTTGGCCTGGCATGTGGAAGTCCCGGGTTCGATTCCTGGCCAGGGCACATAGGAGAAGCGCCCATTTGCTTCTCCACACCCCCTCCTTCCTCTCTGTCTCTCTCTTCCCCTCCCGCAGCCAAGGCTCCATTGGAGCAAAGATGGCCCGGGCGCTGGGGATGGCTCCTTGGCCTCTGCCCCAGGCGCTAGAGTGGCTCTGGTAGCGGCAGAGCGACGCCCCCTGGTGGGCAGAGCGTCGCCCCTGGTGGGCGTGCCGGGTGAATCCCGGTCGGGCGCATGCGGGAGTCTGACTGTCTCTCCCCGTTTCCAGCTTCAGAAAAATATAAAAAAAAAAAAAAAAGAGTTACAGCATTTTTGTGATTATCTCATCAGATAAGGTAGCAAATCTCCTTATAGCTTGGTCTCTTTCCTTACTTTAAATCAGAGGTCCCCAAACTTTTTACACAGGGGGCCAGTTCACCGTCCCTCAGACCGTTGGAGGGCCGGACTATAAAAAAAAACTATGAACAAATCCCTATGCACACTGCACATATCTTATTTTAAAGTAAAAAAACAAAACAGGAAGAAATACAATATTTAAAATAACAAACAAGTAAATTTAAATCAACAAACTGACCAGTATTTCAATGGGAACTATGCTCCTCCACTGACCACCTATGAAAGAGGTGCCCCTTCCAGAAGTGCGGTGGGGGCCAGATAAATGGCCTCAGGGGGCCGCATGTGGCCCGCGGGCCATAGTTTGGGGACCCCTGCTTTAAATACTGGACTAAATCATGGGAACCAAAGTACCTTGGATTATCACTATTTCCCTTGCAAATGACAGGAACTCAACTCCACATGACTTAAACAAAAACTGGACTGTATTGTCTTATGTGACTGAGAAGGGCGGGAGATGTACTACTTCAAGCACAGCTGAATCCAGGTGTTTGACATCAGGGCTATGTCTCTTTCCGGGTTCCATCTTCCTTTCCCTCCCCAATGACAGATGGCTACTAACAGCTCTAGCTTACATCCTACTCCTCTGAAAAAGAGATGTTCTTTCCTAAATAGTTCCAGCAAAAATCTTGGGGGAAAATTTCAACTGACCAATTTGGGCCACATCCTCACCCCCAGTCACTGTGATCAGAGGACTGGAACAAACTGTCTGGCTAGGTCTCATCACATGTCTCAATCTCCATTCCCCCTGTAGGGATATTCAGAAGGAGGAGATCATGGCTTTTCAGAGGGAAAACATAGTGCATACCACAAGTCAGCCAGGTGGTGGCTAGGAGATTTTGGAGGCTAGATACCAGAGACCAAAACAATAGCTGTTCTCAGACTCCCTCTGTGCCATGAAACAGGAGAGCACACACATGCCTTCAACCAAGAAATGGCAGGTGCTGTACCAGACCCTGGGATGCAGACCCAGGAGTCTCGGGCCTGCATTTCTTTTGTTTGCAAGGGGGTCAGAGGCATACAACAGAATAAAACCCATCGGTCATTGGAAAGGGGACCAGTATAAACCCTTCTGGATGTTCTAGGAGCCACAGGAGATCAGAAAGGGAGAGTCCTATAAGGCTTCCTGGGAGAAGCAGGGTTTGAGCTGGGCATGGGAGGGGTAGGAATTAGATAGGCAGAATTAGAGAAAAGAGCCCACGAAGTGGTGGTGGTGAAGGGGGGGGGGGCATAAGATCAGAAAGCCTTGAATGCCAGGACAAGAAGTCTGTGATAAGCCTATAAACAGGGATGCCCACGGCTATCCTGACCCAAACCCCTCCAGAGCATCCCTAATGGTCTGCCAACCTTGGCTTGGATACCCTGGCAGAGGTAGGTCATCTCTGGTTATGAGAACTGACTCTTCCGTGTGTGGAAATCAAAGCCTGCCTCTGTTCCACTCAGTGTCTATACCAGGTGTTCACTTGGGGCCACACAACACTACTAGTCCATCCTCCTTGGACCCCAAGGGTTTCTTCAATAGTGCCCAAAGTCTCTGGATGAGGAGCTCTTCAAGTTTCCTTTTCAGGTGGCTAAACAGCTATAGTTGCCCAGAGGTTTCCTGTGTAACCCTTTCTCCTTGAGTTCCCCACTTTGCTCATCCTGTTTGCGCCTCCCCACCCTAAGCACTGCCCCTCTGGTAATATAGCCCAAGATCACATTTACTCTGAGTAGTAGTGTTTGTTATGCCTGCAGGTGGATATGGGAAAGAGGAAAATTCAACATAAAGTCACACTCAGCCCCACTGAGGCCCACGAACCCATTGTCCTTAACTTTTCAGTCCCTGCCTCAAGCCCCCACTCCAACAAATGGACTTAACATAGGTCAGGGGTTCCTCCATAAGGACCTGAGCTCCAAAGAGGGAGTGGGGTCATTACTGCCACAACAGAGACCTGGCAGGCTTTCCCTTTCAGCTAAGCACTGGGGACCTCCCATCTGGGGCCTAAGCCACAAGGCAACCCTAGGCTAAGGCCTGCAGTGAAAACACCACTCATATTCAGGCCAAGAGCTTGAATCCCCCACAGACCCAAGTGCCTCCCATTACCTAAGGTAGAAGAAATCAGGCTGTGGGTGTAAGGAGGTGTAAAGTAAGTACCAGTAGCTCAAACCCTTTTTAAAATGCAGGGGTGGGGACGGGGGACAGAGCAGTCATGATCGAGAAGATGCAACCAACCGCCCAGGCTTCTGGGCTGCAGTATCCAGCATCCCCCATAGTGGCTCTTAAATTGTGTTCCTACACCTTCTAAGGTACATTTTTTTTTCTGGGGAGGTAAATTGTGAATTTCATCAGATTCTCAAAGGATCCATGACCTAGGAATGATTAAGAGCATCTCCAAAAAAGAAGAAGCGGACAGTTGAGAAGTCATTGGGCCACCTACTCTCCCCCAGTCACGGCGTTGGTTATGCAGCCCCTTCGTGCCTCCTTTCTCTGGGAACCCGCAAAGCCCAGCGCTGCACCCCGAGGCGGATGCTGACCCAAATGAGGACGGGAAAAGAGGGGAGGGGAACTAGGGCGACAAGCGCTGTCGTCCGAGGGGAAGGACAAGTCACGACTTCCTTCATCCTCATCCAGCTCTAATTCCGTAGACCGTGGGCAGGAGGGATCTCTTTTCGTCCCTCGGATTGGGCAAACCCCCAAGGCCAGACTGAGTCTGGAAAAAGCAAGCAGTGGGAGGTGACCGGCGATGGGCGGGGCTTGAGTCTGTGCCCGCCCCCTCCAGCTCAGAAATAGGTCGGGCTCCCCCTGGCGGCCCCCGGCCCCCACTCGACTCCTTCCGCGCCCCTCGCCCTCCAGATACCACCA
This sequence comes from Saccopteryx leptura, assembly GCF_036850995.1. Taxonomy (NCBI): domain Eukaryota; kingdom Metazoa; phylum Chordata; class Mammalia; order Chiroptera; family Emballonuridae; genus Saccopteryx; species Saccopteryx leptura. The sequence continues at coordinate 42,453,197 of NC_089503.1, forward strand.
CTCAGCACGGATCGGTCTCCGCGGATTGACAGAAGAGCGGGAGGACGGCCCGCCTCTAGCGGAACGGCAGGAGGGGGCGGGGAGGCGACGGCTGCGGCTTGAGGAACAGGAGCAGGTGCTGCGGCGACGAGCGGGCGGGGCAGAGACCGAGCGCGGGGCGGGGGAGAGGCGCCGGAGTGCGTGCGGTCGGCGGGGGGCCGGGAGGGCCCGACCTGACAGTGAGCCGGGTCAGGTCACGCTGGGGGCTTGGGGCCTGGAGCTGAGCCGAGTGGGGTGGTGACTCGGGAGGGCTCAGGATCCCAAGGAGACAGAGGACGAAAGCTGGAGGGGTGATCCGAAGAGCGGCGGAGCGCTCCAAGGGGTGGGATAGGAAAGAGGGGGCATACCCAGAGGTGAGACTGGGGACTGGTCAGGACATGACACTAGCTTGGAGGGGACCCGGGGACAGAAATGGGTGAGGCGGAAGACATGATGGGGGTTGTGTGAGGTCTGGTCGGTGATAATAACCGGAGGTGTTAAGTTCCAAGTTGGAAACCGTGGCTTGAGAAGGAAAACTCTGGGGAGAAGGGGTCTTAGACAGGGGCATGTCCAGGGGTGGTCAGCGGGTGAAGGAATGTTAAGCTGAGATCCAGGGCCAGGTGAGGAACCGGCAGAGTCGGGGGCTCACTCGGCAATGGGCAAGCGGGCTGAGGTGTGAGGCTGGTACAGAAAGAGAAGCAGGGGCCAGATGGAGGTGAGGATGAGTCTGGCTGGGGAGGCATCACAAAAGTGAGGCCAGCACAGACTCAAGCTGGTCCCAGAGTGGAAGGGTACCCACGGAGGGAACCCCACAGTGAGACCAGAGGCTGGTTAGGGGACACCCCACCCCCCCACCCCCGGTGAGGGAAGTCTCTCCCTCGTGGTCGCTGGAGCCATGCTATCACGCAAGGGAATCATCCCTGAGGAGTACGTGCTGACGCGGCTAGCAGAGGACCCTACGGAGCCCCGGTACCGTGCCCGTGAGCGGAGGGCCCGCTTCGTATCCAAGAAGGGCAACTGCAACGTGGCCCACAAGAACATCCGGGAGCAGGGTCGCTTCCTGCAGGACGTGTTCACCACTCTAGTGGACCTCAAGTGGCCGCACACACTTCTCATCTTCACCATGTCCTTCCTGTGCAGCTGGCTCCTCTTTGCCATGATCTGGTGGCTCATCGCCTTTGCCCACGGTGACCTGGCCCCTGGAGAGGGCGCCACCGTGCCCTGCGTCACCAGCATCCACTCTTTTTCATCCGCCTTCCTTTTCTCCATTGAGGTCCAGGTGACCATTGGTTTTGGTGGGCGCATGGTGACCGAGGAGTGCCCACTGGCCATTCTGATTCTCATTGTCCAGAACATCGTGGGGCTCATGATCAACGCCATCATGCTGGGCTGCATCTTCATGAAGACTTCCCAAGCCCACCGGCGGGCTGAGACTCTCATCTTCAGCAAGCATGCAGTCATCGCCTTGCGCCATGGCCGCCTCTGCTTCATGCTGCGCGTGGGTGACCTCCGCAAGAGCATGATCATCAGTGCCACCATCCACATGCAGGTGGTGCGTAAGACCACCAGCCCCGAGGGCGAAGTGGTGCCCCTCCACCAGGTGGATATACCCATGGAGAATGGCGTGGGTGGCAACAGCATCTTCCTGGTGGCTCCCCTCATCATCTACCACATCATTGATGCCAACAGCCCACTCTACGACCTGGCACCCAGTGACCTGCACCACCATCAGGACCTCGAGATCATTGTCATCCTGGAAGGTGTGGTAGAAACCACGGGTATTACCACCCAAGCCCGCACCTCCTACCTGGCTGATGAGATTCTATGGGGCCAGCGCTTTGTACCCATTGTGGCGGAGGAAGATGGCCATTATGCGGTGGACTACTCCAAGTTTGGCAACACCATCAAAGTGCCCACGCCACTCTGCACAGCCCACCAGCTTGATGAGGACCGCAGCCTGCTGGACGCCCTGACCCTCGCTTCGGCCCGTGGGCCACTGCGTAAACGTAGTGTGGCCGTGGCCAAGGCCAAGCCCAGGTTTAGCATCTCTCCAGATTCCCTGTCCTGAGCCATGGTTCCTTGGGCTCCCACCCCACATATGTGCACATGGACAGTGTGGTATGGTATGTAGAGTGGACATGGTGTGAGCCTTGGCCAGGCCAAGGGCTAATATGAGGCTGGGCCCCACCCTGCTCAGCCTCCCCCCTGCTGTTTGCCCAGGGTGTTACAAAGTATTATCACTACCTATTTCTGGCCTCAGCAGGAGCCTATACTGGGTTATTTTTGTCCCCGCTCCTCCCAGCCTCAACTCAGGACTGGTTGGTCTGCCTACCTAGACCTAAGGCTGGGGAAACTGTGGGAAGTGTCGGGCCCTAAAGCTGGGTCGCCAGCTACTCCTGGGGCCCCATGATCAACCAGCCACAAGTTGGGCAGATGACTAGGAAAGACCAGTCCCTAGGTTAGGGGCCTGCTGCTGTTTCTTTGTGACCCCAAAAGATGCCTGTGGTCAGGCCCCAGCCACCACTGGTCCTTGAAAACGTGAGTTAAAGAGTGGGCCTGGCCAGCTGGGGAGGGCAGTCAATGCGGGAGCACGTTCCAGTTGGAAGATTGGTGGTGTGGAGCCAACCCAGACCGGGGCAGGCTGAGGCCGGCAGGACGCCGCTCCACAGGGCAGGCTCCAACAGGGAGGAAATGGTGTGCAGACACTCAGCTTTGCCGAGTTCTGCTCAGGCACAGGACGAGGAGATGGGACCTGTGCCCCTGCCCTCAGCCTCAACACCAAGGTTTCTACGGTGAGGCTCCATGGGCTGGGCTGCTGTGCCTGCCTGCTCCCTTTCTGTCCTGCCCCCTCACAGGCTGGGGTGACCTGGGGCAGGCACTGGTATGCCAAGCAGAAAGAGACTGAGGACTGAGGAGAGTGGGGTCCTGGGCCCACCACACTCTGGGCCTCAGACCTGTCTAGAGGGTGACCATGGAGGGTTGGTCTATGGGTTGCTAGGGAAGATGTTGGAAAGCTCAGGATGGTGGCGGTGAGCAAGGTCCCTGAGGGGAAGAGGCCCTTGGCCCTGATGGGCTTGACCCCAAGCCTGGACTCTTGGAGCAGTGTTGTTTGTACTTACCCATAATTCTGCCTTCTCCCTTGTCAATAAAGCCTCCCTTCTTCATGACCTATACTTTGGGCTGTTCTTGCTGGGGAGGCAGGAAACAAGCTGGTAGATAGAGATGGTAGGGGTTGCCAGCCCACATTCCAGAGGCGCCATGAGCCATAGTCTGGAGGCCTGGAAAGAGACCTGAGGCTGGCTCTCTTCTCCTATTCTGGGACACATTTCCCCTTTGGCCTCAGGCAGCCCAGCCCTGCCAGCCTCTCTGACCAGGCTTATAGCCCTATCTCCACTCCCAGGAATCTGCTGCAAAGCTGGGGTGCTCAGGGAGAAAGGCGGGGATGTCTTATGTATCAGTGTAGTGATTGGAGCATAAGCTCTTAAGCCAACTGCCTGGGTTCAAATCCTGGCTCTAGCTCTTAGACCTTGGTCAAGTAACTTAACCTCTCTGTGCCTCAGTTGCCTCTTCTATAAAGTAGGGATACAATAGTACCTACCTCATAGAATTGTTGTGGGAGTAGGTAAATAATATTTGCAAACTGCTTAAGTGTCTGATCCGTAATAAGTACCAATAAATATTTTTAAATTTTTTTTATTTTTTATTCAGAGACAGAGAGAGAGTCAGAGAGAGGGATAGATAGGGACAGACAGACAGGAACAGAGAGAGATGAGAAGCATCAATCATCAGTTTTTCGTTGTGACACCCTATTGTTCATTGATTGCTTTCTCCTGTGTGCCTTGACCGCGGGTCTTCAGCAGACCGAGTAACCCCTTGCTTGAGTTAGAGACCTTGGGTCCAAGCTGGTGAGCTTTTGCTCAAACCAGATGAGCCCGCGCTCAAGCTGGCGACCTCAGGGTCTCGAACCTGGGTCCTCGGCATCCCAGTCCAACGCTCTATCCACTGCACCACCGCCTGGTCAGGCGGTACTCAATAAATATTAACTATTGTGATTGCTGTTGAATCAGCTACATAATGAGACTACTGACCAAGCAGATGCTAAGAGCAAGGTACTATTATAGTTTCCCTTGGTGATGGTTTTCTCTGCCTGGTATTTTCTTCATAATGCTAATCACATTCTTCTGAGCTAATCACAGTGGCTGTGGCAGCACGTATTACCTGGTCTTCTTGTCTCCATCTCCCCCCTCAGTCCATCTGCCATGCAGCCACTAGTGGTCTTATTAAAAAGTTTGTGAGCATTCCCTCCTATGTCAACTACCCACAGTAGTTCCCATCGCCTCTGGGTCAAGGCTAGACCCACAGCCTGCTGTTTCAGGCTTTGCCTGCTTTCCAGCCCTACAGTTCACAGTTGCCAGGACCCTGCACACCCTCCCATTCCCCTGGCTGCTTTACTATCCCGTCCTTGCATGTAACGTTGCTCTTCTTACCTCTGAACCTTGCCTATGTTACTCCCTTTGCCTGGACTGCCCAGGCCTCATCTCTGCCTGTTAGAATCCATAAAAGTCCAAGCTAAATGATACCTCCTTGAAACCTTACCCAATTCTTCTGGAAAGACGTGGTCCCTCCCTTTTGTCTGTGTTTGTAGGCATTCTAATTTTGCTTGTGTTTATAGGTCTGTCTCCCCATCCCTGAGCCCATGGCTCCTTGAGGTCAGGGACTGTGTCTGATTTAGCACAGTGCCTGGCACTAAGTGCTGAATGAATGAATGATGGGTGGATGGGTAGGTGGGTAGACGGATGGGTGGACGGATGGATGGATGGATGGATGGATGATGGATGGATGGATGGATGGATGATGGATGGATGGATGGATGGATGGATGGATGGATGGTACAGGACAACATCAGGGTTATTGCTGCAGTTTGAGGCTTGCAGAGGGCTTTTGCTGGATCAGTGAGAATTTGTCCCAGACTACTTGAAAGGCAGGCCTGAAATCCAGGACGCTGCCCCGCCCTGTACCACACAGTCCCCCAGCGATGATGCCCTTCCTGGAGGAGCTGGCCCATTTCTGGTTTAAAGGAAAAGAGATGAGAAGCTACTCAATCAGCCCAGACTTTCTGGGGGAAGTACCTGGCTCTTGGAACTTAGATTGCCTATTTTTAAGGCCCAAGACTAGACCCACTATGAAATCTTTTGACAGCACCATTCTTCAGACCCCATTCAGAGTGACCTTCCTCCAGCCCCTCAGACCTTAAGCAGCTGGTGACAGTGAACTTGCATAACTGAGGGTTCAGTGCCACCTGCTGGCCACAGAGAGGACCTACTTGATCCCAGAAAAACAGGGTCACTAGTCCTAGGCTTTCCACTCTAAGAGATACACTCCCAGCTTAAGGCTTAGCTCAGGGAGAAGCAGGAAAGTTCTAGACAGGGAGAGGAAGCTGGACCAAGCCTTTCTTGACTCTTCTGAATGTCCTTGTCCCCTAATAGTGCTTATTCCATCTGGGGGTGCCCCTGCTTTAAGACACTGGGCTAGCCTGGCCTATAATGGTGCAGTGAATAATAAAGCGTCAACCTGGAACACTGAGGTCGCCAGTTCGAAACCCTGGGCTTGCCTGGTCAAGGCACATATGGGAGTTGATGTTTCCTGCTCCTCCCCCCCTTCTCTCTTTCCCGCTCTCTGTCCTGTCTCTCTAAAAATGAATAAATAAAAATTTATTTTAAAAATCATTTTTAAAAAAAGACACTGGGCTAACCTGGCCAAGGAAGCTCCCCTGAGCTCCACTCAACCCAGCAGGAACTTCTATGAGAATTTAGTTTCTAATGTTCTGCCTCCAGGACAGCATTGGCCATCACTAAGAGCAGACAGAGCAGTCCGTGCTAGTTCACACCCTGTGTGTAGCACTGGCCCTCTGCCAGCCCCCCACACTCATCCCCGGAGAGGGTAAGGGAAGTACCTCGTGTCAGCATGGTCCACGAGGCACTAATGGAGGTGCTGTTCTTCAAGTTTGCAGATGAGGAAACAGGATCAGAAGTGACATTAAATTAGTAAAATCTCTCAGTTAGTAAATGGCAGGCCCACAATTTGGTCCTGAGTCTGTCTCAGACTGTTGCACAGCCCCAGTGACCTGAGCTCCAGCTTTTACTAGGGGTATCACCTTTCCTAAGTGTCAGTCCACCATAAAGGACAGTTGTCTCTGGCAAGAGGGAAAGTGTAACTCGGGACATCCCTGGGGCTCCCTGAGTTCCAGATTTGGGACTGACGACAGGCTCAGCCATGGTTACGCTTGCGGACTTGGCATCTCCAGTCTCCGCGGGCCCACACGGGGCCCTTCTGCTGGAGAGGACACACCCAGCTTCTGCAGGACCCACTTTCCACTGGTGGCATCCTCCCAGCTCCATCCTGCATGTGAGTTCCTACTCAACAGCTTTTCTTAGGGAGAACTTCCCCAAAGAGCTTTCTACTAGTAGGGTGGCCATGGCTCCCTATGTGCCTCTGGGCTCACCTCTGAGGTCTCTCCAGGTCCAAGGATCAGACACCTTATCAGACAAGCCGAAGACTTTGGGGAAGAAGATATGAATTTTGAGTACCAAAGTCACGCTGACCCCAGACTAGGCAGGTGTGATGAACAACAGATCTCTTCTAGCTTAAAAGAAGCTGTGAACAAATGGAACAGAGGGATTCACATCAGAGCTGGGTTCCAGAGAGTGAGTTCATTGAACTAGAATCTAAATCAGGGTCAGGAAACTTTTTGGCTGAGAGAGCCATGAACGCCACATATTTTAAAATGTAATTCCATGAGAGCCATACAACGACCTGTGTAAGTTACGCATTATCCAATAAAAATTTGGTGTTGTCCTGGAGGACAGCTGTGATTGGCTCCTACCACCCGCAACCAGGAACATGAGTGGTAGGAAATGAATGGATTGTAATACATGAGAATGTTTTATATTTTTAATGTTATTATTTTTTTATTAAAGATTTGTCTGCGAGCCAGATGCAGCCATCAAAAGAGCCACATCTGGCTCGCGAGCCATAGGTTCCTGACCCCTGATCTAAATTATTGGCATCCGGTCTGCCAGGTCCACCTGCCTGGAGCATTGTAGATCTTCATGGAAAAGGAAGCACGTGCTACCTACACCCTAATCTATTTCCACTCTGAACAGACCCAACACTGAAGTGATGTGAAAGGCAGGTCACTTAGGCTGGCCAACTTGAGTACAGGAGCACCAATTTCTGCCTTTCCCTTGACCTCAGGCACTGATGCCAGTGAATGGAAAAGTAATGCCAAGTGCATATGCAATTAATTACACAGATTCACTTCCTTCCCCTCCAGGGTGTGCAGGAAGACAGGTCTGGTTAGCCGTGCCCAGAAGCTATCTTCAGCCATATACCCCCCCTTCATTGAAGGGGTATCATCCCTTGCAACACAAGTATATCCAGAACTCCTTCTCCACCGACCACCAGCACCCAAAGTGAGGTGAACCAGACTTTGGGTGGGGAGGGCTGCCTCTGTTCTCTTTATTTGACTAATTCCAGGTTTTTTTTCATAAGGCCATTATTACTAGGGAGGGGAAGTCACTCCAGGATAGCCCGGAGAGAAGTAAATGTAGTACGGGTCTGACTGAGACTTCCGTTAGATTCCTACTGTGTCCTTGCTCTCCCATCCATCTTGGAAGTGGGAGAATGAAAACCATCCCATCATTCTGCCTCTTTTGTTCCCCTCTCCAGGTCTCTTGGGGTCTGACCAGCACACTTATTTCTCAGTTTAGTAACTCCTTGATGCCTTTTTTTCTACATCATAGAATCATAGATTCTTCCAATGAATAATGTCCATTTAACATTTCCCACATTTTACATCTAATATTTTCATCTTCCATAAAAAGACCCCACTTGTGATTTTCCCATCTAATTATATTTTATTTTTCCCTTGTCTTATTTTACTGCTATATCATAATCTCTACAAAATTATTCATTTCTTTTGCTAAATTTATAAAACCTCATCTGCCTTACTACTTGTTTCCCAAAGGGTGTCTGTCATTCTCCTTCGACCACTGTAAACAGCTTTGGACGACTTCATTTGTTCCCATTCCCACTGTTGTCATGTGCCTCCTTCCACTTTGAGATTTACTGGTTCCTCTGATTATATTCTCGTAATAGGCACGGCCCACAGTGATGCTGCAATCCCTCCCTGCCATCACTGAGGGTCACCCTACCGCACTCTCAGGTGGAAGCTCAGCTGTGGGGAGTCTGTTCTATTCATCCCTCTAAGCCAGCGATTTTCAACCTCTTTCATCTCATGGCTCACATAAAGTACCATAATTATTAAAATTCAGCAGCACATCAAAAAATATATTTTTGCCATCTGACAAAAAAAATAGGTATAATTTTGATTCATTCACACTGGACAACTATTGTTGTATTGGCTGTTATCACTTTTTTATTTGACAATCTAAAGGAAAAGAGGTCAGTGTTCCTAACTAAATTTTTAAAACATTGCATGTTTTAAAAATTCTTGTGGCACACTGGTTGAAAAATCGCTGCTCTGAGCCAAGAGACTTCCAAGTGACTTATGCCGTATGCTCACTGCACCCATCCTGAGCAACCTAACAACTCTCTGAGTCATTACTCCAGCTTCCAGTAGAGATGGGAACAGGGCTTCTCTGCCCCAAGGAGGTCCTGAAAGGCATCTGCACGTCCCTGATAATGGCATTCAGAACCACACTCTGTGTTACCCATGGCCAACACCTGGCATGAGACGCTCCACAGCCCTGCCAACCTCTGTCCTGGCTGAGGCACCCATACTTCTGTGCAATTAGGAGGAATAGCATCAGCCACCTTGGTTCATTTACAGAAAATAAGGCAAGGGTCAAACACACCAACCAACATGTGCTCCCCTAAGAACAGAATAGAACTGCAGGGTAAGCCTCTCCTCTAGACCAAATTCATGATCAAGCTCAGCATTCACAGCTGAACCCCACCCTTGGTGGTATGCTATATTGGTTAAAAATCCAACCTCCACCCTTTACTAGCCATATGAGACCAGGGACAAATCACTTATCTTCTATCAAAGAATAACTCAGATATAAATTAAAGTGAATATTTTTATTCACATACTGGAATATTCATATACAAAGAAACAGAATTTGAAATGTAAACAGTAAGTGTTGCTTTCTCTTTATTTTCCCCCCATTTTTTTAATACTGAGGTATAATTGACATATAACATGAGTTTCTAGTGTACGACATAAGATCTGATATTTGTATATATTGCAAAAAAAAGTAAGTCTCATTCAAATCCACCACGTTAAAATTTTTTCTTTTGATAACTTTTAAGACTTTTAGCAACATTCAAATAGGCAATACAATATTATTTACTCTAGTCACCATACTATATGTTACATAACTTATTTTAAAACTCAAATTCTGTAACTTCTTAACCCCTTCACCCATTTTGCCCCCTTCCTGTCCTCCACTTCAAGCAACCCCCAAGCTGTTTTCTGTATCTATAAGCTCATTTCATTGTTCTTGTATTATTTTAGATTCACATATTAATGAGATGATATATATCGTTCTATGACTTATTTCACTTAAAATAATGCCTCAAGGGCAGTGTTGTCACAAATGACAATTTCCTTATTTTTTATGGCTGAATTATATTCCATTGTATACACAGTCATATGCCTCATGACGTTTCCGGCAACCATGGACTGACTGTGGATATGACAGTGGTCCCATAAGCTTATAATGGGGCTAAAAAATTACTCAAGCATAGCCCCAATATGCCAAGGTTGCAGGTTCGACTCCCAGTCTGGGCTCATACAAGAGTCAACCAATTAATGCCTACATAAGTGGAAGAACAAATCAATGTTTCACTTTCTCTCCCTAAAATCAATAAACATTTTTTTTCTTAAGTGAGAGCAGGGAGGCAGAGAGATAGACTCCCACATGCACCTTGACTGGGATCCACCCAGCAAACCCCCTATGGGGCAATGCTCTGCCCATCAGGGGCCGTTGCTCCATTGCTTGGCAACTGCCGCGGACCAGCGCAGCTCCAAATAATGGTGCGGAATTAAGGAAACACACTTTGTCAGAACAAAACCGATGGGACGGTGAGGACTCCTCAAACTGCCTGGCAGCATCTGAGTGAGTCACAGCCCCAGTTCGCTTTATTATATAGACCTATGCAAATCAAGGACCCTGATACAAAGTTGCACATCAAAGGCTAAGACAGAAACTCTCCCAAGGCAAAAACAGGATACATTAGTGAAATTTACAAAAATCTGAAACAAACAAAGAATCAGAGGAAGGGCATGTATATTGCTTCCTGCAGCCCAAGGAAACAAGTGGAATGGGTGCAAACACTCAGCATCAAAGCCAAATATGGAGATGGAGGGGGGAGAACTTAGCCCCCTGCCAAGCCTCGAATCTATAATGGCTTTTTGCCATTAACAGTCCACAACAGGCAACCGAGCTATTTTAGCACCTACGGCAGAGGCCATGGAGCCATCCTCAGCGCCCTGGGCCAACTTGCTCCAACCAAGCCATGGCTGCAGGAGGGGAAGAGAGAAACAGAGAGAGAAAAGGGAGAGGAAGAGGAGTGGAGAAGCAGATGGTCACTTCTCCTGTGTACCCGGACCGGAATCAAACCAAGGACTACCACATGCCAGCCAATGCTCTACTGCTGAGCCAACCGGCCAGGGCCTATAAATACATTTTTAAAAATTCCTATCACGGCCCTGGCCGGTTGGCTCAGCGGTGGAGTGTCAGCCTGGCATGCAGGGGTCCCGGGTTCGGTTCCTGGCCAGGGCACACAGGAGAGGTGCCAATTTGCTTCTCCACCCCTCCCCTTCTCCTTCCTCTCTGTCTCTCTCTTCCCCTCCCGTAGCGAGGCTCCACTGGAGCAAGGATGGCCCGGGCGCTGCGGATGGCTCTGTAGCCTCTGCCTCAGGCGCTAGAATAGCTCTGGACGCAACAGAGCGATGCCCCAGAGGGGCAAAACATCGCCCCCTGGTGGGCATGCCAGGTGGATCCCGGTCGGGTGCATGCGGGAGTCTGTCTGACTGCCTCCCTGTTTCCAGCTTCAGAAAAAAAGGAAAAAAAAGAAAAGAAAAAAAAATTCCTATCACCTAGTTAAGTCACAGCCACGTTTGTCGTGATGCTGGTGTAAACAAACTTATTACACTGCCAGTCATATAAAAGTACAGCACAGCCTGACCAGGCAGAGGCACAGTGAATGGAGCACCAGACTAGGATGCAGAGGACCCAGGTTCAAAACCCTGAGGTCGCTGGCTTGAATGTGGGCTCATCCAGCTTGAGCGTGGGCTCACCAGCTTGAGCGTGGGGTAGTTGGCTTGAGTGTGAGATCATAGACATGACCCCATGATCACTGACTTGAACCTAAAGGTCACTGGCTTGAAGCCCAAGGTTGCTGGCTTCAGCCCAAGGTTGCTGGTTTGAGCAAGGGGTCACTGGCTCAGCTTTAACCCCCCAGTCAAGGCACATATGAGAAAGCAGTTAATGAAGAACTAAGGTGCCAAAACAAAGAATTGATGCTTCTCATCTCCCTTCCTGTCTGTCTGTCCCTATCCATCACTCTGTCACACACAAAAAAATAAATACAGCACATACAATCATGTATAGTACTTAACACTTGATAATGATAATAAAGGACTTTGTTACTGGCTCATGTACAGAGCTCACAAAAAATCGGGATATTTTATAGCTTCATATTCATTTTGAAATATCCCCTAATTCTGCTCACAAAAATTAGGCAATATTTTATAGCTTCATATTCATTTTGAAATATCCTCTAATTTTTGTGAGCAGTATATTTACTATGCTATACTTTTATTGCTATTTTAGTGTATCCCTTGGGCCTATAAAAGAAAGTTTGCTATAAAACAGTATGTGGTATTACCCAAGCAGCAGCCTCATCTCATGTTGACTTTATCTCTTGATTGCACCATTTTCCCTTGTGCTTGATTTAATTTCACAGTGTTTTATAAATTTAGTGTATCATAAGCATACAGTGAAGGCTACATTAGTGTACACTCTAGGCCTTCACATTCACTCACCACTCACTGACACCTAGAGCAACTTTGTGTCTCGAAAGCTCCATTCATGGTAAGGTATATCATTTTTTATCTTTTATACCATATTTTCACTGTAGTCTTTCTATGTTTATATGCATAAATACTTACCATGTATTACAACTGACTACATTATTCAGTACAGTAATGTGTACAGGCTTGTAGCCTGGGAGGAACAGGCTATACCACATAGGCTATGTGTGTAGTAAGCTGTGCCATCTAGGTTTGTATTAAGTACATTCAGTGATATTGCTTAACAACACATTTCTCAGAATGTATCCCCTTTGTTAAGTGGCACATGACTGTGTCACGTTTTCTTTATCCATTCATCCTTCGGTAGATAGTTAGGTTGTTTCCATGTCTTGACGATTGTAAATAATGCTGTGATGAACACAGGGATACAGATATCTTTTCAAGTTAATGTTTTTCTTTCCTTCAGATAAATATGCAGAAGTGGGATTGCCAGATCACATGGTAGTTCCATTTTTAATTTCTTGAGGAACTTCCATACTGTTTTCCATAGCGGTTGTACCAGTCTGCATTCCCACCAACAGTGCACAAGACTTCCCTTTTCTCCACATCTTTGCCAATACTTATTCTTGTCGTTCTCATAATAGCCACTCTAACAAGGGTGAGGTGATACCTCATGGCTTTGATATGCATTTCCCTGATGATTAGTGATGTTTTCATGTACCTCCTGGCCATTTGTTTATCTTCTTTGGAAAATGTTACTCTCTTTTACCTTTTCTTGGAAAAGATGATTGGCCAGAGGCTTTCAAATCTGCTCTTGAGCAAGCTGTGTGGGTCACCAGGAAAAGTAATTTCAGTTACTGACACATCTCTGAGAAGCCTTGTGGTCTCTGCTGTCTGTCACAGTGTAAGAACTGCGGATATTCTAGTGGTCCCTCCATCTGAATTCTTCATGAATGTACCATAATGAAAGCACCTTGTTATGATTCTTCAGTCTCTTCTTGTGTTAGTTGGGATCTTCTGAGAAGCGCTTTCAAGATGTGTTAAGAAGTACAAGAGAGTTGTCTGACCTGTGGTGGCGCAGTGGATAAAGCAGCGCCCTGGAATGCTGAGGTCGCTAGTTCAAAACCCTGGGCTTGCCCAGTCAAGGCACGTACGAGAAGCAACTATGAGTTGATGCTTCCCACTCCTCTCACCCCACCTTTCTTTCTCTTCTCTCTCTAAAATCAATAAATAAAATCTTTAAAAAAAAGTACAAGATAGTTATTGAGAGTGGTACCTATGAAAGATAAAGGCGAGACGGGTAGAAAAGTAGGTGGGAAATGTCTTTAGACCATGATGTAGCTCTGATATCTGAGAAGGAGGGAGGATTAGGTAGCAAGAGCTTCAGACTACAGTGCAACTCTGGAGTCTCAGCCACTCCAAAGGGAGCTCCAAAGACTTCTGCTTTGTTCAGCCACTGGCTGGAGCTCCCTGGGGTGACCATGCATAAGCTTGAATACTGTAGCAATCCCTGAAATGGGACAGCTGGAACTTGTTGGCTGAGTATACTCTTCATAGCAGGATCTCTCTTAAAGGAGATCTCAGCAGCACATCTCCATGGTAACAACATTTTTTTGGTCACAACTCAGCTTCCTGAGGAGCCATGTCCGTTAGCTTTTGCTGTACACACAAGTCAGCCTAAAACACAGTAGCTTTTTAAAAATAAATATATATTTCTCTCGCATTTGAGAGTTAGCTCTGTTGACACTGATGATCTCAGCTAGATTTGTTCACATGACTAGGAGGCTGTCATCTAATCACCAGCTGGTCCTCAAATAATGTGGGTTCAAGGTGAATATCGCTTCATTGTAACACTGATGAGATGCCAGTAGGAACTTAACTCTTGTTTATGTCAATAAGCCAATAGTAAAGTTCATTTCATTACACGTCGTTTTGTTTAAAGTTGCAGAGCCTATGGACAACATTAAGGAGCACTTACTGTAGGCTGGCCTTCCAGTGTCTCCCCTCCTCCAGCAGGCCAGCTTGGACGGTCCTCCTCTCACAAGTCTCACAAGCACAAAAGAAAGCAAATAGAAACACACAAGGCCTCTTTCTTGCTGTCTCTCCCTGCTGGCCAGAGCAAGTCACAAGGTTGAGCCCAGTGTTAAAGGGCAGCCTGTGATCGGAGGACATGGCAAAGGACACGGATGTAGGGAAAGGTGAAGGATTGGGGCTGTCAGTGCAGGTCACAGAATCCAGGCTGATCCCAAAGGCTGTGGTTGTAGTAGTCTCTTTCTCAGTAAATAGTTGTGTCAAATGACTGCTTCTGGCGCCTGCACCTGGATATCAGAAGACAAAAGAAGGCAAGAAATATGAACATTCACAAATATCACAAGTAAACTCCTTTATAGATAGTTTTTTGCACTAGCCTACGTTCAATCAGGAGAGTATGTTTCAAGGATCAATTTGCCAACTTTAGATAAACAAATAGACTTTTTTCTTGACTAACTGATTATTCTAATTTTCCTAAAGCATTTATAATGAGATAGATTTGCTACTGCACAGATTCTGCCTTGGCAGGCCCATAAATAACTGAGGGCAATTTTATTATCTAGAACCATTTTTATTTTAGAATCATTTTAACCAACATGTTTATTCCAGTCTCTTGGGCCTCTAGAACTTAAGCTGTTTTATTTGCAATTTGGATCATAGTTAGGGATAAACATGTTTGGCAACATGTCTTAGTTTGGAAACACCAGTGAGGGTTACAAATTCCTGGTTGAATAGTGACATCTGGTTGTAAGCGATCCTATTAAGCTATTAACAAAATATGAGCACCTGGGGGAAGGACGGCCCCTCTCTGAGCTGTGGATCGTGTGTGTGAGAACAACAGTGCAGTTTCTACGGAGTTCAAAGAGCTGGTCTGAACTAAAATGGTGAGGTCTGGTTTACAATGACATTATATGTTATAAAGAGGAAGAAGGGCCTTACAATGCATCTCCCCAGTCACCAGCCACCACACTTGGATCTGATGACCAAGTTCTTCCCCAGCATAACATCAGAAAAAACCACACACTACAAACACACAGCACACTTAGAATCCCCTGGCATAGATCCTGAGAACTCTCTAACACCATCCGCTGATGGTGATCCCTGAACTCCTAAAGCCAATTGTAAAACAAAGGGCTAAATTTTGCTTTGCACCCACCCCTCCTTACCTTTTCCAAAGTAAACATGATAAATATGATGAAACCACGATGATAGCTAAAATTAAACAAGAAACACTGATATATAAGATAGTGGTCCACAAGCTACTGGTCCGCAAGCTAGTTTCCATCTCAGGTTCTGCAGAGAGAGAGAAGAGGTGAATGTTAAGAGGAAACCTACTGGTAGGGGCCAAGGTGACCACAGAACCACTGCTAAGATCTGTGTGATTACGTGTCATTTCCTTGTCAGAGATATAACCACCAATCCTCTGCCACGCATCTTGTCATGCCTATCACATACACCTCTGTCGGTCAAATAAGTTTGTAAATATGATGTATATGTTTGCTCGTTTATAGTTTGCATTGGGTGTGGGAGACTGGCTGTAAGCAGACAGGGTCCTTATAGCCTAAGGCTTAGTTTTAAGACTAATCCTTTTCCATCCTTTTAATACTAAGATATTTTCAAAACTAAGGTTTCCCCCACACCCTTGACTGTTGCATGATGTGGGGTGGTGCACTCTTATAAGGAATCCCATTTATGGCTAAAATAAGTGGCTTTATATCAGAGACTTCCTTATTTGTATATTGGCTTAAAGGCTTTAATTTCTACACTATAAAATATGGTAGACCGGGGGCTCTGTCTCTTGGTTCCTGCTATCAGCATTGCAGAGGAGAGGCAACCAAGATGGCAGAGTGCTGAAGGAGAAGCCAGTTTGTGCAGAGAGAAGGAGATGGGGAACAGAGGTGAATAAGGCTGGTTAGGTAGAAACCTTTGATTCTAGGAAAACTCAGATGAGTCAGTGGCTTTGGGAGCCCTGAATGGAAAGGCAAGTGTTTTTCCACTGTGTGTAATTCTCACCCACTGGGTGCAAGCTAGGATTAAAGGTAATGCCCCACCAGTTATAGCTCCATTGTTTCATTACCATCTGTCTGAATCAAATGTGAACCTGCACAGGCCAGGCGGCTGTGATGGTGATCATGGCTACTGGCTTTACAACCTCCATACATGAAATAATGGCTATAGCAATTGTCAGAAATTCATGCAATAACAAACACCACATAACACATATATATGTCATGCATGTGTTAAAGCTTCCACACTGCTACACCATCTTACATCATTATACACTGCTATATATTGAATGCCTGTGCCCCCCAAGAGTTCCTATGTTGAAATCCTAATACCTGATGTGATGGCATTAAGAAGTGGGGCTTCTGGGAGGTCATTAGGTTGTGAGGGTAGAACCCTCATGAATGAGATTAGTGCCCTTATAAAAGAAGTCCTAGAGAGATCCCTTACCCACTCCACCGTGTGAGGATACACAAGACATCTGTGACCCCGAAGAAAGCCCTCACCCAACCTTGCTGGCGCACTGATCTGACACCCAGCCTCCAAAACTGTGAGAAATAAAGCTATTGTTTTTATGCCACCCAGCCTGTGGCAATTTGTTATAACAAGCCCAAACAGACTAAGGCATACACAAATCACCAAGACAAACCTCATATCATACAAGCAAAGCATATTTCCATTCCATACTCCCCACGCCCCGCACATGCCCTGCACACATCCCTGCACACAGCACACCCACACATCCCTGGCCCTTGCTTACAAAAACAATTCCTCTCTCCCTCCAGGACCACCCCAGGCCCCATGTGGCACACTCAGTCAGCCCCTGCCTTCCTAACCCTTCCCAGCTCCAGGCAGATACATCTGACCAGCAGGGTCATCCCCACCTACGCCCAAAAACAGGACCACAGAAGCCAGGATATGAGTTCAATTAACCCTACCCCAGCTGCAGGAAGGGTTCTGTGGGGAGCTGTATTGCCTTAAGCTAAGGCTCTAGTGTGCCTGGGGAAAGCCCTTGGCATCTGCAGGACTCCGACTCCTTACGATGGCCTCCCCATCTTGAACACGGAACCATCTCTTCAACTTCCACCAGCCAACAACAGTTTGCAGTGGACCTGGAGCCAGACCAGTAGAATTGCTGGCAGGGCTGGGTCTCTGGCCCCTGATAGACCCTTATCATCAGCGGACATGGACAGGCTCCTATCTCCTTTCTCCTGCTAGCTAGCAAGCTTCCACTCCAGGTCGTATAGACCACCCAGACCACTTAAGCTGCCATAGACTAACAGCAGCCTGGAGGACGATTGTCATCTCTCCACTTATTAAAGCATCTGTCCTGTCTTGGAGACCTCGGCCAGACTACTGACTGTAGGGCTGAGCGAGGCCAAACTAAGATTTCTCTCCTTCCCCATTGGCTCCTATCTTGGCTTAGACTAACTGCAAAACTGAGTTTTATGTTATACTCCCTCAAGGTGAAAAGTAGGGGAAACATCTAGAAGGATGCTTACCTTTCCCAGGCAGGGTGATATTCAGCGTCATCAAGGTGGACAAGGATATATGCCTTATCATACACTGGTAGGTCACATTGTGTTCCACGGAGTGGTTCATCCTCAAATGGCTAGTGATATTAAATGTACCGTCTTCATTCTTGATGGCTGGATCAGTGGTGATGCCCTCAGAAAATTCCAGGCAATGGGGATCCTCCTGGGTCCATTGACACCATGTTATGTTAATGTCCTTTGGGTGGAACCCACTTAACTTACACAAAATATATTTATCTTCATTATCTTTTGCCATGACTTTCTTCTGAGTCAAGCTGCCAACTGGATTAGCTGCCAGGGGAGAGAAGTCATGCTTTGAGGGTAGATTGGGACTAGTTTATTATCAGTTCAGTGTCTGACCCATAGCAAGCCTTCAGGGAGGGTGAGTGAAGAGAATGCGATTCTGTTTAGGCTAACTATTCTGGGTATGTTGATCTCAGTACGAGCAAGGTGCTGATGTGCCATGACCCCAACTGCTCTATATTTTGTAAAGTAGAGTTGCTTAAGCTACTTTGTGTCATTGACACCTTTGAGAATCTGATAAAAGCTACCGAACACTTTTGTGGTACAGACTGCTAATTGCTGCCCATTCCATTCTTCAATGACACATCCAAGTTAAAGCTACATCTCCGAACCTCCCCTGCAGCCAGTGTTGCCATGTGAACTCAGGGTTTTTGTAGCCCAGAATCAGAAGTAGAAAGAGCAACCTCAAAGAAGTATCCTTAAAAAGCAAGGGTATCTCCCACAACAAGTGCTGGTAAGGGCGTGGAGAAAAGGGAACCCTCCTGCACTGCTGGTGGGAATGCAGGCTGGTGCAGCCACTGTGGAAAACAGTATGGAGATTCCTCAAAAAATTAATAATGGAACTGCCTTTTGACCCAGCTATCCCACTTTTAGGAATATATCCTAAGAATTCCAAAACACTGACTCAAAAGAAGATATGCACCCCCCTGTTTACTGCAGTGTTGTTTACAATAGCTAAGATCTAGAAACAGCCCAAGTGTCTGTCAGTGAATGAGTAGATAAAAAAGCTGTGGCGCATATACACAATGGAATACTACACTGCCATGAAAAAGAAGGAAATCTTACCTTTTGTGATGGCATGGATGAACCTGGAGACAATTATGCTAAATGAAATAAGCCAGGCAGAGAAAGATAAATATCATATGATCTCCCTTATATGTAGAATCTAATGAACACAATAAGCTGAGAAACAAGATAGAGACAGAGGCAGGGTCACAAGGAACAGAAGGACAGCTGTCAGAGGGAAGGGGGATGAAGGAAAAGGATCAAAGAAAGTGAAGGGATTAACCAAAATTATATAAACGTAACACATAGAGAAAACAGGGCAGCAAGTCCCAGAGGGAGGGAGGGGAAGGGGAGCAAAGGGGTGAAATCGGAATGGAAGGAAACTTTGCATGGGGCATGGGGGGCACGAAGTAGGGGGTTGAGAGTGTTATATTGAGTGGGACACTTGAAACCATGTTAACATAATAAATTAAAAATAAAAACAGAAAAGAGCAAGGATATCTTAAAGAAAAAGACTATGCCATTCTCTCCCTTTCTCCTTCTACCCCTTCTTCCTTTCTGCAGAATGGCTGTAATACCACATGATGGTGTGAGATGGAGAAGTCACTTCCAAACACAAGGTGGAAGCTACATGTCAAGGATGGCGAAGTAGCAACATAAAAGGACCCTGGGTCCCGGATGATCACAGAACTACCCTGCCTGCCCTGGGGTGGCTACATTTTTGTGAACGTAAAACAAACTACCTTTTTAAAAGCCCCTGTGGGCTTCTGGTTTCCCCTGACATGGAAAGACCTTGGAAGTCATCACTCCTATCCTCATGATAAGAAAGAAAGCTAAACTGGAGAAACTGCAAATCAACAACTTTTCTTAGATCCATCAGAGATTTGGGGTGACAGGGGAAACCGCCACCCTGAAAACTAGAGAAATAGGCAGATTGCGAGAACCACTGCCAAGATCATGTTACCTCAGGCAGAAGGTGCTAGAGTCATAACTTGGACAAACTGCTAAGGATGAGGGTGGACTAGCGGGAGGGTAAGAACTCCTGTGGGCCAGTCTTAGGAGGTTTCCACGGGTTTTAGCTCCAGGAACCCCACCAGGTTCTCGCAGTTGCAAGAAAAATCCCCTCCTGTTCTGGGGACGAGAAAGAGGAAAAGTAGCCATTTAAAAACATACCCAGTACATTCTCCATAACAAAGAATGCTCTCAAGGGAGAAGACTTTGCCACAGCCCTGGCTGACCTGAAAGAAGATGATTAGCCCTCCAGCTCTCTATAACCTCCCTGTCTCACCTAGGGACACTTCTGAAGGTCATAGCCTACGGGCTCAGGCCACTCAAAGAATGAGATTTAATCATAAAATGACAGACTGTTTCCCCTCCACACTACTTTTCCTTCACATGAATAGGGCTCCAGTGTAAAAATAAGTATATTATATATAGTATATATTGCATATAGATTACAACTGAGAGAGTTGCAAGACACAAACTCTATTTAAGGAGTTTATAAGGAAACTAAAGAAAACAGGGAAGGGGGGAAAATGAAAATAGAGGAAACTGAAATCTCTGACACCTACAGCTATGGCATTAGCATTAAACACAGCCCAATTCCTACTCAAATTTAAATAGAATTTCACACTAAAAGCCTGTTTACTTCAATTCCTATTACCCAATACATAATATCAGGTTTTCAACAAAAAATTACAAGGCATACTGAAAAGTGTGAAAAGACAAAGCAAGCATCAGAACCAGACTCAGGGATGACAAAGATTTTGGAATAATCCAATAGAGAATTTAAAATAACTATAATTAAAATTTTAGAAGTACTAATGGAAAAAAGCAGAAAGCAGACAACATGGAAGAACAGATGGATAATGTGAGCAGAGACAAACACTCCCTAAGAATCAAAAGAAAATACTAGAAACCAAAAACACTATAAAAGAAATGAAGAATGCCTTTGACAGACTCTTCAGTAGATTTAACATTGCCAAGGAAAGAATCAGCTAACTTAAATATGTCCATAAAAACTTCCCAAACTGAAATGCAAAGAGCAAAAAGAATTGGGGGAACCCAGGAGGAAAAAAAATGTCCAAAACTGTGGATAATTACGAAATGTATAATGTACACGTAATAAGAATACCAGAAGAAGTAAAGAGAAAGTAGCAGAAGAAATATTTTGTGAAATAATGGCTGAGAATTTTCCAAAATGAATGATAGACACTGAAGCACAGATCCAGGAAACTTAGAGAACACCAAGTAGGAAAACACCACATCCTATTCAAAATGAATAAAAAAAAATTTTTTTTGTCAAAAGAAATCCAGAAGAGGCCCTGGCCTGTTGGCTCAGTGGTAGAACATTGGCTCAGCATGTGGAAGTCCCAAGTTTGATTCCCAGTCAGGGTACACAGGAGAAGCGACCATCTGCTTCTCCCCCCATCTCTCTCTCTCTCTCTCTCTCTCTCTCTCTCTCTCTTCCTCTCCCCCGTAGGCATGGCTCGAATGGTTTAAGCAAAGTTGGCTCCATGGCCTAAAATACCTTGGTTGCTGAGCAATAAAGCAGTGGCCCAGACAGGCAGAGCATCGGGGAGGTAGGGGGCTTGCCCAGTGGATTCCAGTTGGGGCGCATGCAGGAGTCTGTCCCTGCCTCTCACTTAATAAAAAAAAAGAAAAGAAAAGAAATAAACCAGAAGAAAAAATAACTTACTCATAGAGGAACAAGGATAAGAATGACATTGGACTTCTTAAATGCAAGCAAGAAGAGAGGGACGTGAAATATTTTAAGTATTGAAAGAAAACAGCCCACCAATCTAGAATCCTATATCCAGAAAAATTATCCTTCAAAAGTGAAGTATAAATACTTTCTCTCATAAACAAAAACTGAGGGAATTTGTCGCCAACAGACTTGCCTTACAAAAGGTTAAAAGAAGTTTTTCAGAGAGAAGAAAATGATACAGTTCAGAAACTATTGATAGAATCTACTTAAAGAAAGGAGTGTCAGAGAAGGAATAAATGAAGTTAAAATAAAACCTTTTCTTATGCTTAATCAATCTCATAGATAATTCAAAATAATAATAGCAACAATGTATTGGGTAGTTATAGCTTATGGATATTGAAATGAATGACAGTAATGTTATAAGAGACAGGAGGGGAGAATTGAGATACTGTTATAAAGTATCTGCACTACTGACAATGAAGCAGTTCGGTATAACTGCAAAGCAGATTTAAATTAGTTGTAAAAGTACAACTAATTGCAAACTCTAGGCAATCACTAAAAAATTTTTAAGAAGTATAATTGATATACAAAAAGAGGAGTAAAAACGGAACCATATAAAATGTTCAATTAAAACCAGGTAAGGCATAAAAAGGGGACGAACAAGTGCACTGAATAGAAAACAGACACAAATGTGTGATACTTACTAATGCAAATATATAAGCATATAAGCAATCCCTTTAAATGAATGGTCTAAGTACCTCAACTAAGAGACACAGACTGTCAGAGTGGATTAAAAAGACTCAAATATGTGTTTCTACAAGAAACCCACTTTATATAGAGTAGATAAATGGTGATGGAAGGAGACTTGACTTGGGGTGGTGAACATACAATACAACATACAGATGATGTATTGTGGAACTGTCCACCTGAAACCTATATAATTTTATTAACTAATGTCACCCCAATAAATTCAATAAAAAAGAAATCCACTTTAAATATGAAGACCCACATAGATTAAAAGTAAAGGAATTAAAAAAGATACACCATACTAACATTAGTCCAAAGAAAACTGGAGTAGCTCTATGAATTTCAAAGTAACCTTCAGAACAAGAAAAACTATCAGAAATATTAGGTAAAAACTAGGGATAGCTGAATAAACTGTGGAATTTAATTAATAAAAATGTATCAGTGTTGGTCTATTAATTATAACAAATATACCTACTAATGCAAGATGTTAACAACAGGGAGAGTGGTGTGCAGAGGCAGGAGTCATATGGGAACTCTGTATTACCTCTGCAATTTTTCTATAACTAAACTGTTCTAAAAAACAATGTCTATTAATTTTTTAAAATCTTTTATTTTAGGTTTTCTGTGATCTTCAGAGGAAATGAATCCTAATATACACTCCCATCCCCAAATTAATATGTACAAAACATTCAAAGACTTAAGTACAATTTTGGAGGGTCCATAGACACTGCCACCCTATTATAGGCTGAACTGTGGCCGCCATCCCCAAATTCCTATGTTGAAGTCCTAACTCCAGTCCCCAGACTGTGACTGTGTTTGGAGATGTGGTCTTTATTGAGGTTGGTAAGTTAAAACAAGGTCATTAGGTTGGGCCCTGTTCTGAATCATGTCTTTATAAAAAGAGGAGATTAGGACACACATACATGAACAGGGGGAGGCCCATGTGAAGACACACGGAGATGACAGTCATCTACAAGCCAAGCAGAGAGGTCACAGAAGAAAGCAACCCTGCTGACACCTTGATCTCAGACTTCTAAACTCCAGAATTGTGAGGAAATAAATCTCTTATTTAGGCCTCTCAGTCCGTGGTATTTTGTTATGGTAAGTCTAAGCAAACTAATACCACCCCCACCCCAAGCTCATCCACATAGTATTATCAGACCTATTTATAATAGAGGAAAGTGGAACTCAGTTGGTGTTTAGGGGGTATTGTTGTTGTTAAAAGTTGATCAAGCACCTAACACAACAGCACTAAACTGGGTATTTTCATACATTACCTTATATAATCCTCAGAACACTAAGAGGCACGTATGATTTATCACCCCAGTTTGTACATGGGAAAATTTCAGGTCTAAAATGTCAAATGACTAGCCCAGTCACCCAGTTTGGATTCAGATCTGCGAAGCCAGAGCATAGCATCTCCCCCCTTTCCCAGCTACCTTTCAGACACACCTCTTCAGTGAACACTGACGGTCCACACTCCAGGTGAATTACATAATAATTACTATGGCTAGCTTTTACCGAGCACTTCTAATGGGCCAAGCACTATGCTAAGCATTTTAGCTGCATTTTTCTTAGATTATTCCCTAATCAATCCTCTTAGGTAAGTACTATAACATTTGTTTGAGCAAAGGACTTTGAGGTTCAGCATGATTACTAACTTGCCCTAAGTTGGCCAGAGATGTTCATGGAAGCCCAGGACTCAAATCCATGTCTACCTGACTCCTAGGCCCACGCCCCAAACCTCTGCCCCCCTCAGCCCATCCACATCCCCAACACCCCAAGCCCCATTACCATGGGAACTACAGGACACTGCCATCAAGTGGACACTCACCCACAACTATCACAATGACTGTTCCCTGGGCCTTCTCAGGGGTGATCACCACCTCACATCGGTACTCTCCTGCATCCTCCAGCTGGACTCTAGGCAGCTGCAGTGAAGCATCCCCCATCTTCAGCCTCAATAGAGACACGTTGGCTCCTGCTCGGAATGCCTCTTGATATTTTCCAATTGACTCAAACACCTTGTCCTCTGTTTCATTCACCTGATGCTTCCGAAACCAGGAATTACCCATAATGTCGATGTTCAGATGTTGGGAACCAAGGACCTTGCAGAAGATGGTGGCATTGTCATTCAGAGATACAGTCTGATTCTTCCCCGCCATCTCCACTGTAAAGAAATCTGTAGCAATAAGAAAACTCAGTTATGATAAAAACTTGAATGAGGGGTGGGATGAACATACAATATGGTGTACAGAGATGTGTTGTGGAATTGGACACCTGTGGCCGTGGCCGGTTGGCTCAGCAGTAGAGCGTCAGCCCAGCGTGTAGAAGTCCCAGGTTTGATTCCCAGTCAGGGCACACAGGAGAAGTGACCATCTGTTTCTCTACTCCTACCCCTCCCCTATCTCTTCCTCTCTCTCCTACCTTCCCCATAGCCATGGTTTGAATGGTTTGAGCAATTTGGCCCTGTGTGCTGAGGATGGCTCCATGGCCTTGCCTCAGGCACTGAAATAGCTCAGTTGCTGAGCAATGGAGCAGAGGTCCCAGATAGGCAGAGTATCACCCTGTAGGGGGAGCTGGGGGGATTCCTGTTGGGGGTGCATGTGGGAGTCTGTCTCTGCCTCCCTGCCTCCCACTTCTCACTTAATAATAATAAAAAACATAATTGAGCACCTGAAACCTGTATAATTATGTTATCCAGTGTCACCCCAATAAATTCAATTTAAAAAAAAGAAAACTGAGTTATGAGAGAACCTTGGGAAAAAATAAAGGCCTTGTAACCTCAAATACTACCACGTAATTAAAAATAAATTCCTTTTTGGGGGTGGTGGTCTTATGCACAGAGGCTCTTACTTAGTTCATGGCTCCTCATTAATCCATATAAGACTCTCTTTTTTCTTCTTTTTTCAAGATTGTTTTGGCTATTCTGAGTCTCTTGCAATTTCATAGAAAATTTCAAATCAGTTCATTAATTTCTCCAAAGAAGTCAGCTGAGATTCTAATAGGAATTGAACTGAATGTGTTGTTCAATTTGGGGAGTACTGCCATCTTAACAATGCTGTATTCCAATCTGTGAGTGTGTTTTTGGGATGTACTATGGACTGAATGTGTCCCTCCAAAATTCGTAATCCTCAGTACGATGGTAGGTGGAGGTGGAACCTTTGGGGGGTAATTAGATCATGAGGGTAGAATCCTAATGAATGAGATTAGTGCCCTTATAAAAGCCAGGGAAGGGATGAAGGATATGGTATCTCTCTCTGCACTCGGGGATATAATAAGAAGGTATTCATCTATGAGCCAGGAAAACAAATCAGTCGACACCTTGGTCCTGGACTTGCCATCCTCAAGAACTATGAGAAATAAATTTCTGTTGTTTAAGCCAGTCATCTAAAGCAGTGTTTTTCAACCAGTGTGCCACGGCACACTAGTGTGCCGTGAGACATGGTCAGGTGTGAGTATAAATACATCTAGAAACTATATTATTAACTATATGTATAATATATACTGTGTTAGAGTGTCATTTTGTGTCATTTTGGTAGGTGGTGTGCCCCAGGATTTTGTAAATATAAAAAATGTGCCGCGGCTCAAAAAAGGTTGAAAATCATTGATCTAAAGTATTGGCCATGGCAATCTGAGAAGACTTAAGACGTTTTTCATATCACTTACTTAAATCTTCTTAAATTTCTTTCAACAATAGTTTTATAGTTTTCAGAGTATAAGTTTTTGTGCTTCTCTTTTTAAATTTATTCCTGGCCCTGGCTGGTTGGCCCAGCAGTTGAGCGTTGGCCCGGCGTGTGGAAGTCCCCGGTTTGATTTCTGGTCAGGGCACACAAGAGAAGTGACCATCTGCTTCTCCACCCCTCCCTCACTCTCTCTCTTCCACTCCTGAAGCTCAAATGGTTGCAGCAAAGTTGGCCCTGGGCGCAGAGGATGGCTCCATGGCCTCACCTCAGGCACTACAATAGCTCAGTTGCCAAGCAACAGACCAGTGGCCCAGACAGGAAGAACACCACTGGTAAGGGGGCTTGCCAGGTCTGATCCTGGTCAGGGCATATGTGAGAGTCTGTCTCTGCCTCCCCTCCTCTCACTTAATAATAAAATTTTTAAAATTCATTCCTAAGTATTTTATTCTGTTTGATAGCACTGTAAATAAAATACTCTTAATTTTATTTTCAAATTTCTCATTGAAATTTTATAGAAATAATATTTACTCTTTTTTATTTCCATTTCTTTCCCCCATCAGGCAACCAATCTAAGATGTTTAATATCTACATTTTTGTTCTCTTTAAAACTGTCTTGTTTTGTTTTTTAAACTTACAGAAATGGGCCTGACCAGGCGGTGGTGCAGTGGATAGAGCGTCGGACTGGGATGTGGAAGGACCCAGGTTCGAGACCCCAGGATAGCCAGCTTGAGCATGGGCTCATCTGGTTTGAGCAAAAAAGCTCACCAGCTTGGACCCAAGGTCACTGGCTCGAGCGGGGGGTTACTCAGTCTGCTGAAGGCCCGCGGTCAAGGCACACATGAGAAAGCAATCAATGAACAACTATGGTGTCGCAACGAAAAACTAATGATTGATGCTTCTCATCTCTCTCCGTTCCTGTCTATCCCTCTATCTGACTCTCTCTCTGTCCCTGTAAAAAAAAAAAAAAAATTAAGTAAACTTACAGGAATGGTATTGAGTTGTATGTCGCTGTTCCTCCTCTTGGCGCTATGCTTCCCATTTCGGTCCATCCTGCTATGTGTGCAGCTAGTCCTTTGCATTAAGTTGCTTCCGGTTCTCCATGGCAAACATACACCTCTGGCTAATCTACAGCCCCACTGGTGGACACCCAGATGGTCTCCCAGAGTCCCACATCGCCCGGACTATTTGGGCCAGTCTAATAAATGTCAAGTGATATCTTGTTATTATTTTAATTTCTATTCTCTAGTTAGTAATGAGTTAAAACATCTCTTCATATGCTTTTCAGGTTTTTGGTTTTCTGTCAATAATTAAGCAGAAACATGTTCAACAGTATCCCCAGAAAAAGTGAAAAGACTCCTTCGCTGCAATCGGACTCTGAGCTGCCTACAAACTCCTAATTGTTGTTTCAGATTCTTTCAGGTCAGTGCCAGGGCCTTCCTCACTGCCCACAGAACACTGGAATGGGTGAGAAGGAATGGGCATGGAAAGAGAAGAGGTCTGCGTGTCTGATCTCAGCATTTGGTTAGGCTAGAAAAGAAGGAAGCTGTCCAGAATTCCCACAGGACAGGAAAAGGAGGGGACATCTCAACATGGAAAACTATACAGTGGAAACGAAGGAATGAGAATCAAAGAATACAAAGAGACCGTACATGCTATGCATTTGAGCAATGAGATGAAAAGAGAATTTGATGAGATGGCTAGGGTAGAGGATGAGGTAAAGAAAACCTGAAAGAAATGGGGGGGGGGGGGTGTATGTGGATGGAAAAATGTTTACAGGACCCTTTCTATTCCAGGGGCCCAATGGGACTCAGGGATGGCTGTAGGGCCCTACAAAGGGACTAGGAAGACACACCTTCCTAGTAGTAGTGTAGTGCCCATGGCAGGCCTTTGCCAGGCTAATTGGGTTTTGGGTTTTTTTTTGGATTTTAAACAATTTTTATTTATTGATTTCAGAGAGAGAGAGAGAGAGAGAGAGAGAGAGAGAGAGACAGGAACACTGAGCTGCTCCTGTATGTGCCCTGACCAGGGATTGAACCGGCAACCTTTGTGCTTCCAGATGATGCTCTAATCAACCAAGCCATTCAGCCAGGGCTACCTCGGGATTTTAAACCTGAGTCCTCAGGTGACTGCACTACCACCTGGTCAGGCTTAAACCATTTACTCTTAAGTGGTCTTGGTTAGGTAAGATAGACTGACTGCTTCCCCATTTAACTATTTGTCTCATTTTCCCCATTCCACTTATCCTGGCTTACTGACTTGTCTCAGTAGGAGTTTTGAAACCTGGCCAGAGGTTCAATTTGGTGCTGGAGTCTGGGGGGAATTGGAGTTCCGGGAAGGCCTGAGGCAGAAAAAGGTGAGGGCAGCTTCCTTCTATTGACCCCACTATGAAGTTGAAACCTTAGGAGAACAGGGACTGTGTGTTGTTTTTCCTTTTCCTCCTTCAGGTATCTGGGCACCTGGGACCCACTAGTAGAGCCCCTAGGGCAGGGATCTGGAAGTGGCTGAGGCAGCCTGCTGAGTGGGAGCTCCCTCATTCCATCAGACTATTCAGAGGTTTCTTTCAGAAGGACCTGCTGCGGGAGTACCAGAGCTGTTTTCAAAGTCCTACCACCAATCTCCAATCTCCCAAACTAGCTTTTGCAAGAGACGGCTAAACCAGATCTGGCCACCAGGGGGCAAAAAAGCCGTCTAAGGGCCATTCCCCTTTCAATTCCCCACCTACACACACCTGAGGGCCCAGATGGGCAGTGCCTCACCTGTTTCTAGAGCCCAGTAGCTCTGTTAACCCTTTCCTGACTAGTCTGAGGTACATCTCTCTGCCAGTCATAGCATAATTAAAGGGCAAATCTGATGGTAGACGCATGTTGCAGAGAAGAGGGGCTAGGGTGGAGGTGAAGTTTCCAATTACAGTGGCCCTTGTCCTAGCTGGGGCTGGGGGATGCTAGCATTACCTGCTACTGTTGGGCAGCTACCCACCCACACAAAAGTGAAGGAGGCCGCTGGAGGCAGGAGAGGCAGGGTTTACTAGCACCGGGCCTCCCAGGCAGGATATTGAGAATGCTGAGGCAGCCACAGAACCCACACTTGCAGGTTCCCCTTTGCCTTCTATCTTTTAGGACCCTTTGTAACAAACAGTAATTCGGGTGGAGGTGGGAGGGTGGCTAAAGAGTGGAGGGAGAGACACAGAGGACTAGGAGGCTGCGGAGGGCGGACAGTTATGATTTGGCAAGAGGAAAGAGTGGATTACGCAGCTCTCGGGTGTTGGGTTTTGTGTCGCTGTTCGAGAACGAGGCAACCTTCCAGGGCTCTGAGCAGCCCAAATTCCGATTCCGTTCCGGGCTACAATGTGTTAAACTGTGGGTGGGCGTAGGGTCGGGAGTCCCTCCTCCTAGCGTCACCGCCTCTTAGTACACCGGGCTGGCACTTAAGGAGTTAAGTCTGCCCGAAAACGGCAAGACTGGAGCCGGAGAGAAGGAAGTAGAAGGGGAGAAGGTAGTGAAGAAGGCGGGTGAAACTTGCTGCAGGGAGACAACACCAGGCACCTCCTCCCCAGGGACCTGGCCCCTGGGTCCCCAGCCCCAAAAGAGGTCCCGCCTTCCCTGGGGTCGTGCTCTCTTCCCCGCCTTTCCCCCACCCTTAAGCTTTGTGTCCCTTGGAGGGTGGGCTGCAGGATTTCCAGCCAGGCTTTGGCTGCCTGCTCAGTTTTTCCAAACCTCCAGTCAGTTTAAGAGTCCCTCCCTACTGCCCCTGCGGCCCCCTCTCCCAGCCTCCCCTTTCCTGCTCAAGCACCTTTTCCAAACTTCTTTCCCCTGCCGACGCTGTCCCCTGCACGCCCCCTGTCCGCATCTCTATTGGCTCTCAAGTTCAGGTTGGAGGGGCTAAGTGGGTCTCACAATCCTGGAGAGCTGCCGGTAAAACCATACTCTACAGGCCGACCCTGAGACCTGCTGTGTCCCAGCCCTACTTCCAGCCAGGCGCCTGCCCTGTCCCAGGACACGGCCCCATGGCCACCAGGAGAGGTGGCCTAGGAGTCTCCCGCCCCAGGATGGAGGCGGTGCAGTCGGCGCCAGTAGAGCTGTTCAGTAGGCTCTGTACAACTGGGGCCGGGCCCTGGACAGGCTTCGAGGAAGAGCGAAGTGTTCTGAGCATGGGGCATAGTTTTGTCCAGAAGGTCTATTACAGAATAATAATAATCACATCTATCAGGCAGTCAGGGCGCTGGAGTGAGTGGGGAAGCCAGAATGCCTGGAAGGTCCTCCTCCAGGCCCAGGAAGTTGTCTCCTTCAAGATAGGACGGTGGGTGCATCCTAGAACCAAACGTTGTGGGGGTCGAGGGCCGCCAGGCTAATTGTTTTAATTGTCACTCTCATTATCCAACTGCAGCCCTCTCTGTTTCAGGAGCAGATTTTCATCCGTGGCATGGAATAATGTTTACGGTGCATTGGAAAATTAAAAAGAAAACAGTTTGCAGAACCATAAAAAAAAGTGAAAAGAGAATATTTGAATATCACCACTCACTCTCAGTAAAGACTTTAGTAAAAGTCCAGATGCCTCATTGATACGCAGATGGAATATTTTTATTTCAAACCCCCCTCCCCTCATTTTTCTTCTCGGTTCCAGTGTCTAGGATTATGCAAGAGAGGCGCTAAAATGCAGAACACTCAACCTAAAGGAGGCAGTCTCTGGCTCCCACAAGTGCTAAGGGCATCCAGTATGAAACTGTTGAATCAATGAATCCAATTTCACAACGGAGAGCTGAGCAGGGATAGTACAGCCCCAGGTGGCTACAGACTTCCGGTGGAACCCCGGAAGGATCTGACCAGAAAGGCGCTGCCTAGTGCCAACCACCGCTCTAACTTCCCCACCCCCAACCTTCCCCTCCAACCTCCCACCATCCTCCCAACCACCGCGGTCCTACCTGCGGTGAGGAGCGAGCTGCACAAAACCAGAACCAGAAGCCACGAAAAGCCGCACGAAACTGTAGCGGCCAGAATGGCGGCTGCCGAATCCACACGCATGCCTGGTTTGGGCCTCTAAGTCCACTGGGTCCACAACGCCAAGTTTCTTATCGCAAGTTTCTTTCTACGAAGTGAAGCTCCGATCTTAATACGCAAGAAATCCTCTTCGGTGTGGTTATGTGATTGGTACCAGAGTGTCCCTATTTGCAGCTTCTAAATCTTCCTGCCTTTTCTACAACTCGGTTTATTCCGGAAAGGCGACCCACTCCAGAGTAGCATCCGCGTTCGTGGGCATTTGGTCATGCGCTATACTTTACTTATTGGGCACCTGTAGTATGTCAATGCTCCTCCCAGTTTGATTGGTCCTCACAGCTCCCGGCTCTGGAGGTTCCAATGAGGTGTCTGCAAGGTGACCTAGAGTGCGGGCGCGTGACCCGCGGCTCCTTACTGTTAGTTACTGTGCGAGGATTGGATCTGGAGTGGGTGTGCCTCAGTCTGGCTGGTTGTGTCTCTTGACTTCATACAAAAAAGACAGCACAACCAAAGTACAGGTTTTGGAATAGGTTTATTTAAGCTGGGGAGGGACAGTGAAACAAAGGAAGGTTAGGGTTAAAGAAGTAATACAGGAGGAGGAGAGCCTGGGTAGAGTCAGGGGTCTGCTTTAGCTTTCTATCAATAGAAGCGCCAGGCTGCTGTCAGCTTACTGGAAAGTCTGGAGGGGCGGGAGGGGGGGGGGGCGTTGAGACAGGTTCAGGGGTTAGCCAGGAGAAGTTGCTTGCTGTTCCCCTGGTTGCAAGTGTCCGTGGCGACCCTTAATTTAGGAGAAAGTAAAAAGTTCATGCCTGAGAAGGAGTGGGTGTATTCTAAAGCTAGCAAAGCTGGCATGGTTTGTCTTGAGGGTTTTTATCTTTCTTCTGTGGTCAGAGAATCTTAGGGGAAGGTTTCAGTAGAATATGTGTCAGCTTTCCACGTGTGTTCTTTAATATGCTGATGCAAATAGGGGAGTTTGAGATTATTCTCTGGTTGGCTTCACTTCACTTCTATCTTGGATTTGTCTGGCCCTAGCCAGATTTTTATTATTTGTTCCCCTGATTTTATCTGTCCTTGGATTTGGCTGGCACAAATGGCATTAATTGAGTTCCTGTTCTTTATCTCCCTGACCAGGATGATTTAAGCTATTTATTCTCTGGTCAGGAAGGAGAGGTATAAACCATCTGTTCTCAATTGTCCTTGGTTAGGGAAGGTAAGATATTGCCATTCACTAGCTGTCTGTAAATTAGTGAAC
Organism: Saccopteryx leptura; assembly: GCF_036850995.1. Lineage (NCBI taxonomy): Eukaryota > Metazoa > Chordata > Mammalia > Chiroptera > Emballonuridae > Saccopteryx > Saccopteryx leptura. The sequence goes on from NC_089503.1 coordinate 42,485,258, forward strand.
TTGTTTAATTATCTTGTCTGTTTCCCTATTCCACTTGTTAAAGCATTTTCCCAGCTTCCTAATAGACTGTCTCATTACTATCACATGATAAACTTACATTACTTTTTTTTTTTTATCTTACATGACTTAAACTGGAACTTCAATTTATATCTTTAGAATACTTCAGTGCAACACCTAAAGGCTGCCTCTCCAGCCTAACAGCTCTGCTCCGCTCCTCAATGATCTACTCTGCTCTGTATTGGTCAGCTCCACTCTGCTCTGGCAAGACATCTTAGATGCTCCAGTTCAGCCAGTGAGATACTGTAGTCTTCCGCCTTTGGTGAAAAGGGAAAGTGTGCTGAGCCAGAGGAGAGCTGGCCAATAGAGACAGGAGTATTTGCCCCTAGTCTCCAATGAGTCAGTCCTCATGTAAATGAGGCCGCCAAATCCTCCCAGTTTGATTGGTCCAAAAGGCACTGTCCAGATTGGTCAGAATAGAGCTGTTCTGATTGGCCAGAACTCCACAGCTCTAACTGAATGAGGAAAGTTCCAGTACTATCAGTTGTTATCAGCCTCCAGGAATTTCTTTATAAGGGTTGGCTCAGATGGCAGAAACCGTGCAAGAAGGCAGTTCAGCGCAGAAATAAGCAGTTCAGTGCAGAGGCAGGCAGTTCAGCACAGGTTCCTCTGTGAAGTGCAGTTTGCATGAGAGGTCCCTGTGAAGAAATCACTGCTAGACTGTTTTTCAAAATTTGAGACCAGTTAGCCACAAGGAGTCCTTCTTAGTAGGTGTCATCTTTGTCCCCCCCCCCCCCCTCAGCGTTCACAAACCCAAGCACACAACAGAAGCTTCACAAGTGTTTTTCAAACAAATAAGTGTATATTCTTAAGAGTTTATGGAAGTCTTTGACTTTTCATGTCCTTTACTGCTGCACAGCATTGAGACATGATACTCAAATGCTAGTTAACAGGTCATTTATATAAGACACATTGTGTTCAGCTTGCTTTTGGAATGTCACATACAATTTGGAACCATGTATATATATTGGATTTTACTTATTGATTTTAAAGAGAGAAAGAAGGGGGAGGCGCAGGAAGCATCAATTCGTAGTAGTTGCTTCTTGTATGTGCCTTGACCAGGCAAGCCCAGGGTTTCCAACCGACGACCTCAGCATTCCAGGTTGACACTTTATTCAATGCATCACCATGTCAGGTGAAACCATATTTAAATACATAAAAATATGCAACAAGTAATTAGAATGGTAAGGAAAAGACATAGATATAAGGACATACATACAAGGACAATACAGCAGAGACAGTAGATATTGTCAACCACTCTGTTTTCCTTTAAAAGCCACCAATTTCTTCCTGAGCACAGGAAATCTCCTAAATAAAAGACTGCATTTCCAAGCCTCTCTTGGAACTAATTGTGGCAATATGACCAAGTTCTGACCAAAGTAATATAAATGGAAGTGTTTTGTGTGACTTCTGGGAAATGTCCTTAAAGGGAAGGATGTGCTCATTACCCCCTTTCTTCTGCAGCTGCAGGAACCTAGACACAATGGCTAGAGCCTAAGAAGACATTTTGGACGATAGTGTAGAAGTAATGTATTGAGTACAAGGGGACAGCAAAATAGAAAAGTGCTGGGTCTCTGATGACTTGTGAAACTTCCTACCAGTCTTAGAATACCTCTGAACTTGTAGAACATAAGAAACAAAGTCAATAAGCCAGTCTTATTTGAAATGTTTTCATTTTTAGCAGAACGTAATCCTAATCACTAAAAATGGTAAAAAGGAATTGAGCCAGTTTTGCTTGGAGTAGACTAAGGTTTAAGACATAGTGTTTGTTAGTCATTAAATCTCCGAAAAGCTAACACCTAAGTATATGGGCAGACATGTTATATTGTTTTTGAAGGCAGAGTAAGGTTCCTATGTGTAATATATGACAAGACAGACTTTGACTCCATATTAAGAATAGCTTCTCTGACAAAGAAATGAGCCATTTCGCCTGACCAGGCAGTGACACAATGGATAGAGTGTCGGACTGGGATGCGGAGGAGCCAGGTTCGAGGCCCCAGGGTTGTCAGCTTGAGCGCGGGCTCATCTGGTTTGAGCAAAAAGCCCTATAGCTTGAACCCAAGGTTGCTGGCTCCAGCAAGGGGTTACTCGGTCTGCTGAAGGCCCAGGGTCAAAGCACATATGAGAAAGCAATCAATGAACAACTAAGGTGTTGCAACGTGCAATGAAAAACTAATGATTTATGCTTCTCATCTCTCTCCATTCCTGTCTGTCTGTCCCTGTCTATCCCTCTCTCTGACTCACTCTCTGTCTCTGTAAAAAATAAAAAAAATTTTAAAAAAAGAAAGAAATGAGCCATTTCAAGTCATCTCACGGCAATCATTTACTAAACTCTAAATGAAGATGTTGCTCTGAGTCTTTTCCTTTCCCATTTCAGCTTAGATTTAGCAGTGGTTTTCACGACACTTGTTTTTGGTGGTAAACCCATTGTGAAAAAGTTAGGACTGAAATGCAAAAAAAAAAAAAAAAAAAAAAAAAGGATTCTCAGAAAATTAATATCAAAAGACAAAAAATACAATTTTTACTAAACAGACATAATATTATTTCCAAAGGCATAATTTCAATTTATATACCGAACCCTCATTGTTGAATAACACTGATATGAAGACCAGCATCAGTCACAAAACATACTTTGAGAAGCACTGATCTAAACAAATGTAAATTAAGGGCTATTCTATAAAAGAATTGACTTATACTCTCAAAAATGATCTGTCATGAAAGACACACAAAAGCTTAAGAGCTATTTCAGATCAAGAGAAATGAAAGAGACATGACAACTAAATGCAAAGCTTAATCCTGGATTAAATCAATCGTGGGTCATGAAAAAAATTACTATAAAGGAAAGTATTGAGGCAAATGGTGAAATCTGAATGTGGGCCATATATATTGAACTAATAGTACTGCAACAATGTTAAATATCTGAATTTGATCATTATAAGGTGGTTATTAAAAACAATGTCTTTATTCTTAGGAAATACATATTTAGGGTAGAGGATCACAATCTCTGCAACTTAATTCTGAAATGCTTCAGAGGAAAAGAAAAAGAATTTTTTTTTTTTTTTTCCTGAAGCTGGAAACAGGGAGAGACAGTCAGACAGACTCCCGCATGCGCCCGACCAGGATCCACCCGGCACGCCCACCAGGGGCAATGCTCTGCCCACCAGGGGGCGATGCTCTGCCCTTCCGGGGCGTCGCTCTGCCGCGACCAGAGCCACTCTAGCGCCTGGGGCATAGGCCAAGGAGCCATGCCCAGCGCCCGGGCCATCTTTGCTCCAATGGAGCCTTGGCTGCGGGAGGGGAAGAGAGAGACAGAGAGGAAGGAGGGGGGGGGGGGTAGAGAAGCAAATGGGCGCTTCTCCTATGTGCCCTGGCCGGGAATCGAACCCGGGTCCCCCGCACGCCAGGCCGACGCTCTACCGCTGAGCCAACCGGCCAGGGCTCTAAAAGAAAAAGAATTATACAGAGAGAACTTGAGCACAAATGTGGCAAGATGCTAATGACTAATAAATCTAGAAATGTGCATATTAGAATTAGTTGTAGTATTATTGCAATTTTTTATTAGGTTTGATTTTTTTTTTTCAAAATAAACATTTAAAAACATATCTACATACACAACTAAAAGTAATGTGTGATCCTGGATAAGCTCTTGGCCTAGAAAAAGCATGTTAGTGGCAAACTGGCAAATTTTGCAGATTAGTTAGGACTGTATTAAAATCAATTGCCTGATTTTTTATTTTTTAGTGGGGAGGGGACAGACAGGAAGGGAGAAAGATGAGAAGCACCAACTCATAGTTGTGGCACCCTAGTTGTTCATTGAGTGCTTTTGACCGAGGGGGCCCCAGCCGAGCCAATGACCCTTGCTCAAGCCAGCGACCTTGGGCTAAAGCCAGTGACCAGGAGTCATTACTATGATCCCACACTCAAGCCGGCAACCCCACACTCAAACTGGTGAACCTGTGCTCAAGCCGGATGAGCCTGTGCTCTAGCCAGTGACCTGGGGGTTTTGAACCTGGTCCTCAGCATCCCAGGCTGATGGTCTATCCACTGTGCCACCACCTGATCTTAATAACTTTGTAAGATGTTAAATTTGGGGAAGTTAGATGAAGGGTATATGAGAATACTTTGTACTATTTTTGCAAGTTTTTTGAGTCTCAAATGATTTCAAATTGAAAAGTTAAAGAAAAAAATTAAACCCTTATAGTCTAGAACTCCTAGACTTTTCCCTCTAAACTCTAGAAGGAAAAATATCATATATAGTTGACCCTTGAACAGTGCAAAGGTTAGGGGTGTGAAATCCCTGCACAGTTGAAAATCATGTAAAATTTTTGATTCCCTCAAAACTTAACAGTTTACTGATGACTGGAAGCCTTATTAATGACATAAATAGTAGAGTAACACATATTTTGTATGTATTATATACTGTATTATTACAATAAAGCAAGAAAAGAACATCATAAGGAAGATAAAATACATTTAGAGTATTTATTGAAAAAATCCGCATATAAGTGGACCTGCACAGTTTGAACCCTTATTGTTCAAGGGTCAACTCTAGTTAGAAAGTGACAGAGCCAGGGTCATAATATCCAGTCCCCAGTACTTTCTACCATACTATTATCATAGATTCTCTGCCGCTGCAGTATCTTCCTATTAAATGGTTCTTGAATTGAAGTGGAAATGTTTCCTACATATTACACCAACACTAGTGTGTGCATGCATGTAGCTATAAATCCTCTGAAGTGACATCTAAATGCTTAAAGAAGAACGAACTTCATAACATTAGGTTTCCTCTCCAGTATAGATTCTCTAATGTTGAAAATGTTCATGTGTTTTCCACATGATTTACCAGCAGTTCCTAAATCTGCCCTCACATTAAAATCACCTGGAGCTCTTTTGAAAATTCTAAAGCCCAGACCACACTACAGAAGAAAGAAATCACGTCGCTGAAGATGGGACCTAGACATCGGTATTTTTTGAAGCTCTTAGGTTTCCAATACACAGATGAATCTGGAAACCACTGTGATTTCCCCTTCAATGCTATTACTGAAAAAAATGGAAGCAGGGGAGGAAAAGGTGTCCACTGGGCAATCCTGGAGAAGGGTTCCTTCATTGGTGAGTGATCTAAGGCCTGCAGATTTTTTTACTCTATAATGTTAGTGTTTTGCAAGTACCATATTTTTTGCTCCATTAGACGCACTTGACCATAAGACACACCTACGGTTTTAAGGAGGAAAATAAGAAAAAAATATTCCGAACGAAATGGTGTGTTAAAATATTTAATAAAATATACCACAATGGCCCTGGCCAGTTGGCTCAGCAGTAGAGTGTCGGCCCGGCTTGTGGAAGTCCCAGGTTCGATTCCCGGCCAGGGCACACAGAAGCACCCATCTGCTTCTCCACCCTTCCCCTCTCCTTCCTCTCTGTCTCTCTCTTCCTCTCCCGCAGCCAAGGCTCCATTGGAGCAAAGTTGGTCCGGGCACTGAGGATGGCTCTGTGGCTTCCACCTAAGGTGCTAGAATGGCTTTAGTTGCAACGGAGCAATGGCCCAGATGGGCAGAGCACCGCCTCCCTAGTGGGCATGCCAGGTGGATCCCAGTCAGGTGCATGTGGGAGTCTGTCTCTCTGCCTCCCCGCTTCTCACTTCAGAAAAATACAAAAAAAAAAAACCTCCTACAGTATTTCAACAATGTAAACTCAACAGCAGTATTAACAACCATTAGCACTATTATTAACAAATGAGAAGAGACTTCAATGTTCAAATACTCTTCTAGTTGTCCGGGAACCCACAGCAGCTAAAAAAAAAAAGAACATTCGCTCCATAAGACACACGGGCATTTTCCCCTCCACTTTTGGGGAAAAAAAGTGTGTCTTATGGAGTGAAAAATATGGTAATCCATTATTTCAACATTGTCAAATTTGTCTTGTTCTCCAGAAAAATTACAGATATATTTTTCTGACTTTACATTTAATATAATTAAAAATGAACCTGTACAAATGGCTAGAATAATACTTTTATTTTTTTCCAAATAATTTTTTTAATTTAATTGTGTTTACATAGATTCTAGGGTCACCCTGAATGCCTCCCCACTCCCCCCATTCCCTTCAACATCTCCTTTGCCCCTCTTCCTACAGCGCCCTCCCCCCTTCCCTTCAGGTTTATCCCATCCTATCATCCCCTTTCCCTCTGTCCTCTTTTCCTCTGGTCCCTTTGATCCCTCCTCTGTCTCAATTCCATTCCTCAGTTCTCATTGTTCATTGGATTCCTCAAATGAGTGAGGTCATATGATATTTTCCTTTCTCTGCCTGGCTTATTTCACTCCAGAATAATACTTTTCAACAACTATTGCACTGAAAGAATTTTTACAACATATAGTCAACAAATTCAAATACAGCGGGTCCTCAGGTTGCCACACAGTTCTGTTTCTATGATGTAACCCAAATTTTGGTATAAGTCGAAACACACCCTCACCTAAGTCACTTACCTATCTTAACACAGTTGTAAAATCATAATCTAGAACATAAAAACACAACTAAGCTAAAAATGGTGTAGGTAAGCGTACTGGGGGACAACAGCTCCCTCACTCATACGCCACGTTACTGCATATTCTTCCGCCCCACGCAACCAAACTACTTTGCCCACGTAGTCCGTAAATACAATGCTAACTACATAAGCCGAAACACTCACATCTTAATTTTTTTAAGTTTTTATGGAAGTGAGCACCATAAACTTGAAACATTGTATGTTGAGGCTATCCTAACCTAAGGATCCCCTGTATAACAAAGTTGTATAAAGCTTCTGTCTTCCTGATAATCAAATTGAATATTTCTTTGTAGTTTTAAAGATAGTCCAATTATCTAAATAAGACAAGAAGAATTAAGTACACTTAAGACTAATACAATTACTTTCCAAAGTTTAAAATTCATAGAACATTTTTGGCCACATACTTACCAAAGGTTAAATTTTTAATTCAACATTTAAATTGAAAAAATTCCACAATCCTTCTAAGTTAGTAGCAAAGTCAATTGTCTTTAAAATCCTGACTTTAAAATAAGATGTATAAATCATTAAATGTTTTTTATAACATAATAAATAGTGATGAAATATGGATTAAGCAGCTTCATGGGGCTTATTATTAGGCCCGCTGTAGGTCACTTCCTTCCGTGGGTCAAATAAGTTTGTAAAATATGATATTTATGTTTGCTCGCTTATAGTTTGCATTGGGGACTGGGCAGCGCCAGGTATATGTGGTCTCTGAAATTGCAAATTACTTTTCTGCTTGGGAAGGGCCACTTTTTGCTAATGTTTGCTGGAAGAGAGGTTTTCACAATAGAAAGTTTTGGAAAGAGCAGAAGGAGGAGAAAAAGCCAGTTTTGCAGAGAAAGAGCAGAGAGAATGCAGTGTGCTGAAGAAGAAGAAGCCATGTGCAGAGAGAGAAGGTGTGCAGATGGGAAACCAGAGCTGAGGGGCTTTGTGAGCTCCCCTGAGATTAGTGGGGCTTTTGATTCTAGGAGAAACTGGAGAAGATTCTCCTGGTTGTGCAACCAGAGAATGTGTCAGCGGCTTTGGGAGCCCTGAGTGAAAGGGAAGTGTTTTCCCTACCTGTTTGCTCCTCAGCCAGTGAGAGACTTTAATAAAGGAATGGCCCACCAGTTTTTGGCTCCACTGTTTTTTTTTGTTGTTTGTTTTCCAGAGACAGAGAGAGAGTCAGAGAGAGGGATAGATAGGGACAGACAGACAGACAGAAACAGAGAGAGATGAGAAGCATCAATCATTAGTTTTTTGTTGTGGCACTTCGTTGTTCATTGATTGCTTTCTCATTTGTGCCTTGACCATGGGGCTACAGCAGACTGAGTAACCCCTTCCTTGAGCCAGCGACCTTGAGTCCAAGCTGGTGAGCTTTGCACAAACCACGTGAGCCAGTGCTCAAGCTGGCAACCTCGGGGTCTCAAACCTGGGTCCTTTGCATCCCAGTCCAACGCTCTATCCACTGCGCCGCCTGGTCAGGCTCCACTGTTTCTTTACCATCTGCTGGATCCAATGACAACCTGCATGTGAATGGCCACGACAGTGGCGGCCCCTGGCCTTACACCTTCATAAAAAGGAAAGGCAATAATAAAAAAATTTTTTTTTCATGTTTAAGTTCCAGAAGACATGTTTGTCAGAAGACACAGAATAACTAATGGTCTACCCTCCAGTCCCATTTTAGGCAAAAGCTTACATATAAAAGCATATATATTCCTCCAAAAAATATGGTGTTTCAATTAGAATCTATATTAATTGATATATAGATATTTTGAAAATCCCAAGGGTTTATTATTACTTGTGTGTGCTAATGGATGCTGGACTACCAGCTTCAGAGGAAGAAACTTCCTCACTGAAGAAGGGCTCCTTCGTCACTTTCACTGCTTTATTTCAGCCTCCAGGGCTCTTCCATTCTTAGGTCCGGAAACTGGGTAGAGAGGCGCAGATAGAACTATCCAGAAGTCACCAGAGCCATCACAAAAGAATGAAACAGTTACTCTGGGCATTCATCCACTGGCTTCAAAATGTTCTCCTTAAAATAAAATACTTAGCCTCTATTGTATCTTTTATATAAATCTTTTGAAAATCAATCCTGTCTTAATAAAGTCATATCTACATCTTGATTAGTAATACAACAGATTCTCTTAGAGAAAAGATGGATAGTTTAGGACTGTGAGGAAAGGTGGGAATTCATTTGAAAGGCCTGATAATAAGTCCCCGAAGCTGATGAATGTAAAATGTTGGAACAGCTGACAGTGGTGCTACATATAACGTTCTACATCCCTCAAAGCTTTCTTCAGTGACTAGGGAGGTGCATTAGAAATATAATAATAGAAGCCCTGGCCGGTTGGCTCAGTGGTAGAGCGTCGGCCTGGCGTGCAGGAGTCCCAGGTTTGATTCCTGGCCAGGGCACACAGGGGAGGCGCCCATCTGCTTCTCCACCCCTTCCCCTCTCCTTCCTCTCTGTCTCTCTCTTCCCCTCCCACAGCCGAGGATCCATTGGAGCAAAGTTGGCCCGGGCGCTGAGGATGGTCCGTGGCCTCTGCCTCAGGCGCTAGAATGGCTCTGGTCACAACAGAGCGACACCCTGGATGGGCAGAGCATCGCCCCCTGGTGGGCATGCCGGGTGGATCCCGGTTGGGCGCATGCGGGAGTCTGTCTGACTGCCTCCCCGATTCCAACTTCAGAAAAATAAAAAAATAAATAAAAATTAAATAAAAAGAAATATAATAATAGAAAATTCAGTGCAGAAATAGGAAAATGGGAGAGTACATAGAGAGGAAAGAACTTAATTGAAATTCAGATCATCCAGGCAAAAGAAATGAAGAAAAATAAATGATGCTACTTCTCTTCTAATCCGAGATTGCTGAATTTATGTCCTGATCTAGTCCCCCCCCAAAATTTTTTTCCCTTTATTAACAACCATGAGACAGAAAATGTCTGATGGGGTACACAATGTATTCTTTTTAACTATTCTTATTTAAGGAGAGTATTAAAAAGCTAAAGAATTGGACAAGGGATAATCACCAGTTTGGTTCATTCCATCAAAGGGAAGTAGTAAAGAGTCAAGGACTCTACTCATGAGTCCCCATTTTCCTTCAGGATTAAGAGCGCTGTCCACAGTGCTCAGAAACCACTGCTTGTCTAGCTCTAGAAAACCTGCTTGTCTAGTTCTAGAAAACTTGACTTGTCTAGCTCTAGAAAACCTGACTTGTCTAGCTCTAGAAAACCCGACTTTACTGCAAATGTAGTTTTCTTTAGGTCAAGATCAACCTTGAATCTCAATAAAACACATCATGAACATCAAAGTCAGTGAAAATACATACACATCAAAGCAAATGAGAAATGTACAGGATCTGAACTCAGAAAAAATTAAGCTACAAATTCTAAGATACACTTACTCAATGCTGAGGCATGAGAAGGAATCACTAAATAAAGATGACGGTTTTCAATTGTGTTTGACACAAATGCTTCAATACTATCATAAAAACGTTAAAAATATGAAGGGGAATGGCAAATATGTTTTTAAAATGAAATTATCTGTAAGGCCAATACTCAAACAAGGGAATATTTACAGAGTATCAAACCCCAAAAGTGTAAAATTCAAAAGTAAAACATTTAAATCGTATCAACTCTCATATCACTAAAAGTAAATATTTGAAATAGACTGAAGTTGAACAAAAATAACATTTTAGTACAATTCATAGGGGATGGCAAGAGAAGTGTTACTTTTTCTCAATTTTAAAGCACTCATGTCAGAACTTTAAAATCATGGGGGAAATAAGTCACTCATTTTTTTTAAGATTTTATTTATTTATTTTAGAGAGAGGAGACAGAGACAGAGACAGAGAGAGAAGGGAGGGAGGAGCAGAAAGCATCAACTCCCATATGTGCCTTGACCAGTGTTCCAGGTCGACGCTTTTACCCACTGCGCCACCACAGGTCAGGCCAAATTAGTCATTTTTAAATTCCCTGCAGTAGCAGAATTATACGAATTGTAAAATAAAAAACCATTTAAACATTTTTTTCTTTTCCTGGGCAGGGGAGGAGAAGACAGCCCAGGAGCCCGGCTGCTCTGCGACATAGGAAACCTGGATGGAGAAGCAGGCCAGGTCCTCTGCCAATGGTTTAGCACCAGGTTCCCTATGAAACGTACCTTGAGTGAACCATTTTAACATTTTAATTACAAGATATATACTCATAATCCTGGAAATTGTCAGAGACTATACTTATTCCTAAAGAAAAACAAAAGGAGGTAAGAAAATTTGCATAAAAATAGTCAAATCTATTGTTTGTAATAGGTTATATACAAATATAAACAGAAGAAAACTTGTTTACAAGTATGCAGAGCTTTGAAGGCAACAGGAAGGGTGAGAGTTTAAAGAAAAAATACAATCAAGGACTGGCTGACAACCAAGATGGTACATGACATTCATCATCAAGAACATGACTGTTCTTGATTAAATGTGTACTAAAAGCTCTGTGATGAAAACTGCAGACATCTATAAACATGAAATGTAGTTTTTCTACCTAATTCAACAAGCCATATTTGGGGGGGAAAATCTAAATCCCTAAATTGAATCAAAGGTTTCATTGGGTTTGTTTTGCTCTGCTTTTGTCTGAATAAACACGTTGGTATACTGGTAACCATAAATTCTAAGTTTTCAACTTGGTGTACTCACCACTTGCTGTGGTTGCTTGTTCTGGTTCAGTTCTTAGATTCTTTAAGAAATGTTTATTAAGTCATAGCTAACTATTCATTTAAAAAATAAATTATAACATGAATAGGAAGAATTTGAGTCACACTAATGATAGTGTTTTTTTAAAAAAAAAAAAAGGATCCGATTTCCTTCAAATCTCACACCTTGAAAGCAAGTTATCATTAAAGTCTTCCATTTTATCACCCACAAGGAACTAAACAGTAAACTTTGCATTTTACACAATATACCTTAATCTCTCAATCCCAACAAAAACAAGTGAATTATATAAAGTCAGAGGTACCAGTGGTCAAGGTGCCTGCAGAATTCTCTAGCAGGTTCTTCAGGGGATAAAAATCTTGCATGAAAATGATGAAGTTCATCATCTAATTCTGGCTCTTTTTCAATTTCTTCTTGATTGTACTGCAGTTATAAAACAGATTACATTTTTCCCACTAATTAGAACTGGGTTTGTCAAAATTTCACCCTAAAGAAAATACTTTCCTTAACCTTCTCTTTTATTAGGTTGGCTATCTTAAAAATCACATTATCACAAAACATTAAACTTTTCTTTAGATTTTCCTCAAGTGAAAACCAGATTTGGATTTAGGCTTATGTAATACAAATCTGCTCAGTTAGCATAAAAATCATGTTGTTTTGAACAAAACTTGGTTAAAGCACATATCAAAGGATTGTTATGGCTATTCCTAAAATTGCAGTTCTCTTTAATGAGAGTTAAAAATTATAGTGGACCATCATCCTTTAAAATAAAATTTTAATTGTATAGACCTAAGTATACTAAAAAAGTACATGCTTCATGAAAATTTGTATATGAAACAAAATCTCCAACTACTAATACATACCAGTAAGTCAGCTAAACCAAAGACTAATATCTAAAGAGGTATGGAAGAGAATAGTATAAATTAAACACAGAACCAATACTTTCTAAAAGAGATGAAAAGAATACTATTAATCACTTTATAAGAAATAATATTAACTCACAAGTGTGCAATACTCACAAAAACTGGAATTCCTTAGGTCCATAAATAATTTTAAGCAACAATTGTTTTTACAGTGATATAAATGATAATAACTGGCTGGATCCAGACCATGAGGTACAGTGTGTCCGGATTAATATCCATCCATTACTTATTCATGCCTAAAAAAGCATTTTAAGAAATTTCTCTAAGTTCTCCTCCAACTACTTTCCGATTTAACCACAGTCCACCCTAGGAGACGCTCTGTCTTATCACAATTTCTGGGCACAGAAACAATAATAAATATTCTGACCATTTTATAATATTTTCTACAATTTAAACAATAAAGCTAGGAATCCTTCTCCATCTCTAAAAAAAAGGTAGCATTACTCTGTCAAGTGACTTTGGGGAGGAGGAGTTAAGCTGAATATAAACAGAACTTTTCTTGATTGCTACATTTAATTTGGGGATCCACGATTTAAGAAAAAAATCTGAAATACGTAGGGAGGAATATGCAATGATTACTTAAAAATTTGTAAAGTGACAACTAAGAGTTTAAAAATTATGAATGTTAAAAGAAAGTTTAAAATTATGAGGTGTTATAGTGAATTGGTTCACACAGACACTTTAAGCATGCATTCCTGTACTACAGAGGTAGGAAAGTTAAACACTATCATTCCCAACACCCCTTGTAGCTAGGGTTCCAGGTATGGTGGGTCCAACTGTCAGATGCACTCACTTGAGACTTCCACTCAGAACGGAGTTCAACAGGGAGGGAGGCAGCACGTGAAGTATCCAGTTTTGCCAACACAAGGCACAGCAGCTGTGGTGTGATTCTGGAGCTGACAACTGATCACATCTTCCAAATCCCAGTGGCCAGCTTCGTGACTGTTCCAAAAGCAGCAGCCCTCTCTTGTGATGTAGTTCCTAGAAGCTCAGCCTACGTTCTGTTTCTTCAGCCTTCTCAAAGATTTTGTGAGCTATCTCTACCTCTTAATCAAACCCATCTGGCTTAATAGTTAAAGAAGATTCCATTACCTACAACCAAGAATCTTGACCTGTACAGAATTTGGTAGCTAGAGGTAAGGTAGAGCAGGTAAGAGGACCTTACATATGAAGTAGGCTGAGTTGAGGAGGTAGGGCTTTGGGCCATGAGACCTTATGCCAACTGAAGCGAAGGTATCAGAGAGAGTGGCGGCAGAACTTCAGAATGCTAGCAAGTGGGGGGCTCCCTCTGCCTCCTCTTAGCAAAGTCCCACAAGGCAGATACGACTCAGGCTAAGGTTAACAAGTCTGCAGAGATGGAAAGGTATAGAGCTTTGCTGAGGGAATTGTTCTCTGTCTACAAGACAAACTGAAAAAGTCCCACACCTGGAGCCCTGAATTACTGCAAAAGTCAACTATTACTGTACTCCATAAGAAAAGGTTCTGAGGAAGCTGCTAAAACTTCCTCAACCTTATTTATTTATTTATTTATTTCTTATTTATTCATTTTTAGAGAGGAGAGAGAGAGGGAGAGAGAGAGACAGAGAGGGAGAGAGAGGAGAGAGAGACAGAGAGAAGGGGGAGGAGCTGGAAGCATCAACTCCCATATGTGCCTTGACCAGGCAAGCCCAGGGTTTCGAACCAGCGACCTCAGCATTTCCAGGTCGACGCTTTATCCACTGCGCCACCACAGGTCAGGCTTCCTCAACCTTTTTTAAGAAACTTCCCTTAAAAACTTTCTACCAAGTAATGAGAGGCATCCTAAGGAAAAAGATCACCTAGAGACTGTTGTCATCCCACTCAATCCTATAGTGTAAAATAGTCCCAAGTAGGTGCCATTCATTTAAGACCCCAGGGGAGAGAGAGAACACAGAAGCCAGCAAGTAAAGATGGATTCTTTGTCAAAAATTAACTATGTCTTGACAAGATCTCATGCTAATAATGGAAGAAAACAGACCAGAAACTTACTAAGTTTTTAGGGAACTGCTTTGCCAAAAAGCAAAGGCTCTAAACTTGGCCTACAACTGTCTAAAACAATCCCCAAGCTCCCAAACCCAAAATAACAGGAAGTGAAGTGCCAAGACAGGCCCTCCTCCAAGAAGAGCACCCTTTCCAATGCCCACTTGGATATGTACTTAAAAATTAATGGATACCGGTTGGTTAGAGCAGTAGTCCCCAACCCCCGGGGCCGTGGACCGGTACCAGTCAGCAGAGAAAGAAAAAATAACTTACATTATTTCCGTTTTATTTATATTTAAGTCTGAACGATGTTTTATTTTTTAAAAATGACCAGATTCCTTCTGTTACATCCGTCTAAGACTCATTCTTGACGCTTGTCTTGGTCACATGATACATTTATCCGTCCCACCCTAAAGGCCGGTCCGTGAAAATATTTTCTTTTTTTTTCAGAGACAGAGAGAGAGTCAGAGAGAGGGATAGATAGAGACAGACAGACAGGAATGGAGAGACATGAGAAGCATCAATCATCAGTTTTTCGTTGCGCATTGCAACACTTTAATTGTTCATTGATTGCTTTCTCATATGTGCCTTGGCCGTGGGCCTTCAGCAGATCGAGTAACCCCTTGCTCGAGCCAGCAACCTTGGGCTCAAGCTAGTGAGCTTTTTGCTCAAACCAGATGAGCCCGTGCTCAAGCTGGAGACCTCGGGGTCTCAAACTTGGGTCTTCCGCATCCCAGTCCGACGCTCTATCCACTGTGCCACCACCTGGTCAGGCCCTGTGAAAATATTTTCTGACATTAAACCGGTCCCTGGCCCAAAAAAGGATGGGGACTACTGGGTTAGAGCATCATCCTGAAGCAGAGGTTACCGGTTCGATCCCCAATCAGGACATATACAGGAACAGATCAATGTTCCTGTCTCTCTCCTCCTTCCTCTCTCGCAAAAAAAAAAAAAAAAAAATTTTTTAATTAATTGACAATAAAGACTTCCTAGAGGGCAATGCCAAAGGCCCCTGACGACATTAGATAAGGGGAGAAAAACAGGGAATATATTTATGGACAGGTAGAGAGACCTTGCTATGGGTCAGTGACTGCTATGTCTCCCATTTCCCCTTTTCAAAAAGGTTGATTTTATTGCAGTTATCCTGTACCCGTCCTACTATTATGCATATGGTGCCCAGGGGGCAGACAGCTTGCTTTTTAGTTTGTAGGTAGTCAGAGATATCATAGTCTTTGAGCTATATGCAATAATGGATTGGATTTTGGTGGTTCCATTTTGAGGTAAGGGGAGTTTTCTATGTTTCAGTATACATAGATATTTAGGTAGCCAACAAGGCTGTCTGGGCTAAAATTAGAAGTTGCCTGCCAAACATTCCCTCTTCCCATCTTTCTTAGTTTAAAAATCCAAACTTTTAGCTAGTCACATTGCTATAAGGATTTCTCAGCTTCCCTAGCAGCTATTAATAGATGGCCATGTAACTCAGTTTGGGTCAACAAGATGCAAGGTCAAATGCTCTGTAGTTTTCCAGGAAAATTGCCTTAAGGAAGCTGATTCAACTGGAGAAAGTTTCCTTACTTGCCCTTCCCGTCTGCCTCCAAAAGCAATCTTGGACAGTGAGGATGCAGTAACTTGAGGACAAAAACCATGCACTGAAGATAGCAGAGCAGAAAGATAGGAACCTGGACACCACCTACCTACAGATTTATTTTATATCTTTTATAAAATAATAGGAAAATTCCTATTTAGTTTAAACCACTGTTATCTTTTAATTTTTTTGTTATATATAGCAAACCTCATCTTAAATGATAGCATATAAAGCAAAAATATGAATAAAAAATGACCAGAAGTGGTAGCAAAAGCTATTCAGTAGAAGAATTTCTAGCAGTTCAGGAAAGTAGAAAAAAGTTATCAAGGAACACTGGGCAATGTAATGATTTTCTCAGAATTATGAATATCAAAGAGACTTTTATTAAGAGGGGAGTAATAAGCACTCATAAAAGAACATCTACCTTCATGAATAAGTGAGAGCAATTATTTTAAAAGCAACAGACAGAGCTTAGTGACTGATAGTTTCATTAAGTTATGGCGTAAGACCACTTAATGAAATCTCGGAAGGAGAGCAAAGAATAAAAGGGGAAGCATGAGAGTGAGAGCAGATACTGACGCTTCCTTTCTGGTTTTGGTAGACCTCAACCTTTAAATATCTATGTATCCAGAAAAAAATGTGTTCTCATTAAAAAATATCTTCCTTTATTCCATATATGCATTTAAAATATTTATTGAGTAGAGAAAATGGAAGGGAGGAAAAAAGATGACACAGATGTTGATTTTACAGTTTTCTTCCAAGTTCTGGTAGACTTCAGACTTTAAATAACTGTTCAAAAAAAAAATAGAGAGACTCATTTTAAAGGCATCTTCCTTTATTCTGAATCTTCTTATACATAATATTTGTTTTAAAATATGCTTAGCTATTCACAGATTACAATTTTTAAAAGCACAATCAACACAGACAAATTCAGGAGCTTAGAAATACTCAGCATATCATTCTACTTCTAAAAGTTATAATCGAAGACTCTGAAAGCTAAGTGAGATCTGGATGTTTGCCCTTGTCTTCATATTTTGGGAAATTAGGCAGCATGCTGGCTTGTGTTTGTATGAAGAATAACAGCCTCTTACATAAATCTTCCATATAAAATGGATCAGAAAAGCCAAGGTCTCTCCACCAAGACCACATAACCTTTAGTGTGGAACAGCTTAGAATACTGAAAGATACATTTGAAAAGACCATGTACCCACATTGAGTTACCATAGCAGAATTTACTTTAGCTATTCAACTTGAGGGTTAGTAATTAAGACTTGGTTCAAGAACCAGCACATCAGAAGGAGGAAGCAGCCCTGTCCGATTGGCTCAGTGGTAGAGCGTCGGTCCGGCATGTGGATGTCTTGGGTTCAATTCCCAGTCAGTGCACACAAGAAAAGTGCTCATTTGCTTCTCTACCCCTCCCCCTCTTGCCTCTCTCTCTCTCTCTCTCTCTCTCTCTCTCTCTCTGTTTCTCTTTCTCTTCCCCTCCTGCAGCCATGGCTCAATTGGACTGAGTTGGCCTCAGGCACTGAGGATGGCTCCATGGCCTCTGCCTCAGGTGCTAAGAAGAGCTTGGTTGCTGAGCTACCAAGCAACACTCCACATGAGCAGAGCATCAACCCCTAGTGGGCTTGCTGGGTGGATCCTGGTCAGGCACATGCAGGAGTCTGTCTCTGCCTCCCCTCCTCTCACTGAATATATATTAAAAGAAAAAGGGAGGAAGCAGCAGCTACAAACTTGGCCAGGTCTAGCACTAGAAGCACCAAACTAAATCATTTCAGTGAAAGACAAGGAGACCTCTTTTCCTATAACTTCTAAAAACACTCATCCCATGAGCCCCAACTTTGTAAATGCCTACAACATTAAATACCTAAGACTTCTGGTATCAAGCAACATGAAGAGGCTGGTGCCTCTATGTGAAATGCATCATGGGATTCTCAGCCTCATGATCTCCAACAGATAGGTCTGTGTGTCTCTGATCTTTCTTGGGAATCCATTCCCTATCACACAGATCATTTTATACAACTATATGCCTTACCTGGGGTGATCACCCCAACAGTCTAAATCACTACCTCTTCCCATAGTGCCCTGGTTGAGAGGATGTGGCTGGGACTAATCTCCAGTGTGATGACTAACACATCCATAGCTCTTGAGAAAGGTCTGTGATCCAAATCTTGCCAAACTGAGAGCCATTTCCAAACACTTTTAATGGGTCCATTCCAATCTAAACAGACCAGTTATTTACCCTTTTCTATAAAAAGAATTTCCTCTACCTTTCATCATTTTCTGAAATTCCTGTCCTCTGACACACTGCAGTATCAAGGGCAGCCATCGTACCTCTGGTGGAAGCAGAGCCAGATAGTTTTCCTTGGGTCCTAGTCTGTCCCAATTTCATTTAGCTCCACAAAAGTACTCCAACTAAAGTCAATACCATGTAAAAAATTTCTGTTCCCCAATGACCATCTTTATTTCTTACACAAAAAAAGAAACGACATTTAAGAGCATGACATCAGCAAGACTGGTGGACTAGGAGGTCCTAGCACTTGTACCTCCAGCAAAACAATGATTAACAGCTCTTGCTGATTGATGAAAATAGCTCTGTGAGAGCTCTGAAGTACAATGCAGGAGCTACAGCAATCCAGGGGGACACAGAAATCAAAGATGACCACAAAGAAAAGCACAGGCAGCATTTTACCTGTCAGCTCCATTGCCACACAGCTTGCTGCCAAAAGGGATCCACCCAGCTGTGACCTCCCATTTATCGAGAAGGAGAACAGAAGACCCCAGCCGCTTTCACCACCAAGGACCCAAGCAGCCCTCATTGCTGTCAGGGACACTCAAAGCTTTTACCACTAAGGATTCCCTCAGTCTTTGCTTAAACTAATCTCAGCTGATGAAGCTGCCCAGAATCCATGCCACTGAGAAACCAATGCTGTGACTTCAACCATAGTGGCCCTGGCCCAGTGCATGAACACCCATACCCTCGATGGCTAAGTATGAATAAAATGGACATTGATGGGTTTCAAGCAAAGGTTTTACAGTACTATCCAAGGTAGTGCAGGCCATAAGGACCTGCTACTAACACCCCAGAATTAAAGAGCCCCAAACAAGCCTGCTTTATTTAACCTGGTTTGGAGACATTTTGAAAGCCATGATTCAAAGATTATAATGAGAAAAAGCTGACCTGCAATTGCTTCACACAATGGTTAGGGAGGTGAATCAAGATGAAGCTGACAAAAGGACCAGGGTCCCTTGACTAGACTCCTCACTAGGGACCCAAAGCCTTTGCATCACAGTGGTTAAAATGGTCAGGAGGTAGAGAAGTTTCTGAACTCCTTGACATGGGAACCGCATGAACTGTGGTACAAAAATCTACTGGCGAAGCCCTGATACGGGATACAATTACATTGAGAGAACATAAAGGTGGTTTTCCATCGAAAGGGTTTAATGTTTAAGCAGGCTTATGCAAAATAACTTGTGCCTACTTTACCTGAATGTTTTACAGGAATGTATAGTCTGTCTGGCTGGAGAACACTTACCTACCAAGTGATGTAAAACTAAAACTGTTAATAAAGTCAGAATGGAGGCTAAGGTTAAGAAAAAACAAAAAACAAATAAAAGAAAACTTAAAAACACATTCCCTGAGAATATCAATAATTGATTAAAAAGAATTATAAATAATGTTGAAATAAATCACTTCATAAATATGGCTATCAAATTATATAACTTTTGAAATGTACAGATGCATAAAAACTTTGGAGGCATTTTCATTTTTCTGTAATACAAGTTGCTATATTTCCACGATATAGAAAATAGTCTAGATATTAATAATTGAAAATTATATTTATAATAAATGTAGATTTCAATTTATTCAGCTCTTCCTTAAACAAACAAATAAGCAAACAAAATTACTTACGTGGCTCGAACTTTGAATCTCCGCCAGGCCTAGATGGAGAAATTTCCTGTTGTAATTTTCTTTGTTCCATCTGCTGTATGACCTGGAGAATGGAAAAAGAATATTTTACAAGGAAGTATTATTTGATTTTCTCTGACATGTGACCTTTGACAAATCACAACAAACTAACTGAAAATTATTTTCCAAAATAAGACATTGAAATTCTGAAATTTAGATTTTCAACAAAGCAGTTTTTTTACATTGGATTTTGTTTTTATTATCAAACAAGTATGAGCAATTCCAGAGTAAGTGACTTTTTATCTCCTATAGTGAAAGGATCATGCTTTTTAACTGTAGATTAAATATGTTAAATTTGTATTTAAATTTAACTGTATTTAAGATAAAGTGTTATCAGTATAATACTTCAGACTCTGAGAAGTCTCAAAAGATATATCAATGTCCTTATTTTATTTTTTTTTAATTTAGAAATTAAATTTAATGGGGTGAAATTGATCAATAAGAGTACATAGGTTTCAGATAAGAGTCTTAAAAATACCAACATTTAATTTGTATAGTTAGGCCCTGGCCAGTTGGCTCAATGGTAGTGCATCAATCCAGCCTATGGGTGTCCTGGGTTCAATTCCCAGTTAGGGCACACAGGAAAAGCACCCAACTGCTTCACACCTCCCCCTCTTGCTTTTCTCTCTCTCTCTTTCTCTTCCTCTCTATCCACCACTCTCCTGCAGCCATGGTTCAATTGGAGCAAGTTGGCCCCAAGCACTGAGGATGGCTCCATGGCCTTCACCTCAGAAGCGAAGAGCTCAGTTGCTGAGCAATGGAGCAATGCCCCAGATGGGCAGAGCATCGCTCCCTGGTGGGCTTGCCGGGTGCATCCTGATTGGGTGCATGATGGAGTCTGTCTCTGCCTCCCCTCCTCTCACTGAATAAAAAAATAAATAAATAAAATAATAATGATTTGTATAGTCAATAGTACTCTAAAATATCACAACAACACAGGCTTTTAGCAAAGAGCCTAAAATCCTTTTTAATGCCACAATCCTTTTACAAAATAGCACCTGATGATATTCCAGCTTCTGAGCCTCGAGTTGGTCATGCTGACGCTGTAGCTCTTCTTTTTGTTTCTGAAGCTCATCTGCTTTTTTCTTAAGTTCATTTTCTTGTAAAGAGATAATATTTTCATATTCTTTCAGTTCTTCCTCTGTGAAAAACTGTTGCTGATCTAACGTCTAAAAGAAAAAAAATAAAGGATAATCTTAGAAATACAACCAGAAGGTCTGTCTGATTCAGCTTTAAAATACTATGACTAGCAACATACAAAAGAATATAGTAGTATTATAAGTTTTGAGTAAGAAAGAAGAAAAAAGCTCACTAGCTTGGACCCAAGGTTATGGATCGATCAAGGGGTTACTCGGTCTGCTGAAGGCCCACGGTCAAGGTACATATGAGAAAGCAATCAATGAACAACTAAGATGTCGCAACGAAAAACAAATGATTGATGCTTCTCATCTCTCCGTTCCTGTCTGTTTGTTCCTGTCTATCCCTTTCTCTGACTCTCTCTCTGTCTCTGTAAAAAAAAAAAAAAAAAAAAAGGAAAATAAAAGAGCATATTTTTATGTACTCTTCTGAGCAAAAAAAAAAAACCTAAAGACTAAGGAGATTGCTTATGTGCAGAACAAGGGGCAAAATGGAGTGGAAAGGACAAAGGTAAGGAAAGGAAATCACACTCCTCTGAATATACTTTTTGTACAGTTTTGACTTCCATAAACAGTTAATGTTTTACATGCTCAAAAATCAAGTAAATAAGTAAAATCCATGAGGATAAAAAAAATTCCCCTATGGGCCCTGGCCGGTTGGCTCAGTGGTAGAGCGTCGGCCTGGTGTGCGGGGGACCCGGGTTCGATTCCCGGCCAGGGCACATAGGAGAAGCGCCCATTTGCTTCTCCACCCCCCCCTCCTTCCTCTCTGTCTCTCTCTTCCCCTCCCGCAGCCAAGGCTCCATTGGAGCAAAGATGGCCCGGGCGCTGGGGATGGCTCCTTGGCCTCTGCCCCAGGCGCTATAGTGGCTCTGGTCGCAGCAGAGCAACGCCCCAGAGGGGCAGAGCATCACCCCCTAGTGGGCAGAGCATCACCCCTGGTGGGCGTGCCAGGTGGATCCCGGTCAGGCGCATGCAGAAGTCTGTCTGACTGTCTCTCCCTGTTTCCAGCTTCAGAAAAATACAAAAAAAAAAAAAAAGAAAAAATTCCCCTATGAATACAAACAGAAACAATACTTTTATCTTTAGTGAATAAAATAATTGACAGAAGAGAGAGGGAAACCAAGCCAAGAAACTTTTTTTTTTTAGAGAGGGGGGAGAGAGGGGGGGAGAGAGAGAGAGAGAGAGAAGAGAGAGAGAGAGAAGGGGGCAAGAAGCTTCAACTCTCATATGTGCCTTGACCAGACAAGAGCAGGGTTTTGAACCAGAAACCTCAGCATTTCAGGTTGATGCTTTATTCACTGTGCTACCACAGGTCAGGCCCCAAGAAACTTCTGATCACAGTATTTGGGCTACATGTTCTCAGGTTAAAAACAAACAAACAAAAAATCTAAACAAATCTTAAACTCTTGGTTTGTAGAGGCATGGATTAGCAATTCTAAACTGTTTTATACATCCTAGGCCTGAGCAAATAAAAAAATATGATTGTGGAAAATGAGAGCCAGTTCTTGTATGAACTATAGAAAGAAGAAAGGATAAAATGTTGTATTGGAACTGAATGAAGGTGTTAGATAGAAATTTAAGAAGATAATGTGAGAAGGGGTAGCAGGCCTGCAGATAGACCACACCTAGGGAACACAGACGCCACACCCATTGGACTCCAGTGGCCAAAACCTTCTTTTACACAGACAAAATGAGAAGGCAGAGAAATGAAACACAAATTAATCAAGAGAAATCCCCAGAAAAGGACCTAAATGAGTCAGATATAACCAAATAACCAGATGCAGAGTTTAAAATAACGATTGTAAGGATGCTCAAAATCTTAAAACAACAATAGATGCTCATTACAAACACCTAAATAAAGAGATAGCAAATAAAAAAAGGACATTGAAATAATAAAAAAGAATCAGTCATGCCCTGGCCAGTTGGCTCAGTGGTAGAGCGTTGGCCTGGCGTGCAGGAGTCCCGGGTTCAAATCCTGGCCAGGGCACACAGGAGAAGCACCCATCTGCTTCTCCACCCCTCCCCCTCTCCTTCCTCTCTGCCTCTCTCTTCCCCTCCCGCAGCCAAGGCTCCATTGGAGCAAAGTTGGCCCGGGCACTGAGAATGGCTCTGTGGCCTCTGCCTCAGGCGCTAGAATGGCTCTGGTTGCAACAGAGCGACACCCCAGATGGGCAGAGCATCGCACCCTGGTGGGCGTGCCGGGTGGATCCCTGGATCCCGGTCGGGCGCATGCAGGAATCTGTCTGACTGCCTCCCCGTTTCCAACTTCAGAAAAATACAAAAAAAAAAAAAAAAGAAGAATCAGTCAGAAATGACAAATATAATAGCAGAAATGAAGAACACAATGGAAGGAATTAAAAACAGGATGGATGAAGCTGAGAATCGAATCGCAAATTAGAGGACAAGATAAATGAAGGCACAGAAGCGGAGCAGAAAAAAGAAAAGAGACTCAAAAAGTCTGAGAAAACTCTTAAGAGAGCTCTGTGACAACATGAAGAGAAATAACATCCGCATCATAGGGGTTCCTGAAGAAGAAGAGAAAGAACAAGGGATAGAGACTTTGTTCAAACATATCATAGCTGAAAACTTCCCTCAATTAAGGCAGGAAAACATCTCACAAGTTCAAGAAGCACAGAGAACTCCATTAAAGAGAAACCCAAACAAATCTACACCAAGACACATCATAATTAAAATACCAAAGCTAAGTGATAAAGAGAAAATATTAAAAGCTTCTAGAGAAAAAAAGGCTATCACCTACAAAGGAGCCCCCATAAGGATGACTTCTGACTTCTCAACAGAAACACTTGAGGCCAAAAATGAATGGCAAGAAATATTCAAAGTAATGCAGAACAAGAGCCTACAACCAAGACTTCTTTATCCAGCAAAGCTATTGTTTAAAATTGAAGGAGAAATAAAAAGCTTTCCAGACAAAAAAAAAAAACTCAAGGAATTCACTACAACCAAACCAATGCTGCAAGAAATGCTAAGGGGCCAGTTGTAAACAGATCAAAGGGGAAAAAGAATATAGCAAAAGAAGAATACAGTTTTAAAGAATAAAATGGCAATAAACAACTACATATGAATAATAACCTTAAATGTAAATGGATTAAATGATCCGATCAAAAGACATAGGGTGGCTGCGTAGATAAGAAAATAGGACCCATACATAGCCTGTCTACAAGAGACACACCTTAAAACAAAAGATGCACATAGACTGAAGATAAAAGGATAGAAGAAATATTTTACGGAAATGAAAAAAACGCTGGGGTACCAATACTTATATCAGACATAATGGACTTTAAAACAAAGTTATAGTAAGAGATAAAGAAGGTCACTACATAATGATAAAGGGAGCAATCCAACAGGAAGATATAACCATTATAAATATCTACGCACCTAATATAGGAGCACCTAAATATATAAAGCAGACTTTGATGGATTTAAAGGGTGAGATCAACAGCAATACTATAATAGTAGGGGATTTCAATACCCCACTAACATCACTAGATAGATCCTCAAGAAAGAAAATTAACAAGAAACAGCAGACTTAAAGGACACACTAGATCAACTCGATTTAATAGCTATCTTCAGAACCTTTCACCCTAAAGCAGCAGAATATACATTCTTTTTAAGTGTTCATGGTACATTCTCTAGGATAGATCACATGTTAGGGCACAAAAGCGGCCTCAACAAATTTAAGAAGATTGAAATCATATTGAGTACTTTCTCTGATCACAATGGCATGAAACTAAAAATCAACTACAACAGAAAAACTGAAAAATACTCAAACACTTGGAAACTAAATAGCATGTTATTAAATAACGAATGGGTTAACAATGAGATCAAAGAAGAAATAAAAAATTTCCTAGAAACGAACGATAATGAGCATACATCAACTCAAAATTTATGGGACACTGCAAAAGCAGTCCTGAGAGGGAAGTTCATAGCATTACAGGCATAACGTAAAAAACTAGAAAAAGCTCAAATAAACAACTTGACCCTGCATCTAAAAGAACTAGAAAAAGAACAGCAAGTAAAGCCCAGAGGTAGTAGAAGGAAGGAAATAATAAAGATCAGAGCGGAAATAAATGACATAGAGGCTTAAGAAACAATACAGAGGGTCAATGAATCCAGGAGCTGGTTCTTTGAAAAAGTAAACAGGATTGATGAACCTTTAACCAGACTCACCAAGAAAAAAAGAGAGAGGACTCAAATAAATAAAATTAGAAATGAGAGTGGAGAAATAACAACTGACACAACAGAAATACAAAATATTGTAAGAAAATACTATGAAGAACTGTATGCCAAAAAACTAGACAACCTAGATGAAATGGACAAATTCCTTGAAACATATAATCTTCCAAAAATTAATCTGGAAGAATCAGAAAACCTAAACAGACTGATTACAACAAATGAGATTGAAATAGTTATCAAAAAACTCCCGGCCCTGGCCGGTTGGCTCAGCGGTAGAGCGTCGGCCTGGCGTGCAGGGGACCTGGGTTCGATTCCCGGCCAGGGCACATAGGAGAAGCGCCCATTTGCTTCTCCACCCCCACCCTCCTTCCTCTCTGTCTCTCTCTTCCCCTCCCACAGCCAAGGCTCCATTGGAGCAAAGATGGCCTGGGCGCTGGGGATGGCTCCTTGGCCCCTACCCCAGGCACTAGAGTGGCTCTGGTCACGGCAGAGTGATGCCCCGGAGGGGCAGAGCATCGCCCCCTGGTGGGCAGAGTGTCGCCCCTGGTGGGCATGCCGGGTGGATCCCGGTCGGGCACATGCGGGAGTCTGTCTGACTGTCTCTCCCCATTTCCAGCTTCAGAAAAATACAAAAAACAAACAAACAAACAAACAAAAACTCCCAAAAAAGAAAAGTCCTGGGCCTGATGGCGTCACAAGTGAATTCTACCAAATGTTCAAAGAAGAACTAACTCCTATCCTTCTCAAGCTCTTTCAAAAAATTCAAGAGGAGGGAAGACTTCCAAGCTCCTTTTATGCGGCGAGCATAATTCTGATTCCAAAACCAGGCCAAGACAACACAAAGAAAGAAAATTAGAGGCCAATAACCCTGATGAATTTAGATGCTAAAATCCTCAACAAAAATATTAGCAAACCAGATCCAGCAATATATGAAAAAAATCATACACCATGATCAAGTGGAGTTTACTCTTGGGAAGCAAGGCTGGTACAATATTAGCAAATCAATCAGTGTGATTCATCACATAAACAAAAGGAAGGAGAAAAACCACATGATACTTTCAACAGATGCAGAAAAAGCATTTGATAAAATCCAGCACTCATTTATGATCAAAACTCTCAGCAAAGTAGGAATACAAGGAACATACCTCAACATGATAAAGGCCATCTATGACAAACCCACAGCCAACATCATACTCAATGGGCAAAAATTAAAAGCAATCCCCTTAAGATCAGGAACAAGGCGGGGTGCCCCCTTTCACCACTTATTCAACATAGTTCCGGAAGTCCTAGCCACAGCAATCAGACAAGAAAAAGAAATAAAAGGCATCCAAACTGGAAAACAAGAAGTAAAACTATTATTATTTGCAGATGATATGATATTCTATATAGAAAACCCTAAAGTCTCAGTCAAAAAATTACTGGACCTGATAAATGAATTCAACAAGGTGGCAGGATATAAAATTAATACTCAGAAATCAGAGGCATTTTTATACACAACAATGAACTGTCAGAAAGAGAAATTAAGGTAGCAATCCCCTTCATCATTGCAACCAAAAAAATAAGGTACCTAGGAATAAATTTAACCAGGGAGATTAAAGACTTGTACTCAGAAAATTATAAAACATTGATAAAAGAAATCATAGAAGATACAAACAAGTGGAGGCATATACCGTGCTCATGGTTAGGAAGAATAAACATCATTAAAATGTCTATATTACCCAAAGCAATTTATAAATTCAATGCAATACCGATTAAAATACCAATGACTTACTTCAAAGATATAGAACACACACACAAAAAAAAGATATAGAACACATATTCCAAAATTTTATATGGAACCAAAAGAGAACACGAATAGCCTCAGCAATCTTGGAAAGGAAGAATAAAGTGGGAGGTATCACACTTCTGGATATCAAGTTATACTACAAGTGCTCGCTTCGGCAGCACACATACTAAAAAAGTTATACTACAAGGCCATTTTACTCAAAACAGCCTGGTACCGGCATAAGAACAGGCATATAGATCAATGGAACAGAACAGAGAACCCAGAAATAAACCCACACTTTTATAGACAACTGATATTTGACAAAGAAGGTAAGGGCATACAATGGAGTAAAGACAGCCTCTACAACAACAAATGGTGTTGGGAAAATTGGACAGCTACCTGCAAAAAAATGATACTAGACCACCAACTTACACCATTCACAAAAATAAACTCAAAATGGATAAAAGATTTAAATATAAGCCGTAAAACCACCTGACCTGTGGTGGCGCAGTGGATAAAGCGTCGACCTGGAAATGCTGAGGTCGCCGGTTCGAAACCTTGGGCTTGCCTGGTCAAGGCACATATGGGAGTTGATGCTTCCAGCTCCTCCCCCCTGTCTCTCTCTCCTCTCTCTCTCCCTCTCTCTCTCTCTCTCTCCCTCTCTCTCCTCTCTAAAATGAATTAATAAAATAAAAATTAAAAAATAAAATTAAATTTAAAAAAAATAAGCCATAAAACCATAAGCATCTTAGAAGAAAACAAGGCAGTAAGCTCTCTGACGTCTCTCGTAGCAATATAGACATTTGCCGATTTATCTCCACAGGCAAGTGAAATAAAAGACAGGATAAACAAATGGGACTATATCAAACTAAAAAGCTTTTGCATAGCTAAAGACAATAAGAACAGAATAAAAAGACAAACTACACAATGGGAGAACAATTTTGACAATACATCTGATAAGGGGTTAATAACCAAAATTTATAAAGAACTTGTAAAACTCAATACCAGGAAGACAATCAAATCAAAAAATGGGTGAAAGAAATAAAAAGACACTTCTCCAAAAAGGACATACAGATGGCCAATAGGCATATGAAAAAATGCTTAACATCACTAATCATTAGAGAAATGCAAATTAAAACCACAATGAGATATCACCTCACACCAGTCAGAATGGCGCTCATCAACAAAACAACACAGAATAAGTACTGGTAAGGATGTGGAGAAAAGGGAACCCTCCTGCATTGCTAGTGGGAATGCAGACTGGTGCAGCCACTGTGGAAAACAGTATGGAGATTCCTCAAAAAATTAAAAACCGAACTGCCTTTTGACCCAGCTATCCCACTTTTAGGAATATACCCCAAGAACACCATAGCACTGTTTCAAAAGAAGAAATGCACCCCCATGTTTATGGCAGCATTGTTCTCAATAGCGAAGATCTGTAAACAGCCCAAGTGTCCATCAGTGGACGAGTGGATTAAAAAGCTTTGGTACATATATACTATGGAATACTACTCAGCCATAAGAAATGATGACATCGGATCATTTACAACAACATGGATGGACCTTGATAACATTATACTGAGCGAAAGAAGTAAATCAGAAAAAACTAAGAACTATATGATTCCATACATAGGTGGGACATAAAAATGAGACTCAGAGACATGGAGAAGAGTGTGGTGGTTATGGGGTGGGGGGGAGGAAAGGGAAGGGATTGGGGTAGGGGAGGGGCACAAAGAAAACCAGTTAGAAGGTGACGGAAGACAATTGGACTTTGGGTGATGGGAATGCAGCATAATCAAATGTCAAAATAACCTGGAGATGTTCTCTCTGAACATATGTACCCTGATTTATCAATGTCACCCCATTAAAATTAATAAAAATAAATTTAAAAAAAGATAATGCGAGGCCCTGGCTGGTTAGCTCAGTCAGTTAGAGTGTCATCCTGAAACACTAAGGTTGCAGGTTCAATCCCCACTCAGGACACATGGGGGAACTGACCAATGAATGCACACTTAAGTGGAACAACAAATGAATGCTCCCCTCTCTCTCTTTCTCTCCCTTCCTCTGTCTAAAATTAATTAATAAAGAAAAAAAGATAGTGTGAACTCATGAGTTTCAGTATATTTATATATTGATAGCTAAATACATAAAAATGAATAAAATATACGTAGAGGGTCTCTATATATGTGTGTGATATATGTATATACACATAACATAAATAAATAAAAACATATTTTAATTCCCCAGCTCTGTTATCTGACCAGACCTAGAAGCAAGTACAATTCAGTAGCAAGTACCCAGATCCTTCTGGTCTATAATATCAATCTCCACTTAAAAAAAAAATCCAAAACAGTGTTACTCAGAAAAATGGCTGATTCCAGAGGTGGAACAGAGAAGGAACAAGATGAGACTTCAATATGTTGTGCTAAATAGCAAGAAGGTCCTTAAGGAATGATAGGGACTAGCCAGAGGCCACAAAAACCAGTTGAGGAAATTTCCACTAGCCAAATATGGAACAATTTGAGCACCGAATAAATGATAGAAAGGATTCAGGCTTACTGACTAACACAAGAAGCCATGAGTCTACAGTGATATTCACAGATAGAGAAGGGGAAAGGGATAGCTTTTTCTTACAAAGGAAGACAACTAATAAATGCAGAAGGAATGGTGATTAGAAAATCACCCTTTGTCAATAGTCACATTAACAATTGATGCTGACCAGAATCACCAATGGGTGCTAAAACTAGTAGATAATAAGTCTCAAAGTATATCCTTAAAAATACATTTTAAAAAACAAAAACAGAACACTTATTTTTTATTAGTGGAGATGTAAATTAGTACAATTATTTCAATATACTTTACAAAGTATATGAATAGTTTAAAAATATTCCCTTGGTCCTGGTAATGCTACACTGAGAATCTATTCTATAAAATAACCCTAAACACATGAAAAACTTTATATAAAAAGGTGTTTATGGCAGCACTTTTTTTTTTGACAGAGTCAGAGAGAGAGAGAGAGAGACAGA
Source organism: Saccopteryx leptura (assembly GCF_036850995.1). Classification (NCBI taxonomy): domain Eukaryota; kingdom Metazoa; phylum Chordata; class Mammalia; order Chiroptera; family Emballonuridae; genus Saccopteryx; species Saccopteryx leptura. The sequence continues at coordinate 42,515,132 of NC_089503.1, forward strand.
CGGACAGGAAGGGAGAGAGATGAGAAGCATCAATTCTTCGTTGCAGCACCTTAGTTGTTCATTGATTGCTTTCTTATATGTGCCTTGATGGGGCAGGGGGTGGGGGGACTACAGCAGAGCGAGCAACCCCTTGCTCAGGCTAGCAACTTTGGGCTCAAGCTAGCAACTTTTGGGCTCAAGCCAGCAATGATGGGGTCATACCATGCTCAAGCCAGTGACCCTGTGCTCAAGCCGGTGAGCCCGCGCTCAAACCAGCAACTTAGAGGTTTTGAACCTGGGTCCTCCGTGTCCCAGTCTGATGCTCTATCCATTGCGCTACTGCCTGGTCAGGCTAGGGCAGCACTATTTAAAATAATAGTAAAAGACCAATGATAACCTGAATGTCTAATCCTGAAAAAATAGTTAAGCACCCCAGAGGTGTGAAAATAATGCTTATAAATAGTATTTGGAAAGACTTCTTATATGATGTAGAGTGAATTTTTTTCTTTAAGCTGACTTCTGATGCAATATGCTCTGTTTGACAAGATATCTTTTAAATTTCGAAAGTTAAAATAGTAATTTTACAGTGTGATAGATACTCCTTAACTAAATAATCAAAGTTAACATTGCCAATTATGGGAATAATCAGCAGCAAATGTCTCCTGATACTTCATGATGTCCTAATACTTAGCATGACTTCAGTTATATTCCTACCAAAAGTGGGAATAATAAGAAAACAGCAGACACACTCAAACTATTGGATATTTGATTAAATAGCTAGTCTACACTCTTTTGAAATATCAATACCATGAGACACAATAACTCAGGAACTATTTCAAGTTAAAGGAGAAAAAAAAACATTAAAACTAAATTCAGGCCCTGGCCAGTTGGCTCAGCAGTAGAGCGACGGCCTGGCGTGTGGGGGACCCGCGTTCGTTTCCCGGCCAGGGCACATAGGAGAGGCGCCCGTTTGCTTCTCCACCCCCCCTCCTTCCTCTCTGTCTCTCTCTTCCCCTCCCGCAGCCAAGGCTCCATTGGAGCAAAGATGGCCCGGGCGCTGGGGATGGCTCCTTGGCCGCTGCCCTAGGCGCTAGAGTGGCTCTGGTCGCAGCAGAGCGACGCCCCGGAGGGGCAGAGCATCGCCCCCTGGTGGGCAGAGCGTCGCCCCTGGTGGGCATGCCGGGTGGATCCTGGTCGGGCGCATGCGGGAGTCTGTCTGTCTCTCCCCATTTCCAGCTTCAGAAAAATACAAAAAAAAAAAACTAAATTCAATGCACTATCTTGGGTTTTCCTTTGTTATAAAAGACAATATTGGGGAAATTGACAAGAATCTCAAAGTCTATAGATTAGAGTATCCTGTGTGTGGAATTGATCATTTTACTTTGATTATGTAAGATAAATCCTTGTTTGCAAGAAATGCACATTTGCGTATTTAAAGTTAAAGCAGTATCCTATGCAACTTATTTTCAAAAATAATTATGTTATATAAAATATATATGTACACATACACACAGACTTAAAATATAGGTCCTAGCTGGTTGGCTCAGTGGTAGAGTGGTGGCCAGGCATGTAGATGTCCCAGGTTTGATTCCTGGTCAGGGCACACAGGAGAAGCAACAATCTGCTTCTCCACCCCTCCTCCTAACCCTCCTCTCTCTACCTCTCTCTCTTCTCCTCCCACAGCCATGGCTCAACTGGTTCCAGCACACTGCTCCCAGCGCTGAGGATGGTTCTGTGGAGCCTCCACCTCAAGGGCTAAAAAGAGCTCAGTTACCAAGAGCAACGGCCCCAGATGGTCAGAACACACCCAGTTGAGTAGGGGGCTTGCGGGGTGGATCCGGTGAGGGGAAATCTTGTCAAAGTGTATTCTTTCTTCAAACTAGGTTGGTTAGTGCCTCTTAACCACTCTTATAAAGGTATGTATCCACTCATTTACACACAGTAAGCTTATCAGTATACCTTTCTGGAGCAATTTAGAAACTAAAAAATGTTCATAAACTTTGAGAATAGTTCTATTCCTAGGAATTTAATCTCAGGAAAATCACAGATGCCACAAATGTATGAACAAATGGATAGTTATAATAGTGTTATTTATTACAGTAAAAAAAAAGTGGAATGGATCTGGAATGCCTAAATCTACAGGAATGGTTATATAAATTATACTAAAACCACACAACTGCATGCAAAGTAGTCATTTTTAATATCATGGTTTTTGAGGAATGGCACTGGAAAATGTTCATGAAATATTGATAAATATTTAAAAACCAGAATTCCACAAACATACAAAGTCATTTATACTTTATACTGTATTTTTAAAATATATAGCTATGACTTGATATAAATATGTAAATTAAAAATGGGACTGCACACTATACACTGCATGCTATACATGCATATTCTAAATACATAAAGTATTTCTAAATTGTCATAAACAATATATAATTTTAGTGTCTACTTCTAGGTGGTAGAATTACAGGTAACTTAATTTATTCTGTAAATGTATTTATATTTCTAACTTTTAAGAATGAACATTATTTTACAATTTTTAAAAGACTTCTAATTGTGTGCAATGTGATTACAAATAAGAGTTCAATTGCAACAAGCTTTCCAAGAAATCAAGTTCATTATTTTATTTTAAAGTGACATTTTATATGAAAAGCCAAAATGGTCAGACAATACATGTCAACATAATGGGGAATAAAAGTTAAAGGTTGAATAGACTGATGTAGAATTTCTTGAACCATACATCCCATCTCAAGTAGGTTCTATTACCTCCCAGTTTTCCGGCTCCAAGAATTCCTTTTTTTCTGTAGCTTTCAAAAACTCGTCTAAAGTCACCAACCGGTCTTTGTTAGAATCAACCTGATTAAAGGAAAATGTAGTGAAATCAAATAATTCTTTCTCATATTATTTAGACTCTAGAAACTGTCTTCTAATAGATGCGACCACATGAACATACAGCAGTTAGGGCTCACCTAACAGCCACGAACACTGAGAGGAAAAACAAAACAGAACACTTGACATCATACTAGAATCAGAAAATAGCTATTAGCCCTGGCTGGTTGGCTCAGTGGTAGAGTGTCAGCCTGGCGTGCAGGAGTCCCGGGTTCAATTCCCGGCCAGGGCACACAGAAGAAGTGCCCATCTGCTTCTCCATCCCTCCCCCTCTCCTTCCTCTCTGTCTCTCCCTTCCCCTCCCGCAGCCAAGGCTCCATTGGAGCAAAGTAGGCCCGGGCGCTGAGGATGGCTCTGTGGCCTCTGCCTCAGGTGCTAGGATGGCTCTGGTTGCAACAGAGCAATGCCCCAGATGGGCAGAGCATTGCCCCTGGTGGGCGTGCTGGGTGGATCCCAGTGGGGCGCATGCGGGAGTCTGTCTGACTGCCTCCTCATTTCCAACTTCAGAAAAATACAGAAAAAAAAAAAAGAAAATAGCTATTTTTCTCTTCTATGTAATTTGAATTTGAAAATACAGTAAAATATCTTTATCCCTGATGCCCCCAAAGATCACCAAATTTAAGTTGCTAATCTGATTGGTTAGGTTAGTATTGTTTTTCTTCCTCACCACACCATGTAAAAATCCCTCTTTAGGCCAACTGTTTGGGCTAGAAAAATAATCTTTCCAGTAAGAGGACTGTTTATACAAGAGTAAAGGAGTTTAAGTTAAAATGCTTTCAACATTTTTTTCTTAAATAACAAACAACTAAGTAAATCAAAGTGAAAGTTTACAACCTCTCCAAACCTCCAATGGCTCTTGTAGACTATGGCAAATTCAGTTACAACAATAATGGCCAAGAAATTCATCTGATACCTGGGATGCTAGCAGTCAACAGAAATCCCAGTTCATCAATATCAGGTGAAAATCGCTGAAGCAAAGCAGTGGGCTTTAGCTACCCTGCTTATGATGTCTGTATCAGTTTTCAGCTAGGTGGATGCGGGCGGAGGTGGGGAAATGGGGACAAAAAGAGACATTATTAGGGGCAGGGGGTGCACAATGCAGTGGGCAAATGGTGGTTTGTTGAGCTGTACAGTTGAAATCTGTATGGTTTTGTGAACCAACGTCATACCAATAAATTCAGTTTTTTAAAAAAAGAACAAAAGGATGTTTTATAGCTAATGTGCAGCAGCATCTTAATCTTTCAAAATATTTTAAAAGAGTTACAAAATAATTTTATTTACAGTAAGGGAATCTACTCTCTGGATCAAAAATACAAAATTCAATTAAATACCTATTGTGTATATTTGTCTTCCATTTTGTGGTAAGATTTATTCCAACAACTTGAATAATCCACAGAAGTAACACATATTAAACTTTTAAAATATACCTCATTCATTACATGTTCCCTCATTCTAAGCCGCTCTTCCTCCATTTCTACCATATCGTCCTCTTCATTTTTGGGGTCATATACTTTCTCCAACTAAAAAGAAAAATATTAAACCAACATAAAAGAAAGAAAGATAACAGAAGGAAAAAAAAAGAGGGAGCAAAACAAATAATGAACTCATTTACCTCTTTAGTAAATAGGGCTTCTAATTCTTGTTCATCGAGGAAACCATCATTATTGACATCTAAAGTTTCCAATGTAAAAAACTGATTTTAATGCCTTAGAAAATAATTAAATATAACTATTTACAAATAATTTGAAAAAGTAGTACTGACATGAAGCATCAATATGCTAAACAAAGAGATTTCTTCTCTTGCCTGACCAGGCGGTGGCGCAGTGGATAGAGCATCGGACTGGGATGTGGAGGACCCAGGTTCGAGACCCCGAGGTCGCCAGCTTGAGCGCGGGCTCATCTGGTTTGAGCAAGGCTCACCAGCTTGAGCCCAAGATTGCTGGCTTAAGCAAGGGGTCACTCGGTTTACTGTAGCCCCCCCCCTCAAGGCACATATAAGAAATCAATCAATGAACAACTAAGGAGCTGCAATGAAGAATTGATGTTTCTCATCTCTCTCCCTTCCTACCTGTCTGTCCCTTTCTCTGACTCTCTCTGTCTCTGCCACACACAAAAAATAAGATTTCTTCTTTTTTATGAAGCCTTAGATCCGTCCAACTGATAACAATTCACTTATTTATAATTCATCCTAGTTTTTAAAAAAATATATATCAAACAATTATTTCCAAAAATATAAAGTAAAGGAATATTCTATAAAAGTAAATTTTAATATTATAGCATATCGCCTCTTAGTTATAACCTACCTAATCACAGAAATACTTTCATTTCACAGAGAATCTTGTAATAAGTCATGTAATGACTTAAGAGTAAAAGCAGGTATAAAGACGCAGCTACTGGGCCCGGCCAGTTGGCTCAGTGGATAGAGCATCAGCCCGGTGTGTGGACGTTCCAGGTTCGATCCCTGGTCAGGGCACACATAAGAAGCGACCATCTGCTTCTTTTCCCCTCCCTTTGCCCCGTCTCTTTCTTCCCCTCTCACAGCCAGTGGCTTGACTGATCCAAGCCTTGGCCCCAGGCGCTGAGTTGATTCCAGCATTGGCCCCAGATGGGTTTGCCAGGTGGATCCCGGTCAGGGTGCATGCAGGAGTACGTCTCTCTATCTCCCCGCCTCCCACTTGAAAAAAAAAAAGAAAGAAAGAAAGAAAAGACACAGCTACTGACCTAAAATATTTTTTACTGCAATCTCAGCAATAAAGACTACCCTAGAGAAAAAACCCTAGAAATATTTACTACCAATAGGAATCAATTGCAGACCTGGGCAGAAACATTAAGAGTAAAGCAACTACAATTTTTCAAACAGCAGATATAAATATTAACATCTGTATCACATATGTTACCATGTAATCTGAAAAATGTCTTGGGGTCAAAGTCATTGGGATCCAGTCCATCGGTCTCTTCCCATACCTCTTTTAGCTGATCTTTGCTTCCCTGTGAATCAATTAAAAAAAAAACACACACACTTAAAACAAAATATAATATTTGTGTATATACTCAAAATAAAATAAAAATTTGAGGAACTTTGCAGAATTAAGAATCAAAATTTAGGCCCTGGCCGGTTGGCTCAGTGGTAGAGCGTCGGCCTGGCGTGCAGAAGTCCCGGGTTCGATTCCTGGCCAGGGCACACAGGAGAAGCGCCCATTTGCTTCTCCACCCACCTCCCCCTCTCCTTCCTCTCTGTCTCTCTCTTCCCCTCCCGCAGCGAGGTTCCATTGGAGCAAAGATGGCCCAGGCGCTGGGGATGGCTCCTTGGCCTCTGCCCCAGGCGCTAGAGTGGCTCTGGTCGCAACAGAGCGACACCCTGGAGGGGCAGAGCATCGCCCCCTGGTGGGCATGCCGGGTGGATCCCGGTCGGGCGCATGCGGGAATCTGTCTGACTGTCTCTCCCCGTTTCCAGCTTCAGAAAAATACAAAAAAAAAAAAAGAATCAAAATTTAAGTACCAAAAACTTATGATAAAATTCTACTATCTTGTACAAAGAGGTATTATCATCTAATTATAATTTCAATAGTCATTATCCTTACGGGATGATTAACTTTGGGGTGATTCTCATGCTTTTTCTTCATTTCTTCAAATTTAGATTCTTCTTCTTTTCTTTTTTCTTCACTCAGTGTTTTTAAGTATTCTCTCCTCTCATGTTCCTTCATCATTTCATATTTTTTAAATTCTTCATGTCGAGTCTTATCATAGTGTTCCAGATCACTTGTAGCCTATAATGTTAATATTTACACTAAATAAAAATATGTGTTTGAAAAATATAAATAAAGCCATTCTTGCACATAAGCATATTTTCTAACAGAAAACAGTATAGAAAGTCCAAGAAATACTAAGTGTTGACCTGGAATGCTGAGGTCACTGATTCTAATCCCTGGGCTTGCCCAATCAAGGCACATATGAGAAGCAACTACTACAAGTTGGTGCTTCCTGCTCCTCTCATCCCCCTCCTGTCTCTTTTACTCTCCTCTTTCTCTAAAACAAGAGAAAAAAATCAATAAATAAAAAATACTAGACTCCTCTTTTTAAAATTCTACCATTTTATTTCAATCATTATTATTACCAGAAATTCAGGCATTCAAAGAAACTAAAAGTTAGGAAGTTCCTCATAATTAAGTAATATATAAACTGATTTAAAAAAAAAGAAGGAAGGGAACTGTAACAAATCTGTACAGTAGAAAGCTACATTAGTGTCTAACCACTTAATCTCATAACATTAAGACAAGAACATTTAGTTTGGTAACTTGGTATGGTACAATATGAAAGTATCAAACTCTTACCTAAAATCCCTGAAGCCAGATGAATTTCTGAATTTTCTTTTTTTTTTTTTAAAGATTTTATTTATTGATTTTACAGAGAGAGTACGGGGACAGGGAGTGAGAAGTATCAACTCATAGTTGCTTCACTTTAGTTGTTCATTGATTGCTTATCTTATGTGCCTTGACCAAGCAAGCCCAGGGTTTTAAACCAGTGACCTCAGCATTCCAGGTTGACGGTTTATCCACTGCACCACCACAGACCAGGCTCAGAATTTTCTATCAAGTAATATTTGACATGGAAGTCAAGGATACTCAACAGAGAAAAGACCATCTCTTCAATAAATGGTGCTGGGAAAATTGGATATTCACATGTAAAAGAATGAAACTAAACACCTTACACCACTCAGAGAAATTAACTCTTAAGTGCATGAAAGACTTAAATGTAAGACCTGAAACCATAAAACTCTTAGAAGAAAACATAGGGAAAAAATTTCTTGACATGGGTTTTGGCAATGATTTTTAAATATGACACCTAAAGCACAAGCAACAAAATAAAAAACAAGTGGCACTACATTAAACTAAAAAGCTTTTGTACAGCAAAAGAAATGATAGGCTAAATGAAAAGACAACCTATGGACTAGAAGAAAATATTTGCAAATCATATATCTGACAAGGGGTTAGTATCTAAAATGTACTCGGGTTACAACACAGTTCCATTCCTACAACACTAACGTAACCCAAACTTTGGTATAAGTCAAACATACCTAGCCTAACACAAATAGAACACTTGCACTTTTAACAGTCCAAAATGGCGTGGTAAGTGTACTGGGAGGACACCAACTTCCTCACTCATATGCCGTGTTACTGCGTATTCTTCTGCCACACATGACCAAACAAGTTTGCCCACTTAGTCCGCAAGTATGATGCTAACAGCGTAAGCCGAAACATTCATGTCTCAATTTTTAAAGTTTTAATGGGAGTGAGTGTCGTAAACTCAAAACATCATGTCAAAACTATTGTAACCTGAGGACAGCTTGTACATAAAGAATTCATAAACTCAACAGCCAAAAAAAAAAATAATCCAATTTAAAAATGGGCAAAGGGCCTGAACAGAAATTTTTCTGAAGAGGATATTCAAATGGCCAACAGGTATATGAAAAGGTACGCATCATCACTAATCACTAGGGAAATGCAAATAAAAACCACAATGAGATATTACCGCATGCCTTTTAGAATGGCTATGATCAAAAAGAGATAGATGCTGGTGAGTGTGTGGAGAAAAGAGAACTCTTATGCACTGTTGGTGGGATTGTAACTTGGTGCAACAATGGAAAACAGTAAGGAGGATCCTCCAAAAATAAAAAACTGGGCCCTGGCCAGTTGGCTCAGCAGATAGAACACTGGCCTGGCATGCAGATGTCCCAGGGTTTAATCCCCAGTCAGGGCACACATGAGAAGCAACCAAATGCTTCTCTTCCCCTCCCTCTGCCCCTTCTCCCTTCCCCTCTTCCAGCCAGTAGCTTGCTTGGTTTAAGCGTGGGCCCCAGGAGTTGAGAATAACTCAATTAGTCCAAGTGTCTGCCTCAGGTGCTGAGGATAGCTCAGTTGATTCAAGCATTGGCCCCAGACAGGGGTTCCCAGGTGGGATCCTGGTCGGGGCACATGCAGGAGTCTGTCTCTAATTCCCATCTCTCATTTAAAAATTAAATTAAAAATAGAACTACCACATAATCCAATAGTTCCACTTCTGGGTGTATATCCAAAGGAAACAAAATCACTATGGCAAAGAGATATCTGCAGCCCCATGTTCAATGCAACATTATTTACGATAAACAAGAGATGAAAACAACCTAACTATCCATCAATTTGGCCATAAAAAAGAGGGAAATCCTGCCATTTGTGACAACATGGATGGAACTTGAGGGCCTTATGCTAAGTGAAATAAGCCATACAAAGACAATACTATATGATCTCATTTATGTGTGGAACTTTTAAAAAAAAACTAATTTCTTAGAAAAAGAGATCAGAAGCAGAGGATAGGGGAATTGAGTGAAGATGGTCAAAGGGAACAAATTTCTAGTTATGAGTAAGTCCTGGGGATATAATGTACAATATAATGACTACAGTTAACAGTGTTGTATGGTATATTTGAAAGTTGCTAAGAGAGTTTATCAAGAGAAAAAAAAACTGTTTAACTTCAGAAGGTGATGGATGTTAAATAAACTTATTTTGGTAATCATTTTGCAGTGTCAAGTCATTATGCAGTACACCTTAAACAGTGTTACATGACAATTATATCTCAATAAAACTGAAAGCAAAAAATAATAATTTTCTAGACTTTTTTTAGAAAAGGAATATAGCACATATGCCACATTATGAAACATCCCTGCAGAGTCTATAATCAAATAGAATAGTACTTCTTTAGCAAAATGTATGAATACTCACACTAGGTATGCTAAATAAAAATATTGTATATAAATAGCCTTCGGGTTGAATTTCCAGTCCGGGCACATAGGAGAAGTGCCCATCTGCTTCTCCACCTCTCTCTCTCTCTCTCTCTCTCTCATCCCCTCCCACAGCCATGGCTCAAATATCAATAGTTCATGCAAGGTTGGCTCCCAGCACTAAGGCCATACCTCAGATGCTAAAATATTTAGCTCAGTTGCGAACATGGCCCCAGATGGGCAGAGCATCGGCCCCAGAGAGGGGTTGCCAGGTGGACTCCAGTCAGGGCACATGTGGGATTCTGTCTCTCTATCTCTCCTCCTCTCATTTGGAATAAATAAATAAATAAATAAATAATAAAAATATTCTACAGAGTGGTACAGTATATACTTACATTACCACTTCATTGAATTTACTTTTCAAATTACATAAATATATAACCATTATATATATATATTTATATACATATATTTACTTACAAAACCTCAAATGCACAACAAAGACATTATTTTTGGAATTATTCTTACTGCTTTGATTAGCATATCTAAATCTGTAGATTCAAACTTGTCAGGATTCAGGTGGTTTAGGTGATCAAATTGTTTTAGAAGAGCATGGTGGTCTATGCCTGTATCTGAAAGAAAATAAGAATACTATAAATGATAAATTACTAGAAGCTAGTAATTAATATAAATGATACATAAGAATAAGTATTCATATTTATTCCTATTGGATTTTATAACAAAATTCAAAGTTATAGATTAAGGATTCATATTTTCTTTTATACTGCTCACAAAAATTAGGCAATATTTCAAAATGATTATGAAGCGATAAAAAAAAGCATTTGATCTATTTTTTTTATTTTTATTTATTCATTTTAGAGAGGAGGGAGGGAGAGAGAGAGAGAGAAAAGGGGGAGGAGCAGGAAGCATCAACTCCTATATATGCCTTGACCAGACAAGTGCAGGGTTTTGAACCAGCAACCTCAGTGTTCCCAGGTTGACACTTTATCCACTGCGCCACCAGAGGTCAGGCGCATTTTATTAAACAAGAACATCAGCCTGACCAGGCGGTGGCACAGTGGACAGAGCGTTGGACTGGGATGCGGAACGACCCAGGTTCAAGCCCCCGAGGTCGCCAGCTTGAGTGCAGGCCCATCTGGTTTGAGCAAAAGCTCACCAGCTTGGACCCAAGGTTGCTGGCTCGAGCAAGGGGTTACTCAGTCTACTAAAGGTCCGTGGTCAAGGCACATATGAGAAAGCAATCAATGAACAACTAAGGTGTCGCAACGCGCAACGAAAAACTAATGATTGATGCTTCTCATCTCTCTGTTCCTGTCTGTCTGTCCCTGTCTATCCTTCTATCCGACTCTCTGTCTCTGTAAAAAAAAAAAAAAAAAAAAAAGAACATCAGAAAAGCAAACGACAAGTCAAAAATATTTGTTCAATTATGCAAGTGAGATGCAAAACCAACTTTTATTTCATTGGTGAAAACGCACTATACAAAACGCTGAAAGTACTGGAGTATCTGCACATTCCCTGATCTCCTAAGTTTTGTGAGCAGTGTAGAATATTATACATATTGTTATTCTAAGCAGAGGTAATGTCCTTAAATCTAGAATGGAATACAACTTAATGTGTCTATTTTAATGTTATTTCTAGGAAGACCATCAGTATAATTAACAGCAAAAACTTTGTAATCTTAAAACTACCAAATTTTCTACTTTTTATTAGATAAATTCTAATACACTGCCCTTATCAAAGGTCTAATTATAATTTCTAAAAAAATTGCTCTAAGATTCTTTGTATGCTGCTCCAATAAATCTTTCAGACAGGAGAAGTCTAATTCAAGTTAATTCATTTAAATAATGACTGATTTTTATAGATACATCAATTGTTTTTCTTTGTAAAAAGTTTTAAAAAATAAGATACAAGAGTTTATTGTAGTTGAATGAAGAAAGTGATTCTGGACTTTGTATTATAAAATTGAAAAAAGTAGGTACACGTGTTGATTTGTTGGAAGTCAAGATTCCCACTTAGGAAAAAGGAGTATACAAACATGAAGTGATGGAAGGCAAGAAACATGTGGAAACAGACGGGAATTCATGCTATCAGTGTGAACTTTTTATTTCTAAAATATGTATATTGCATGTGTATATGCATGTGTGTGCATATATATATGTATATATACACAAATGTGTATGCATGTATATGTGCATAGACACACATGTACTTTTTAACTCTATCTGATGAAAGTGCCAGGAAGAATATATACTCCAGAAATAGTAAACAGAGCTAGAGCCAGCCCTTGGTTTGTGATAGCATTTCCCACTAGAAAAAAAATAGAAATGCTCACAAAAATAGCTGATTCCTGGGCTGGGCAGGGTAGGTACAAGATAAGCCTGGAACATTTTTTTATACTAGAAAAGAAGAAACTGCTAAATTTAGTTCAACTGAGTTTTTACTGAATTCTTAGTATGGCACTGTACTAGGAGTTTTACTTATGAAGAAAAGATTTGTTATAAGACTTATCCTGAAAGGATATGATCAGAGAGTGAAAAATATAAAGACACTTAACCTCACTCAAAATAAGAGAAATATACATTAAAACATCACTAGTATATCATGTAACAGCATGGCAAAACTTCTACAGTTTGAAGATGTATAGCAATTAATTAGCAAAGCTGTGAGAAATTATTGCTGGTGGGAACGTATATTGATAACTTTGTGGAGGTGGCAATATCTATCCAAATTACAAATACATATATCTTTTGGTTTAACAATTTCACTGTGGAGAACTTATCCTACAAGTAATCTTACACAGATACATAGTGATATACGTATGTACAAGACTGTTCACTAGGAAAAAAAAAGAAATGTCCGTCAACAGGGGCATGGTTAAATAAATAATGGTATCTCCATATAATGAAAATCTATGCATAAGTTAAAAAAAAGTGAAGATGGTCTCTACACATTAATACAGAAAGATCTCCAAAACATATTGTTAAAGGAAAAATACTAGGCAAAAAATGTGTATTGCATGCTAGCTTTTATGTAAAAAGAGAAAAAATGAGAATTTTTATTTGTATTTGCTCATATAAGAATAAAGAAACTGCCTGACCAGGTGGTGGCGCAGTGGATAGCGCGTCGGACTGGGATGAGGAAGGACCCAGGTTCCAGACCCCGAGGTCGCCAGCTTGAGCGCGAGCTCATCTGGCTTGAGCAAAGAGCTCACCAGCTTGGACCCAAGGTCGCTGGCTCCAGGGGGTTACTCGGTCTGCTGAAGGCCCACGGTCAAGGCACATGTGAGAAAGCAATCAATGAACAACTAAGAAGTCGCAATGCGCAACGAGGAACTGATGATTGATGCTTCTCATCTCTCTCCATTCCTGTCTGTCTGTCCCTGTCTATCTCTGCCTCTGTAAAAAAAAAAAAAAAAAAAAAAAGAATAAAGAAACTCAGGAAGGATAGTGTTGGGGCAATGAGAACTGGCAGGTTACAAAAATATCAGGGAGCTTTTTGCTAAATACTTCCTTATACTTTCTGGGTTTAAACCAGGTGGCTGTATTACCTACTTTAATAATTATACTCCCCCTAGCCTGGCCTGTGGTGGCACAGTGGATCAAGCATTGACCTGGAATGCTGAGATCACCGATTCAAAACGCTGGGCTTGCCTGGTCAAGGCACATATGGGAGTTGATGCTTCCTGCTCCACCCCCCATTCTCTCTCTCTCTATCTCTCTCTCTGTCTCTCTTCTCTAAAATAAATAAATAAAAATAATTAATATAATTATACACCCTCTAAATTAAGATCCTTGAAACGCTTCTTCAAATTATCAGAAATTTCAATTCACGAATTCTGAATCAATGACAAAATATTCATAAATTTTCTAAGCAATTAGATTGTTTTCTTTTGATAGTGAAATTCAGGCTCTATCTTGAAATAAATAAAATATTGCCAAGATTGAGGAAATGGAGATTGTCTAAAGAGAAAGAAATCTCAAAATATCTCAGGTGTGGTTTCCAGGATGAAATTACCTTGCATACCTAGTGACCTAGAACTGTGTGGTTTATGAGGTCAATTTACCTCTCATTGTTATCCTTAATTTCAGGATAATAAGTATTTGGTATTTGTTTTCTAAGTCTGTTCACCAGCAGGGAGTTTAATGTTCTACATATGCATTTCTCCAATAGAATCCATTGACCGGAGGTGCATGTTTAAAATGCAGATTACGTCTGACCAGGTGGTGGCGCAGTGGATAGAGCATTGGACTAAGATGTGGAGGACCCAGGTTCGAGACCCCGAGGTCGCCAGCTTGAGCGCGGGCTCATCTGGTTTGAGCAAAGCTCACCAGCTTGAACCCAAGGTCGCTGGCTTGAGCAAGCGGTTACTCAGTCTGCTGAAGGCCCACGGTCAAGGCACATATGAGAAATCAATCAATGAACTAAAGTGTTGCAATGAAAAACTGATGATTGATGCTTCTCATCTCTCTCTGTTCCTGTCTGTCTGTCCCTATCTATCCCTCTCTCTGACTCTCTTTCTGTCCCTGTAAAAAAGTAAATAAATAAATAAAAAGCAGATTACTCATCCCCATAATCAGAATCTCTGGGAGTGAGATCCAGTAATCTGCACTTTTAACTAGTTCCCCAGGTGCTTCTTATGCAATCTGAAGATTAAGAACTACTGTTCTAGCCCTGGCCAATTGGCTCAGTGGTAAAGCATCAGCCTGGAGTGTGGAAGTTTCAGGTTCAATTCTGGTCAAGGCACACAGGAGAAGCAACCATCTGCTTCTCCACCTCCCCCACTCACCTTGTCTCTTTCTCTCTTCCCCTCCTGCAGCCATTGCTCACATGAGCAAGTTGGCCCCAGGCACTGAGGATGGCTCCATGGCCTCACCTCAAGCACTAAAATAGCTCGGTTGCTGACCAACAGAGCAGTGGCCCCAGATGGGCAGAGCATCAGCCCCAGACAGGGATTGCCAGGTGGATCCCAGTTGGGCACATACTGGAATCTGTCTCTCTGCCTCCCTGCTTCTGACTTGATAAAAAAAAAAAAAAAAAAAAGAACTACTACACCACCAAGAGTAAACATTCAAATTCTATTAATAACAATGCACCACCCAAAATAAGCAACCTGTGTGGGTAAGTCACAAGGACACAGGAGTCAGCCTGAAGTGTCTCGCATCTGCTAAATCTTGGTTTTCATCCATTATTAGAAAGGCTATTCTAACACAATAAAGGAATTCACCTCTGCTGTCACCTAATGCTTTTACAGTTTTATTTTCTACAATTAAATCTTTGATTTCTTTGAACTTATACAGATATACAAGATAAAACTAAATGTACCTTTTCCCAAATAAATACCCAATTGTACTAACACATTATTGTTTTCAAATCTATTTTTATCCCACTCAAAATGACATACCACTTTTAATTCAAACTAAATTCTATGTATATTTAATTTTACTTCTGGAATTCCTATTATGTTCTACTGTTTTTGCTACTCATATTTCAAAAATAAACAGTTCTGATGAATGAGGCTTAGTGGTATATTTTACCATCTAATATATCTAGTCCTCATTGTTCCTCTTTTTGAGAGGTATGTAAGTTTCCTTGCATGTTTCCTTTTTCATATGAACTTTAAAATTAACTTGGCTAGTACCACAAAAAAGTACATATTTTTATTTGGATCATGTCAAATTTATAAATTAACCTATGGAGAATAGACATGTTTAATGTTGAGTCTCTGTAACAAAATGATGTTATTATATGTTCCCCTTTTTTTCAAATCTACTTTTGCATCCTTCTGAAATATTTAAAATGTTTTAGTTGGTTTATTCTGGGTATTTTATCTGTATTGGTATTGCAAATGGAGTCTTTTCTTCCATTATATCTTCTAACTGGCTGTTGTTTGTACATATGAAACATATTGATTTTTGTATAAAAAGTTTATCCTGACAAATTTTCCTGTTATTTATACTAAGTTTTCAGCCAGTTACTTTGGGTTTTCCAGATACATTGTCTGCAAATGGAGATGACTTTCCAATGACTTCACCTCAGTTTTTTTCATTTGTGGTATTATTTTGGCAAGTACGTACCAACACCATGTTAACTAGTGGTAGTAATAGCATCAATTGTCTTGCTCCTGATCTTAGTTACCATACTGCCCCATGTCTAAGATGCTCCCAGGTATAAAATGCACCTTAATTTTGAGGCCCGAAATTTGAAAAAAAATGTATTACATAAAGTAATTGAACTCAAGTTTTATTCATCTACAACAAGAGCAAAAACAAGCACGAGAAAGAGGTAAGTGCAAGTAAAAAAAAATCTACAACCACTGTATAAGACGCACTCAGTTTTTAGACCCCAAATTTTTCAAAAAATGGCATCTTTTTTTTCTTTTTTTTTGTATTTTTCTGAAGTTGGAAACGGGGAGGCAGTCAGACAGACTTCCGCATGTACCCGACCGGGATCCACCCGGCATGCCCACCAGGGGGCGATGCTCTGCTCATCTGGGGCGTTGCTCTGCTGCAATCAGAGCCATTCTAGCACCTGAGGCAGAGGCCATGGAGCCATCCTCAGCTCCCGGGCCTACTTTGCTCCAATGGAGCCTTGGCTGCGGGAGGGGAAGAGAGAGACAGAGAGGAAGAAGAGGGGGAGGTGTGGAGAAGCAGATGGGTGCTTCTCCTGTATGCCCTGGCCAGGAATCGAACCTGGGACTCCCACACGCCAGGCCAATGCTCTACCACTGAGCCAACCGGCCAGGGCCTGAAAAATGGCATCTTATACCCAATACATAGGGAAATATGATATAATACATATTTATGTTTCCCCATTAAGTATGATGTCACTGAGTTGAACATATCTGATCATGTTACAGAAGTATCTATTGATTACTATATATTTCATTACTTTTTTCAAATTAAGAAGGGGTGTTAAATTTTGTCAAATGCCATTTCTGTATATATGAAGATAATCATATCAACTATAAGATTACTTTCTGCCTGACCTGTGGTAGCTCAGTGGATAATGCATTGACCTGGCATGCTAAGGTCACCAGTTCAAATCCTTGGGCTTGCCTGGTCAAGGCACACATGAGAAGCAACTATGAGCTAATTTTTCCTGGTTCTCCCAACCCCTCTGCCTTTCTCTCTCTCTCCTCTCTCTCAAATCAATAAATAAAATCTTTAAAAATAATTTTTAAAGATTACTTTCTTTAAAATATCCTCACATTTAAAAAATCTACTTCATAGCTAAATTTCTCATAGTCTAAATATTGAAATTTTCCTACCTTTTAGTTAGCACTTACCTTGAAGAGCATCTAATTTAGCTTTAATTAGCATCCTTAACCTTCCTACTTCTTGCCTTTTCAGCTCATCAAGTTTTGTCCTCACATGGTGACTTACTAAATCCAGCTCTTTGCTTAGCCTCCCACTCTGTTGATAAAATAATAAGTTAGTTTTATTTATTACACTGCAATTTTAGCATAGATACCATATATTAATAATATGGTTATAATTAAGTAGTGATAAACAATTTTGACTATTTTAGATAAAGTTGGTATTACAAAAGCATTTCTTTCAAAAGATATTGAGTTTGTAAACCTAAAATCAAGATATCTAAAAGCCACAAAATTATTAAAGCACAAAGGAGAAACTCAAAAAGTAACCTGAATTATAAAATGATGCAGCCATTTTGAAGAAACTGGCAGTTTCACAAAAAGCCAAACACAGCGGCTTCTCTATGGAGCATACCAGCTCCTTGCCCCATCCCATCTGAATAAGGTTGGTGGGGTAGAAACTTTGATTCTAGGAAACTTGGATGAGTCAGTGGCTTTGGGAGCCCTGAATGGAAAGGGAAGTGTTTTCCCACTGTGTGTATTTCTTGCCTGCCAGGTGAAAGCTAGGATTAAAGGTAATGGCCCACCAGTTCTTGGCTCCACTGTTTCATTACCGTCTGTTCGAATCAAATGCAAACCTGCACAGGCCAGGTGGCTGTGATAGTGGCCGTGGCTACTGGCCTTACACTAAAGCTAGCAAAAGTGATTTCCTATTTCCTTATCCTAAGCTAAAACTTTTTACTGTTGTGGCAATGACCCTAGAAAATTTGGGAATGTCTTTAATATGTAAAATGACATTTATCGCTATTGTGTTACCTTGTAAGTTTTAATGTGTAGGAATGTTTTTTCCTTTTAATAGATCCTATAGATAAATGTTGTAAGCTTGTTAATGATTGACTACTGTGTCATGCTCCTCCTCCTTTTCCCCCAACCCATATGTGATCAAGTCTATATAATTAGCCTCAGAGCTATATTTGAGGCTGCACGATTTGGGTTAGCTATACCCCGTGTAAGACATATGTAGCCGGCTTATTAATAAATCCCCTCCTAAAATTTCTTTTGTATCCTACCTTGGTGTCTCTATGTAACCTGCAGAGTAAAGGTAATTTACTTTATAACAATAGTCATTCCATATATAAATAACTTCAAAATTCATCTTTTTTAGAGTGTCTCCTGAGATTCATGGACATAGATAAAAGTGACTACCAGGGGGAACGAGATGTAGGGGATTGGGAGGGGAGAGGGGAAGTGTGTAAAGAGGGACAAACATAAGGTGAAGGAAAATGACTCCACTTTGGGTGATGGGTATACAACATAACAGTTTAAATGCTATAGAAATGTTTACCTGAAACCTATATACTCTTATTGATCAATGTCACTGTTAAGCCTAATTCGGAGGGACCTGTAACATTGAATACAGGAACAAGGTCTGTCGGTTACACATCAAAGCTTTATTGTCTAGCTTGGCCAAGTGGCGGCTACTCCGACAGAATTCTGAAGGAAAGCGCACGCCGGTCCTTTGTTCTACCTAGTTTTTATAGTTTTGTAAGTGGGAAGTACAGAAGCAAAAATTGCAATTAGGAGCCCCTTACCACTATTGGTTATAATCATATGTCCTTTAACATGATAGGACCACGTTCAATTTGCAAGCCATACATCCTTTTGGGGAAAACAAAGTTTACAAGCCAACACAATGGTAGAAAGATATCTCTTTACATATTAAAAGGCATTTCTATATTATCTATCTATAGTGTTCATCTGCTATCTCTCTGTCCTGAGGCACACGTGTAAACCACACGTATTTACATAGGAGAGGTAGTTTCGGTGGGGACAAATGCCCGCAAATGGCTCATTGCTATGAGGAAAGGTTTATTTTGATTTTCTCTCCCTGTACCTGGCTAGCCATTTACCCTTTTACCCACAGGCGTAGTGGAATGTCTGGGGATTCATGTTTTCCTCCCTTTTACATTTACAATACAATGCCAAGGGCCATCCTGGTTATGCCAATCACATAGTACAGAGACTATTCTCACAATTTCTCTGCACATCTTAACCCAAATCAACAAAATGTTTCTCAAGCCTCCCAAAATATTAATATTAATTCTGTAGCTTTTGGTACTTTACAACACCTGCGGGTGAAGTGGCTCAGTGGCTCCTCATAACCTTGTTAAATTTAATTTTCTAAATAAAATTTTTTTTAATTTTTTAAAAAGAAGTCACTGCCCTGGCCGGTTGGCTCAGCGGTAGAGCGTTGGCCTGGCGTGCAGGAGTCCCGGGTTCAATTCCCGGCCAGGGCACACAGGAGAAGCGCCCATCTGCTTCTCCACCCCTCCCCCTCTCCTTCCTCTCTGTCTCTCTCTTCCCCTCCCGCAGCCAAGGCTCCATTGGAGCAAGGATGGCCCGGGCGCTGGGGATGGCTCCTTGGCCTCTGCCCCAAGTGCTAGAGTGGCTCTGATTGCGGCAGAGCGACGCCCCAGATGGGCAGAGCATCGACCCCTGGTGGTCATGCCGGGTGGATCCCAGTCGGGTGCATGCGGGAGTCTGTCTGACTGCCTCCCTGTTTCCAGCTTTGGAAAAATATAAAAAAAAAAAAAAAGAAGTCACTGACACCCTTCATGAAAATACACTAACTGATGTGGTGCGAGCAGAGGCATAATCTCTCCTGTTAGCAATGTTTGGGAAGAAAAGAGATGTAGTATGATTCCTCTTTCAACAAGCACGGCTAAAAAGGAAAGGATAAATTCTAACTTTTTTTTCCTCCAGTTCTTCCGAAGTAAAGAGTCTTTGTTAAGCTATTTGTAATAATTCTGTTGGCTTGGATTTTATTGTCTAATTTTTACACATTCCTTTTTCACTGAATAATTATTTACCTTACTTCATTTTGCCTCTCCACACCCCCAACAGAGAACAGAAATTGTGAACGGAAGACAGTTATAAAGGTATTCTATACCAAATCAAGAAGCTGTTATCTTCTTTTCCCTGATTTTATCTATTCAGGGTGGGCATAAGTAGGTTTACAGTGATGAATACACAAACCACAGTACTTATAGTCTTGTATTGTTATTTATTACTTATTGCATTATTTTCCAAATGAACAACTGTAAACCTACTTTTGCTCCCCTCTGTATAGTACCTCCCATTATCCACATTTTCTGTTGCTCCCGAGTAATGCTCTTAATACTAATTTAAGTAGATAAAGAGATATTTAAAGGTCTACATTAAATATCATTCACCTCAGGAAATTAGTTCCACAGGTTAAATTAATTCTTCAAAGGAAATGCTAATTATTCTCAAGACAATTCAGGGAAATGACTGGCCCAGAACAGTTCACAGCCTCTCAGAGGGGAGCTGTGAACTAAAGGCCACACACAGGCTCGGAGAGCTGCCACAGCCTGAGCCTGGTCAGCCTTTCAAAGGGCCCCACACCATGGACAGAGATTCAAATAAGAAGAATGTTTGACCCTGAAAGGTTTCTTCTAACAAAGTTCTTTAGTTCTGACTCTACAAATGAGTAAGATATTTTTTAAGGAGAGGTTTAAAAATTAAACAAAAATAGCATAAGCAAACAACATTATTTTGAGAGGTGTAATTGAAAGTTTAAATAAAATCATTGGAAATTTTTTTTACTGCTTACTCTTAGATAAGCCCAACTAAACTAAGTAATTGCTCTTCAAAGATGAGGTTACGGGGGGGAGGGGGGAATGGGAGAGGGATAGGGGGTGGGGAGTGGCACAAAGAAAACAAGATAGAAGGTGACAGAGGACAATCTGACTTTGGGTGGTGGGTATGCAACATAATTGAACGACAAGATAACCTGGACTTGTTATCTTTGAATATATGTATCCTGATTTATTGATGTCACCCCATTAAAAAAATAAAATTATATAAAAAAAAAAAAAAAAAAAGATGAGCTTTAAAACAATCACTCTGGTCAGATCTTTTCTTTATTATAAGTACTAAGGAGATGTCTAAGGCTAATAGAGTTCTTGCCTGACCAGGCAGTGGCGCAATGGATAGAGAGTCAGACTGGGATGCGGAGGACGCAGGTTCAAGACCCCAAGGTCGCCAGCTTGAGCGCAAGCTCATCTGGTTTAAGCAAAAAAAAAACAAAAAACACCAACTTGAGCCCAAAGTCACTGGCTCGAGCAAGGGGTTACTCGGTCAGCTGTAGCCCCACGTCAAGGCACATATGAGAATGCAATCAATGAACAACTAAGGTGTCACAATGAAAAACTGATGATTGATGCTTCTCATCTCTCTCCGTTCCTGTCTGTCTGTCACTATCTATCCCTCTCTCTGACTCTCTCTCTGAATTTTAAAAAATTAAATAAATAAATAAATAAATAAATAAGGCTAATAGGGTTCTTAAGACAGAGGCAAATTAATAACATGGATGGACCTTGAGAACATTATTTGAAGTGAAATAATAAGAAAAAGCTAAGAACTATATGATTCCACACATACGATATAAAACTGAGATTCATAGACAGATAAAAGTGAAGCGGTTACCAGGGGAAGGGAGGAGGGGAGTAAAGATGGACAAATATACGGTGATGGAAAATGATTTGACTTTGGGTGAGGGGCACACAACGCAAGCAATAGTTCAAATGCTGTAGAGATGTTTACCTGAAACCTAAGTACTCTTTTTGATCAATGTCACCCCATTAAATTTAATTTCTAAATTTTTTAAAAAGAGGCAATTTCGCCTATTGTCATAAGATATAGTCGTTACCTCTTCTGTTAATATGACCTGATTAAAACATCAGAACTTAACCTATTCTAAATCTTTGAAAACCTTCCTTCTGTCCTCACATCATGATCCAAGCCCCTTAACATGACACACAAGGACTTCCATCATCTAACCCATGATTCTTTCCAACCTCATCTCTTCGTCAATCATGGCCTCCACTCCCAGTCTAGGTTCCAGTAACAGTTACTACTCCCAGTTTCCTGTATGTCCCTTGTCTCAGTACCCTTGTGCCTTGGCCTAGGAATCCTCCTAGTCTCTTCCCTTTTCTCAGTCACAGTGTTAAGCACTTACATAATCTATACGAAAAAGAATGACTCCCCCACTGCTTCTTACTGAATTATAAGTCCAGCCTCTGCATATCCAAAATATATTATACATTCATCATATATTTATCTTAATAATCTTCTTCTGGATGCTAGTCTCCCCTGAGGGCCCTGTAAGGGCTGGGAGTGAGTGTCAACTCGATATCCCTAGCACTTAGATCAGTGTCTGGCATGCGCAAATGGTTTTAAATAATTATTTAATTGCGTTTACCTTTATTTCCTCTATGTCTGCTTTCTGGAGCTTTTCTCTGAAATGATTATCTGTTTCCAGCACATCAATCACTTGCTTAAGATATTCATCATAATAAAGTCCAGTATCCTTCAAATTAAGAAACAAACAATAAACGTTCTGAAAATTTTAATCTTCACTAAATCTAAAGATCTCAAGTCTAAAAAAAAACTGTCTAGCAAAATGGCATTGAGACATATCTAATTTGATAGTTTAATCATGTTTTAGGTATAACACCAAAATCATGTCTTACTTTACATAAAAGTAGTTTTTCTATATAGCTTAGATAATGAAGACTTTAAAAATATTATCTGGGCCTGACCAGTCAGTGGCACAGTGGATAGAGCATTGGCCTCGGATGCTGAAGACCCTGCATCTGTTCAAAAACCCTAAAAACTCTGAGGTCGCCGGCTTGAGCATGGGCTCACCAGCTTGAGCTCGGGCTCATCAGTTTGAGAGTGGGGTCGCCAGCTTGAGCTTGGGATCACAGACATGACCCTATGGTTGCTGGCTTGAGCCCAAATGTCGTTGGCTTGAAGCCCAAGGTCACTGACTTGAGCAAGGGGTCACTGGCTCTGCGGCAGCCCCCTGGTCAAGGCACATATGAGAAAGCAATCAGTAAACAATTAAGATGCTACAATAAAGAATTGATGCTTCTCATCTCTCTTCCTATCTGTCTGTCCCTATTTTCCTTCTCTCTGTCTCTCTCTTGCTAAAAAAAATAATAATAAAATAAAAATATTATTTGGTTTTACCCCATTGTTACCTGTTTCTCCTCATTGCTATCTGTCTCTCTTTTAAATAAATATAATGTTTTTTGGCTGGTGAGCGCTACATTAGAAATGCAGTATAATTAATTCTTCTATACACTAACATACTAACTACATTAAATAAAGTTTGTCTAATATTAAACCACATATGCTTATCATATACTCTTTTTACTTCTATTTCAGAAATAGTTTCTAAACATCCAATTTTATAACTAATACATATTAACAATATTTTAGTTAAAATTCTTCCCACAAAGTTATATTTCTCATTTGACTTACTGGTGGTTCTATCTTTGCGCTGTCCACAGCGTGAACATTTTTTACTTTTGTCTTGTCTATATCTATAGGCACAGCTTCAAGAGCAGTAAGTAGACATGTAACCAATAGAAAACAATATTGTGGTAGGACAGTCCTCCACCTCATCTGAAATAAAGGTATAATTATAGTAAGGTCCTGAAAAGATGTCTTCAAACTATATACACATGCATTCCCAAAGCCACATCCATAAAATATTAAAATTCAGAAAGTTTAACACAACAAAAGAATTCTAGAAAAAGGGTTGAAATAAATTATAAAATAAAAATAATGCTTAAACTATATCATTAAAGAAAATCAGGGGAGAACTGCTTTTTATCTAAAATTAAAAAGACAAGGAAATAAAATTTTAAAGTTTATATAGTATTAGAACACTTTTGGTTAATTATAAAAGCTTCAAATAAAGACGCAGTGAAGGACTCAAAATTTAAAAAAAAATAAATGGCCTAAGAAAGGGAAAATAAGAAAAAACCTACATAGTTTTTTCTTAATTAAAGTATTAGAAATATAAAATTATTTCTGTACATAATACTTAATTAGCTTCAACTTAATTTTGAAAATAAGATGTTCCATGGACATAAGTTGATTAAAAGAGACAAATAACTAGCTATAAATATTCTCTTAAACTTATTAAACATTATCATACTCAATAGCCATTTGCTAAAGTTATTTTTTGGTCAATAATTCCTCAAATAAATAGGTCAACAAAATATCAAGCAGATGTAACAGGGTTGAAACAAACAAGGAGCAACTACTGCTAGTCCAACAATATGATTCAAATTTTGCTTATTCAAACAGTTTCCACTCCATAAGGATCTTAGTAGCTCTGAAGGATCTGCTACAAGAATTAAAATGAATAGAGACCTCATACTTAATTAATTTTATACATACAGACTCATGTTAGGGTCCAAGTCAAGAATAATGGTCTGACCAACAATCTGGAAAACACATTATTTAACTCAGCATCTCCCCAGTTTAGCTGGTCAGGGACTTTGTTTTTTTCCAAGTAACATGTTTTTATCCACAGAACGCAGTTTGGAAAAAAAGTACTTTGCCTCATTTTTACCATAACCCTAGATAGGGCAGTGACTCATTTTACAGATGAAGAACAACCCTAAGTAGGGCAATGACTTATTTTACAGATGAAGACATTTTTAATTGAAGCAGCTCTCTCACAGAGCATTTTCTTGCATTAACAAAATCACTAGAAGTCACATTTTAATGCTATTTCTAGTCTATCAAATTTTTTAAACATCTTTTTAAAGATATAATTCATATAAAACTCACCCACTGAAGGTTGAGGACTTGTCTATTCCTTTTTTTTAAAGATTTTATTCATTCATTTTAGAGAAAGAGAGAAAGAGAGAGAAGGGGAGAGGAACAGGAAGCATCAACCTCCCCTATGTCCCTTGACAGGGCAAGCCCAGGGTTCCGAACTGGTGACCTCAGCGTTCCAAGTCGACGTTTTATCCACTGAGCCACCACAAGTCAGGTAAGGATTTGTCTTTTCTGTAAAGACATTTCTCAAATTTAGTTCTCAAACCTGGAAAATCAAATCACCTGACAGTCCAAAATGCAAATTCTTAGGCTGCACCCAAGACCTCCTGAATCAGAATCTCTGGGGTGAGGCCCAAGAATGTTTTAATAAACTTGTCAGGTAAGTCCTATCTATGTATGCTCTAGCCCATGAGTCACTCTTCTCTAGGTCACTGGTTCCTCCACATGATTGTTGTTGAGTAAATGTTCTTCATGAGGAAATACGTGGATGGAAGATGTTGGTTCGATGAAGCTAAATAGGTTCTCATTGTTTTAAGACTTGCAGAGCTTGTGGTGGGCTGCTGTGCACTACAAATCTCTAAAGAAGCATGGTTGTTTCTGCACAGAATATCTTCCCACCACAAATCACTTCCTCCTCTTTTGTAATTATTTTCAAAGGCATTTTTAAAATTTATTTATTCATTTTAGAGAAGAGAGAGAGGAAGAGAGAGAAAGAGAGAGAGAGAGAGAGAAGGGGAGGAGCAGGAAGCATCAACTCCCATATGTGCCTTGACCAGGTAAGCCCAGGGATCTGAACTGGCAACCTCAGTGTTCCAGGTCGACGTTTTATCCGCTGTACCACCACAGGCCAGGCTGTAATTATTATTTTTTTAATGTCTTTTTTTATTTATTATATATATTGGGCGTTTTTTGTTTTGTTTTTTTGTTTTACAGAGACAGAGAGAGAGTCAGAGAGAGGGATAGACAGGGACAGACAGACAGGAATGGAGAGAGATGAGAAGCATCAATCATTAGTTTTTTGATGGGACACCTTAGTTGTTCATTGATTGTTTTCTCATTTGTGCCTTGACCGCGGGCCTTCAGCAGACCAAGAAACTGCTTGCTCTAGCCAGAGACCTTGGGTTCAAGCTGGTGAGCTTTGCTCAAGCCAGATGAGCCTGCGCTCAAACTGGCGAGCTCGGGGTCTCGAACCTGGGTCCTCCGCATCCCAGTCCGATGCTCTATCCACTGCGCCACCGCCTGGTCAGGCTGTAATTATTTTTTATGACAACTAAATTTTATTGTTCATTCATGCTTCATGTCCACTGAAGGGGTATGTTCTGTTTTTCTGAGATATAATTCACATGCCATAAAGTACAATTCAGTGACTTAGTATATTCATAAGGTTGTGTAATTATAACCACTATCTAATATTACAACATTTTCATCACTCCAGAAAGTAGCCCTATATCCATTAGCAGTCACTCCCCATGCCCCCACTCTCCTAGCCCCTGGCAACCATTAACCTACTCTCAATCAGTATAGATTTGCCTATTCTGGATATTCATATAAATGGAATCATACAATATGTGGCCTTTTGTATCTGACTTTTTTACTTAGCATTATATTTTCAAGGTTTGACCATGATGCAACATGAATGACTGCTCATTCTTTCTTACAGCCAAACAGATGTTCCATTGTATGGATAGTCACCCTTTTGTTTACCAGTTCATCAATCAATGGGCATTTGGGTTGTTTCTACTTTTGTGGCTAGTATGAATAATGCTGCTATGAACATTTGGGTTCAAATTATTGTACTAGCATATTTTCAATTCTATTTTTTTTTAATTCATTTTAGAAAGGAGAGAGAGAGAGAGAAGGGGGGAGGAGCAGGAAGCATCAACTCCCATATGTGCCTTGACCAGGCAAGCCCAGGGTTTCGAACTGGCGACCTCAGCATTTCCAGGTCGATGCTTTATCCACTGCGCCACCACAGGTCAGGCACATGTTTTCAATTCTTGTACTTACTTACCTAGGAGCAGAATTGCTGGGTCAATTTGGTAATTCCATGCTTAACTTTTTGAGGAACTGGCAAACTCTTTTTTCATAACTGCTGTACCATTTTATATTGCCACCAGCAATAAAAGAAGGCTCCAATTTCCCCATATCCTCACCCTGTACACATATCACTGTCTATCTTTTTTATGATAGCCAACCTACTGGATATAAAATAGTTTATCATTTTGATTTTGATTTGCATTTCATTGGCTAATAATGTTGAGCCTCTTTTCACATATTTCTTAGCTATAACGTTTATCTTTTTTAAAAAATTAATTTAAAAGTAACACTGAATTTGGTTTTTTTAACCCTGAATTGAAACTTTTGTAAGTTCCATGAGTCACTGCAAATAGATTGGCCAAATGACCATTAAAAAGATAATAGTTTTAAGCATAGTCACGGCTGAAAAGCCCAAGTTATGACTTAACCAATCAAATCACTTCTGGAAATTAAGTGTGTTTCCATGGCTCCTATCATGGAACACATATAGTTAACAAATGAATAAGTGTTCATATGATTTGAATAGTCTTCCTATGATGTGCACAAAATATTCAGCTCAGTGATGTACCTCTGTAATTTCATTGCAGACTTCATCAGGAACTGTAATTATCCCTTGATATGAACCACTCAGAGCTTAAAGAATCTTTCACATAGACTCCTCCCTCCACCCAGCATTACTTCCAATATCCCTTAGGCTCTCCTCCCACCATACAACACTCATACCTAGGGCAATTAATAAGCAGTTCTGTCTCAGAAATTGGCAACTCTGTCACATATTTTAAAATACATTTTTTTATTGGGTCGTTTACTTCAATACACAATAGGAGACTGAGATTAATAAAAGTAAACTATAGTTAAATCTAATCTTGGAAGTGGAATTGCTTTACTAATTTTTCACTTCACTCTCTCACTCTTCTGACTCATCTGCCATAAATAAGGCAAGACAGGAATCTATTGCCTGACCAGGCGGTGGCGCAGTGGGTAAAGCATCAGACTGGGATGCGGAAGACCCAGGCTCGAGACCCCGAGGTCGCCAGGTTGAGTGTGGGCTCATCTGGTTTGAGCAAAAAGCTCACCAGCTTGAGCCCAAGGTCGCTGGCTCAAGCAAGGGGTTACTCGGTCTGCTGAAGGCCCGCGGTCAAGGCACAATGAGAAAGCAATCAATGAACAACTAAGGTGTTGTAACGCGCAATGAAAAACTAATGATTGATGCTTCTCATCTCTCCATTCCTGTCTGTCCCTGTCTCTCCCTCTCTCTGACTCTCTCTCTCTGTAAAAGAAAAAAAAAAGACAGGAATCTATTTGTACATATGAGAGAGAGAGAGACAGAGACAGAGACAGAGTGTGTGTGTGTGTGTGTGTGTGTGTGTGTGCGAGAGAGAGAGAGAGAGAGAGAGAGAGAGGGAGAGACCTGACAACATCTCAAAGTGATAAAGTTACAAAGTCTCTGGACATCTACTTTAAAACACTGACTAAATTTATGGTTCATAAACTTGGGCCCCAGGCTTATTATAAATAACAATATAAATAATCTGTTGAGTGTTTACTATAAACCAAGCATCATGCTAAATCTTTTTTTTATATTAACTAATTTAATTTTTAATTATGTGAAATATATATTATTATCCCCAATTTAAAGTAATAAAAAGTACAGGAAATGGAGACATATCAGTTAAAGAACTTGATCTGGGTAATACAGCCAGAGTTTGGCCCTGGGAGTGAATGACTCCAAAGCCTGTGTCTGCTTCTAAGCAGGGTTTCTCCAAGTGTGAGTCCCTGGACCAGCTGCCTCAGCATCACCTGCAAATTTGCTAGAAATGGAAATTCTCAAAGCTTACTCCAACCTTCTAAATCAGAGCATCTTTGGCGGGCCCGCTGTGGGGCACACTCTGTATTAACAAACCCTATAGGTGATTCTGATGCATGCTAACTAACATTTGAAAACATACTGCCTCCCTTTACTCTGTTACTCATGAACCTCTTCTACACAATGACAAGGAGAATGCTTATCTGAAAAGAAAATAGAAATCCTCAAGGGAAAGAGAACCAGGTGTTATACCTAAGAATAGTAAGGCAAAATTCAATTTAAGTCTATATTCTAACTCCCAGCCTTAGCACTCACTTGCTATGTGACCACAGGTCAGTCAATTAACTTTTCTCACTAGTTGTCTCCTTTTTAAAAATAATGGATTCTCTTTAAAAAGGAAATTTAACTAGACCTCAGTATTCTTCAAGCTCTTAAATTCTATTACCAGTTTATTCTTTAAAGTATAGCCCTTTCCTTTTACATTATCAGAAATACTAATAAAACTGACTGTACTCACACCAATTGTATGAAATGATTGCTAAGATTTATAAATGACTTGAAAATAAATATTGCTTATTCAGCCAGCTGAAAATCACACTAGCAGAGCAAATAGAAGACCTGGGTGCTGAGATACAAAGAATACAAAACTATCAACCTCCAAAGATAGTGCCTGTCTAGATACAATAAAAATGAAGTAAAGCCAGGAACATTTCACACCAGATACAGGGTAAGGCACTGTGTGCTCTGATCAACCTTACAGCTTGCTTCTACCAGAAAGTTCCTCTTTCATTTTGATTTTAGAGGTTTAGAGATGGTCAGATTTGCATTTCCTTTAAGCTGGATTTTGTTTTTAACTTCAGCAGGAAGGAGACAATAAACTGAGGCTGCCATTCCAAAACCAAAACTAGCTTCACTTTTTGATAATTTTAAAGAACAAAAGACTAAGAATTCAAGAAGACAACTGCTTGCTTTAAAATCAAGTACAACAGAACTGATTAATAATAAATAAAACCAGATATAAAAAGGATATATATGATTCTATTTATATCAAATGTCCAGAATAAGCAAATCCATAAAGAAAGTAGATTAATTGATTAGGACTGCTGGTAAGGCAAGAGGGGAATGAGAAATAACTTCTAATGGGCATGGGGTTCCTTTTTCAGGTAATAAAAATGTTCTAATGGAGTCCCAGGTTCGATTCCCGGCAGGGCACACAGGAGAAGCGCCCATCTGCTTCTCCACCCCTCCCCCTCTCCTTCCTCTCTGTCTCTCTCTTCCCCTCCCGCAGCCAAGGCTCCACTGGAGCAAAGTTGGCCCGGGCACTGAGGATGGCTCTGTGGCCTCTGCCTCAGGCGCTAGAATGGCTCTGGTTGCAACAGAGCAACACCCCAGATGGGCAGAGCATCGCCCCCTGGTGGGCATGCCAGGTGGATCCCGGTGGGCGCATGCGGGAGTCTGTCTGCCTCCCCGTTTCCAACTTCAGAAAAATACAAAAAACATATAAAAAAAAATTTTCTAATATTAGATAGTGGTGATAGGTACATAACCTTGTGGATATATTAGAAACCTCTGAATTGTACGTTTCATTTACAAGGTTAAATTTTATGATATGTGAATATTTCAGTTTTTTTAAAAGTAAGGAAAAAGTGGAGACTGGGCTATGGAGCAGCGAAAGTGTAAGCAGGGAGATCAGTTAGGAGATCTTGGCCATCAGGTGAGATGATGGCGATTTGGACTGAGGTGGTAGTGTAGGAGGTGCTGTCAAGTATACATATTCGGGATATGTTTTGAAACTACCTCTAGTAAGACTTCTGAAGGATTGATTGCATGTAAAGGGATTTTGAAGAAAGGGAGAGGATTCCTAGACATCTGGCCTGGGCTGCTGGGTGAATGGTGGTACATGCTGCTTACAAGGGAGATGATGGGACAGTTGCTGGAAGGGGCAGGGACCACGCATAGGTCTGACATGTTAAGTTTGAAATGCCTATTACATTTGCAGTGGGAATATGGAAAAGAAAGTTGGACTTTGAGTCTGGAGGTCAGTTGAGGCCAGGGCTAGGTATGTAAACATGGGAGGATACATGAGATCAAGTATAATAGTACATTCAAATCTTCAACTTTTAAATTAACTCTCAACATGATCTCATTTTCTCTGTTGGGCTGGGGAGAATTAGAAAGGGACTCTACTCATTTTGCTGTGAAAGTGGAGGTGCGTGATGAAAGCCAATTCCTTGAGGTAGCTCTTTTCTAAGCATGCTTATTTAAGGATGGAAAATTCATTACTGCAACTTGATGTGCTTAGATCTTCTCATTCTCTTAGAGTCTGACTTAAGAATTCTGTAGGAGCCTGACCAGGCAGTGGCGCAGTGGATAGAGCATCAGACTGGGACACAGAGGACCCAGGTTTGAAACCCCAAGGTCGCCAGCTTGAGCACGGGCTCATCTGGTGTGAGCAAGGCTCACCAGCTTGAGCCCAAGGTCACTGGCTTGAGCAAGGGGTCACTCAGTCTCCTGTAGCCCCCCCCCCCCAGGTCAAGGCACATATGAGAAAGGAATCTATGAACAACTAAGGTGCTGCAACGAAGAACTGGTGCTTCTCATCTCTCTCCCTTTCTGTCTGTCTGTCCCTATCTGTCCCTCCCTCTGACTCTGTCTCTGTCACACACACACACACACACACACAAAAAAAAGAATTCTATAGGAAAAGTTGTTCATACCATAGCTGCATTTTTTTTAATTTTTTTCTATTTTGAGAGAAACATGGAGAGAGATAGGAACATTGAGCTGCTCTTGTCTGTGCCCTGATCAGGGAATAGAACTCGCAACTTCTGCGCTCCAGGACGACACTCCAACCAAATGGACTTAATTTTTTTCTTTTAAAGACAGAGAGAAGAAGGGAGAGAAAGGGGAGACGGAAGGGGGAAGGGAAGCATTCATTTGTTGTCCCACTCTGTTTTGCACTCATTGGCTGCTTTCGTGTGTGCCCAGTCCGAAGAGCTAACCCACAACCTTGTCATTTCAGGACCGAGCTATGCTGCCAGGTTGCAAGTATGGATAAAACAGTAGTATATCATCTAAGAACAAGGGTCAGAAATTCAACAAGCAAACTTCTAAGATTTCCTGGCAGATATTACTGATATTAAAATTCACTCAGAATTCAAATAAGCAGATATATTTTCACATGGTCTTCTCCATAAAAAAGAACTGTTTTTCATCTTTAAAACTACCTCCTTGCGGCCCTGGCCGGTTGGCTCAGTGGTAGACCGTCGGCCTGGTGTGCAGGAGTCCAGGGTTCGATTCCCGGCCAGGGCACACAGGAGAAGTGCCCATCTGCTTCTCCACCCCTCCCCCTCTCTTTCCTCTCTGTCTCTCTCTTCCCCTCCCACAGCCAAGGCTCCACTGGAGCAAAGATAGCCCGGTCGCTGGGGATGGCTCCATGGCCTCTGCCTCAGGCGCTAGAGTGGCTCTGGTCGCAAAAGAGCGACGCCCCAGATGGGCAGGGCATCGCCCCCTGGTGGGCGTGCCGGGTGGATCCCCGTCAGGCGCATGCGGGAGTCTGTCTGACTGCCTCCTCGTTTCTAGCTTCAGAAAAATACAAAAAAAACCCAAAAAACTACCTCTTTGCTTATTATCACTAGAGGACTGATATCAGGGTCTGGAATCCAATAAATGTATGACCACATAATAAATAAATGCATAACCACTGTTATTCCTTGACACTTTGTAGTAAAATCTCTTTTCAGTGCTGTAAAGATGTATAACTTGGTGGTCCTACATAATCATGTTAAAACCATCATTTGATATATTAAAACCCCATAAGAATTTCTGATTGCATATTATCCAAATTTTTTTAATGTTAACCAAGTACATCTTGCCATATTAAAGGTTTTTAGAATGTGTAAATGAGGTTTCATACATCCATGTCGATGCTGTGATTTGCTAATTATAATTAGAGCTGAATCACTTTGAAAGTTCTCATTGCCCTTTTCATTTTAACTGAATATGGAGTTGGACAATAAATGTCCATTCAATGAATTTATCAAATAGTGTGTATGCATGTTGTTCTTCGTTGAATTATGCTTTGTTTTAGCACAGTAATAAGTCCTTTCTGCAAGGAAGGACATGTGATCCCCAAGGAGGTAGGAAACTATAAAAAGTGTAACTACTGCAACCAAAGAAAACTGTCTGTATTCTCTTCCTCAGCCATATGCATCCCAATCACTCATGTAAAATGTCAAGTAACAAGCTTTGAAGTTATGGGGTCTTCTGTTAGTAGAACTAATTCTACCAACTCATGGTTCTTTCTTTCTTTCTTTCATTTTGTTTTTTATATTTTTCTGAAGTGAGAAGCAGGGAAGCAGAGACAGACTCCTGCATGAGCCCCACCAGAATCCACCTGGCATGCCCACTAGGGGGTATTGCTCCATTGCAATGGGAGCCGTTCTAGTGCCTGAGGTGGAGGCCATGGAGCCATTCTCAGCACCCAGAGCCAACTTTGCTCCCATGGAGCCTTGGCTGTGGGAGGGGAAGAGGGAGCTAGAAAGGAGAGGGGGAGGGATGGAGAAGCAGATGGGAGCTTCTCCTGTATGCCCTGGCTGGGAATCAAACCTGGGACTTCCACACACCGAGCCGATGCTCTACCGCTGAGCCAACCAGCCAGGACCGCTTCTTTCTTTTAATGAATATAACTATTAATCTGCAAGTTGAAATCTTACACTACAATTTTTTTATCTGTTTTTCCTTCAAATTGTCTTTTTATTTAAATATTTTGAGGCCATGTTATTAAATGTACACAAATTTAAGATTTTCTAACTTTCTGGTGGATTTAATCTTTTATCACATTTCAGTGACCTTTAGCCTGACCAGGCAGTGGTGCAGTGAATAGAGCATCGGACTGGGATGCAGAGGACCCAGGTTCGAGACTCTGAGGTCGCCAGCTTGAGTGCAGGCTCATCTGGCTTGAGCAAAAAGCTCACCAGCTTGGACCCAAGGTCACTGGCTCAAGCAAGGGGTTACTCATCTGCTAAAGGCCTGCAGTCAAGGCACATATGAGAAAGCAATCAATGAACTAAGGAGTCGCAACGAAAAACTGATGATTGATGCTTCTCATCTCTCTCTCTCTCTGTTCCTGTCTGTCTGTCCCTAGCTATCCCTCTCTCTGACTCTCTGTCTATCCCTGTAAAAAAAACAAAACAAAAAAAATCCACACACTTCACTGACCTTTATGCCCCAATTTGTGTTAAGATCTATTTTATTTGATACTAATATAGCTAAACCAGTTTCTTTTGATTAGGGTATAGATATAAACACACATACCACACTTCCTTTTTATTCAGCCTAACAATCTCTGTCTTCTAACAGAGATTAGAAGTATGTTCTGTTTATATTTAATCAAACTACCAATAATGGCCCTGGCTGGATAGCTTGGTTGGTTAGAGTACTGTCCCAAGCACAGAGGTTGCCAGTTCAATACCCAGTCAGGGCACATACAGGAACAGATTGATGTTCCTGTGTGTGTGTGTGTCTCTCTCTTGCTCTCTCTCTCTCTTGTTCTCTCCCTTCCTCTCTCTAAAATTGGTAAAAAAATTAAAATATTTTTTTAAATTTTAATTACCAATAAGGTACTTAATCAATTCCAAGATGTACACCTCCCCAGTTTAACATCTCAGAAATCAGAGTGTTTTTCAGTTAACAGACTATTAAAATTGAGGTTACCAATCGCTGCTCTGCCTTTTGGCTAAGATCAAGTGTAAAATTGTGGTTGAAGAAGTGGCAATAACAAAATAATATTTACTGCCTACAGATGTACAAACTTTATCATAGCTATTCTTACTCCAGTAACTTCAAATTGAGTTTTTGCTTGTTGGTACTTCACAAATTGAGTTTAATTACCATTTTAAATGTCTTCAAAAGATTATATTATGGTTTGGCATTGAAATGCAAAGTTATTTTGTAAACATAGAAATATAGCAGCTGATATTCATAAAGCGGAAGTATTTGATATTAAAGGAATAACAGCAATTTTACATTTTCTTGTAAAGAAACAATAAGTGCTTTTAGACAGGAAGGTACCCACCCACATGAGCAGCCAAACACTGAAAATTAAAGCAGTAGAAATTTACAATGCCTGCAATTAATAAAACATCTTATATGGAACATGAGACTAATTTGATGAATTCATGCATCTTTAAGGAAAATGTCCATTTGTAAGAAACTTCCTACTAACACTAAACAGAAGCTGCATAACTTCCATGTCACCTGAGGGAAAAAACAAAGCTGAATTTAGTCAATAGGAAAATGCTGACAAAATCCTGATGTCCTTTTTATATGCTTCAAAATGATACACTAATGATAAAGGTGCTAGTCATTGAAATCCTGAGAATGGGTCAGAAATAAGCATATTACTATAACACTATCATAAATGCCTATGGCCAAAAGTTGCTACCAAATTAAATTTTAAACTACAAAATAATTTCCCAAAAATGTTTTTGTATGCATAAGAAGGGGAAAGGGTGACAAGATGGATGATGGTTGACTAAATCTGGTTTGAATGTCCAAGAGCCCTTCCTAACCTACCAAGTGTAGTTTAGTTCTAGATGCATTCTGAGGCTGTGTATCTGAAAATTTAAATAGGTTGCCTGAAAAGTAATACAACTTTGATGTTATTCTTCCAGACAACTGCAACCCCTCAGCGTTTCAGCCAACACAGCATTGAAGGAGAAGTTAAAGAAAGAAGATGAATCAGAAAACTGGTGCTATCTTGGGAAAAGCACTAGCATCAGCGCTTACAAAATGAGTATCATCTTCAAGAAAGTACTGGCATCAGAGCTTGCAAAATGAGTGTCAGAGGCTTGAAAGAAAATTCCAGGCAAAGGGGCTTGAAGAAATTTCTAAAAGAAAATCACTGTAACTCTCCATAGTAGAAAGAACAGTTCTGTGTAGAAAACACAGATATTGACAAGTTTGAATCAAGAAAGTGTTTCAGCCTGACCAGGCGGTGGCACAGTGGATAGAGCATAGGACTAGGACGCGGAGGACCCAGGTTCAAGACCCCGAGGTCGCCAGCTTGAGCGCGGGCTCATCTGGCTTGAGCAAAGTTCATCAGCTTGGACCCAAGGTCACTGGCTCGAGCAAGGGGTTACTCGGTCTACTGAAGGCCCGCAGTCAAAGCACATATGAGCAAGCAATCAATGAACAGCTAAGGTGTTGCAACGAAAAACTGTTGATTGATGCTTCTCATCTCTCTGTTCCTGTCTGTCTGTCCCTATCTATCCCTCTCTCTGACTCTCTGTCTCTGTAAAAAAAAAAAAAAAAAAAAAAAGAGTGTTTCAAAAGAATGAGACTATGCCTGACCTGCCTGACCTGTGGTATGCAGTGGATAAAGCGTCGACCTGGAACACTGAGGTCGCCAGTTAGAAACCCTGGGCTTGCCTGGTCAAGACACATACAGGAAGCAACTACTAGGAGTTGATGCTTCCCACTTCTCCGCTCCCCTCCCCCATCTGTCTAAAAATCAATAAATCAAATTTAAAAAAAGAAAAATAATAAGACTATGAATATATTTAACTTTACATATTCACTAAGATGATGAGAGAAAAAACTGTGTTGCCTGACCAGACAGTGGTACAGTGGATAGAGCATCGGACTGGGACATGGAGGACCCAGGTTTGAAACCCAGAGGTCACCAGCTTGAGCGCGGGCTCATCCAGCTTAAGCGTAGGGTTGCTGGCTTGAGCGTGGGATCACAGACATGACCCCATGGTCACTGGCTTGAACCCAAAGGTCGCTGGTTTGAGCCCAAGGTCACTGGCTTGAGCAAGAAGTCACTGACTAGGCTAGAGCCCCCTTGGCAAGGCACATATGATAAAGTAATTAATGAACAACTAAAGTGCCACAAGTATAAATTGCTGCTTCTCATCTCTCACCCTTCCTGTCTATCCTACCCCTCAAAAAAAGTATATTTTCTTTAATCTGTTATGTGTATTTATTAATTTAATAAATATTTATTACGTACTCTCTATGTATCAGACATTATGCCAGATATAAAGTTAAGTGAGATAGACATAATCCCTACTCTCATAGGACTTTCAATGTAGTGTGAAAGGCAGTCTATGAAATAAACAATTGCAACTTGAAAAAATACTGTTTATAAAACAATGCATAGCATGATCTTTTTTTCGTTAATTAGAAAATCTTTAGCCCTGGCCAGACAGCTCGGTTGGTTAGAGTGTCACCCCAATACAAAAAGGTTGCAGGTTCAATTCCTGGTCACATACAGGAACCAATCAATGTTTTTGTCTCTATCTCTCTGTTCCTCTCTAAAATCAATAATTTTTAAATAAAAATATCTTTAAAGGCATTCAAATGGTATTCAGAAAATAGACACTTTTAGTCAGATGACTTACAATGTTAAATGTCTCTTAAAAATTCATTAAGGCTCCTCCTGACCTGTGGTGCACAATGGATAAAGCATCAACCTCGAATGCTGAGGTCACTGGTTTGAAACCCAGGTTTTGCCTTGTCATGGCACATACAAGAAGCAACTACGAGTTGACACTTCCTGCTCCCATTCCCCCACCTTTCGCTCTCTCCCCTCTCTCTAAAATTCAATAAATAAAATCTTTTTTAAAAAATCAATAAAGAGGGCCTGGCCTGTTGGCTCAGTGGTAGAGCACTGGCCCTGTGCATGGATGTCCCAGGTTCAATTCCCAGTCAGAGCACACAGGAGAAGCAACCATCTGCTTCTCCACCCCTTTTCCTCCCCTTCTCTTCCCCTTCTATGGCTCAATTGGTTCACCACCATTCGCCTGGGCGCTGAAGATGGCTTCAGTGAAGCCTCTACCTATAGCACTAAAAATAGCTGGGTTACAAGCATGGTCCCAGATGGGCAGAGCATCAGCTCCAAATGGGGGTTGCTGGGTAGATCCAGGTCCAGGCGCATGTCAGAGTCTGTCTCTCTATCTCTCCTCCTCTAACTTGGAAAAGAAGAAAAAATATCAATAAATAAAAATCTTTTTTTTTTTTTTTTTTTCATTTTTCTGAAGCTGGAAACAGGGAGAGACAGTCTGACAGACTGCCGCATGCGCCCGACCAGGATCCACCTGGCACACCCACCAGGGGTGACGCTCTGCCCACCAGGGGGCGATGCTCTGCCCATCCTAGGTGTCACCATGTTGCGACCAGAGCCACTACTCTAGCGCCTGAGGCAGAGGCTACAGAGCCATCCCCAGCGCCCGGGCCACCTTTGCTCCAATGGAGCCTTGGCTGCGGGAGGGGAAGAGAGAGAGAGGAAAGCACGGTGGAGGGGTGGAGAAGCAAATGGGCGCTTCTCCTGTGTGCCCTGGCCGGGAATCGAACCCGGGTCCTCCACACGCTAGGTCGATGCTCTACCGCTGAGCCAACCGGCCAGGGCTAAATCTTATTTTTTTTAAAAAGGACCTGGCCAGCTGGCTCAGCAGATAAGAGTGCCAGCCCTATGTGTGAATGTCTGGGTTTGATTCTCAGTCAGGGCACACATGAGAAGCGACCATCTGCTTCTTTTCCCTTCCCTTTCCCCCATTCTCTTTCTCTTCCCCTCCCGCAGTGAGTGGCTCAATAGGTTCGAGCACATCGCCCAGGTGCTGAGGATGACTCTGTGGAGCCTCCATCTCAGGAGCTAAAAATAGCTCAGTTGTGAGCATGGCCCCAAATGGGCAGAGCATTGGCCCCAGACAGGGCTTGCCAGGTGGATTCTGGTCAGGGCATATGCAGGAGTCTGTCTCTCTATCTCCCCCACTCTCACTTTAAAAACAGAACAAAGGAACTCATATGGCTCCTGATTATTTTATTTAGTGAGGTCAGTGGTTCTATATTGGAACAAAAGGAAATCAAAGCACTAGTAGTGAAAGAATTACTTACTTTTGCCTTAAGTGATAGAAGGAAAAATTCAAAACCTTACAAAAACACATATATACTTTGTAATAAAATTTTCATTTGCTTCTTATTTTCCATCTAATACCCCTAAAAGATTGACTGAATCTTTAGATTTTTCCCTGCTTCAACTTACACTCCCTGAGTATCAGTTTCCTTTTCTAGAAACTTTATTTCAAGTTACTTTCTTTTCAGATATAATGGCAACTAAACCATTTCACAAGACAAGTATAGGGTATATTCATATAATTCTTACAAATAACGGCCTGGAATGAAATAAAATACTATACCTAAGTAAGTTAAACAAGAACTAGTAGTTAAGTAAGAAGAAATTTTTCAAGACAGGTAATAAAGTGGTTAATAAAAAACAACCCACAACTTCTAACTAACAAGGAAGGCAAAAGTGTACCTCATTTGATCACCCTGACTTTAACTGTATCTTGAGATGAATTATATTTTTCATCAAAAATTTACTTTCTGATGATTTATTATGGGATACCTTAAAATAACATCTCTGTCTCTTTAGTGCCTTGCATAAAGCAAGTGTTTCAAAAAAAAACTTAGCTTTTAATACATCCATAAATTGCACAATAAACATCTAATAGCATTTTATGGGTAATTTTAAAAAGTAACCAGAATAAATACCCAATCAAGCCAGAAAGGCTTTCATAATAAATCATGAGATAAAAGTGAAAAAACAACAACAATTTATTAGATGAAAGTTATTTTTTTCTATTGTCATGGTCAGTCTTAAAGCTCTGCCATGGCAAAGTACCGAAGCTTCTATTACTGGTTTTCATGGCTTACAATCCTCAGAGATAAAAGAGAAAAATCCATACTGTGGCAGAGAATTCGATATACCTGTCAATATCCAAATCTTCCCTTCCTCCTCAATAACAAAAGCCCAGTTCTATTCGGGGCAGCCATGCATCCAGCTACATTTCCCTGCTTCCCTAGAATTCTGAGCTTTGGTTCAGGACACCTCCCCAAAGGAAGAGCAAACATCGTTGTCAGTCTTTGCCTTGCTACCTTGAATTTGGCTGTGATGGTTAGAGCTCTGGCAGCTATCTTGGACTACAAGGACCACACCACACCACACCTTCAGGATAGCAGAGCAAAGAACTGGAAACCACTTAGGTCCTTGATGACTTTATGAAGCTATTTTACCTAACCTAGAATGCCAACTTCAAGAATTATTTCACATAAGAAAATAAACATTGTGTGTTTAAGGCATCATTGAGTCTGTTTTTATTTATTTCTTTATTTGCTTTCTTAACTAATCACTTACCTTCTTATAGGTTATAAATTATTATCTCCTTTTTACAGATGAGGCAACTAAGTTCCAGAGATGTAAGATGATTTGCACAATATCAAATTAATAAGGAGGTGGGTCTTGGCTCCAAGCTCAATGCTTTTTCACTAAAAACAAACTCTTAATAGGTCCTAAATTAAAAAAAAAAAAGTAATAAAAAGAACATTAAATGTAAACATAAATGTAGGTTATAAATAATGGTACATGACAGTGTATAAATTTGTCACATCTTGTGAAAAAAGTACCAAGATTTTATAATGTGGAAGAAGACTAAATTATATCATATTCCAACAGTGAGGAGAGAGAGATATAATAAATAAACAGAATCAAAAACCAGAATAGACAAAAGATATTGATTGTTTTGCCCAGATTTTACCGTATTGCTCTCCTTTTAAATAAGAAAGAATAATCCCAACTAAAAGTTTATTTTTCTCAGCAATAACACTTCAAGATATAAGGTAATTTTTCCCATTAAATCTTTGAAGTTAACTGATTTTCCAAGATCATTTGGTAAAGCCAGGATTGAAATCTGAGCATTGAATTCTAATTAAATACATATACTCTTCACCATACTGTAGTGGGTTTTTTAAATTTTAGATCGAAAATCATTAACGTGATTGAGGTTTTTCCTTTTCCTAATAAAAGTTATTTGAAATTCTTAGCAGCCTGTTTTTTAAAGTCTATAAACTAACTGCATTTATCAAACATAAAAATAACATATTTCCCCTTTCTAGAACATCAATTATTTAGAAAAAGTTAATCATTTATCATGCCAAATATAGTCAACTCAATTACTCACAATACTTAAAATATTACCTACTTTAAGGATTATTTTAAATACATCTGAAAATCCACTTGCCTGAGCTGTGGTGGCACAGTGGATAAAGCGTCAACCTGGAATGCTGAGGTCACCAAATGGAAACCCTAGGCTTGCCTAGTCAAGGCACATATGGAAAGCAACTACCATGAGTTGATGCTTCCTGCTTCTCCCCCTTTTTTTCTCTCTCTCTCTCCTCTCTCTAAAAATCAATAAATAAAATTTTTTTAAAAAAGAAAAAAAATCCTACATTTGATTCCGCCAGCTATCCGATACTTGCAAAAGTATTTTGTACACCTGCGTCATCCAAAGGGTCATTTAAAGTAGAAAGCAATTTAAATATTATTCTAAATAACACAAAATTAATTTAGTATAGAGATATACACAACAAATCCCAAAACAAAAAGGCACTGGTGTTAATCATGTTCCTGATACACTATATATTAATGCCTATAACCGATAACTAGTGATTTGAAAGGTACCCTCATTGCCTTAATTGTGCATTGCATTTTAACTGGTCTTTACAGACCACCAACCAAGTTTGCAAAAACCATGCTGAATGGGAAAATACAAAATGTGTGATGTAAATAATAACTATCTCGCCTGACCAGGTGGTGGTGCAGTGGATAGAGCGTCAGACTGGGATGTGGAGAACCCAGGTTCGAGACCCCGAGGTCGCTGGCTTGAGCGCGGGCTCATCTGGTTTGAGCAAGGCTCACCAGCTTGAGCCCAAGGTAGCTGGCTTGGGCAAGGGGCCACTCAGTTTGCTGTAGCCCCCCCGGGGTCAAAGCACATAGAGAAAGCAATCAATGAACTAAGGAGCCACAGTGAAGAATTGATGCTTCTCATCTCTCTCCCTTCCTATCTGTGTGACCCTATCTGTCCCTCTCTCTGTCTCTGTCACACACAAAAAAAAATTTTTTTTTTATAATAATAATAACTATCTCAGGAGATCAGAGAAAGGTAAACACAACATGAACTTGACCCTTGCAAGATGGATAAAGTTAGGATAGATGCTGAAGAACAGCATGAGTAAGCACAAGGAGACAGAAATAAATTTTTTGCTCATACTACAAAGTTGAACAAGATCATGGAGAGGTTTTTTTTCGGGGGGGGCCAGCTTTCTAGGGGACATCTCTTTTTTTTTTTTTACAGGGACAGAGCGAGAGTCAGAGAGAGGGATAGATAGGGACATACAGGAACGAAGAGAGATGAGAAGCATCAATCATCAGTTTTTCGTTGCCTTTGCGACATCTTGGTAGTTGTTTATTGATTGCTCTCTCGTATGTGCCTTGACCGCGGGACTTCAGCAGACCAAGTAACCCCTTGCTCGAGCCAGCGAGCTTGGGTCCAAGCTGGTGAGCTTTTTGCTCAAGCCAGATGAGCCCGCGCTCAAGCTGGCGACCTTGGGGTCTCGAACCTGGGTCCTCTGCATCCCAGTCCGACGCTCTATCCACTGCGCCACGGCCTGGTCAGGCGATCATAGAGAGTTTAAAGACCATAATGAGAGATAAAGTTTCATGTTTATCCTGAGTGATATTATTTGAAATTTCATTTTTAATTCTAAATGTTCATGTTTGTTCAAATCATCAATCCTATTAACTGAGGAATGTTTATTGAAACATTTGTTCAACATTAGTTGAATTTGTTTAAGCTTTCTAAAACAAGAACTCAGACTCAGCTTAAATCACTATGAATTCTGAGGCACTTTCTATGAGGAGCAAGATGCTAGAATCTGGATACTGCCTGACCCTATTATTCAACAGAATTCCCCAGGAATGCCTTAGGAAACAAATAACTTATATAGGCTGTAAAAGAAGCTATGGATATTCTGATCTAAACCTACAATACCATTAGTTATATTACTTTAAGAATTCCTTAAAGCAACTGTCTCATCAATTCTAAATACACAATCTCCTTCAAATAAAACTATCAGAAATATTTGCATTTACCCTCAGTCTCATTCACTTTTTTTTAAACAAGGTAATACATCATTTG
Organism: Saccopteryx leptura; assembly: GCF_036850995.1. NCBI lineage: Eukaryota > Metazoa > Chordata > Mammalia > Chiroptera > Emballonuridae > Saccopteryx > Saccopteryx leptura. Next base: position 42,557,641 of record NC_089503.1, read on the forward strand.
ATGTTCATACTCATCCACAGGTTTAATAGCCTAAGTAAAAGGCACAGATGGCAGGCAGCACTTACTTATTCAATTGTGTAAAATGCACATTATCCAATTTAGGAGTTTAGTAGACAGCAGCAGCCACAATAACCACATCTGCTCACTGAGTTATCACTTAGCAGGTGCAAAAAGGAAGCATCATCTTTCTCATACTCTGAAACCGAAAGACCACACCTCACACCCAACGATCTGTCACTTAAGGGAAAACAATGCACAACTGACAAGAACTTTCTCCTCTCCTAAGTGTCAGGGGTTACCGGCTTAACAGAACGGGCAGAAGAACGATTCACCGGCCTAGCTTTGCTCGGCGGCGGGGGGGTTAGTGAGCATCAGCCGGGAATCGGTGGGTACTCAACAGTTGGCACCTCCATCGCCCATCGACCTGCCAAGGCCAGGCTGGAACCCCACCCGGGGCTCGGTCCTGCACTCACCCGCCATTCCTCGCCAAGACCTGACGCCCTCATCGACCCCAAAGAAAGCCTGCAGCGAGTAGAGCGGAGGAAAGGACCCTGCACCTCAAGCTCGAGCTGGAAGCCCCCTCCCACCCATGCCCTCTCACAGTGCGGCCCCAGCAATCCTCAGTGCCCGGGCAGCGCTGGCAAAGACCTGAGTCTTATCTCAGGACCCGCCCCAGCCTTCCGCAACATTGATCACCCACCTCGAAGTCACGGGCCTCACCAAGCCCCAGCCTCCACGCGCGAGGCTCAGCCGGCAGCACACAAACCTGTCTCGCTAGCTCCCAGTTTGCAGCTTAGCCTTGTACCTCTCCCTACCTCGCGCTCCCGCCCCCTCGCTGCCATGGCAACAGCTCCCGCCCCCCAGCCAGCCGCTGACTGGTCCTACTGGGATCTCCGAATCGCTGATTGGTGAGGACAGAGACAAGACTGCGCGGGCGGGCCGGGAGGCTAACGGCGCGGAGCGCGCACGCGGAGGAGCTCGGGGGAGGTTGAGCCAAGAGGGACGTGGCGCTCTGCTACGCGGGCGGGGAAGCCGCGCCCCTTCCTTCCTTTGCTTTCATGGAGAAGCTTGTAGAACAGGATTTGGGCGGATAAGGTGCTTTCAACGGAGCGGGCCCTCCCTTGGTTGCTAGCCCGCTCCGGCAGCGCCCAAACCGGTAAGAGACGGGCTGTCAGACCCAATTTCGCCCAAAGGCCTCGTTTGGTTCTAACACACCCAAGCCCCCTCAGCACTCACCCCGTTATGCTGGGCCACTCTGGGTTAGACTGCTTTTCACTGCACCTTCTCTCACAGCCATGTGCGGGATATCTCTTATCTCTACACTCTTCCCCCTCATGGAACTAAGACATCTCCACAACCCTCATTTTAAAGACGGGGAAACAGAGGCTCAAAGATATACGTGGCTCAAGGGTTAGAGAAGCTTTCGGAGCCCAGAGGCTGGTTTCAGAGCTTGAGTCTGCTAAATAATAGCACCTCTCTGAGCCTTAGTTTTCTCTGTTGTGAAAATCGTATTTCACAGTCGTTAGTGAAGATTACATGAGATAACATTCCAGAAAACCAATACAGAACCTGTTGCATATGTTAGTAATGGTAACTTTTTATCAGGAAGTAATAGATGGTAGTAGCTAAATGCACCAAAGGAGCCAGACTACCTGTGTTGCAAAACCAGACTCATCGCAAACCAAGTCCATGACCTGACAAGTTATCTCAGTTTTCTTGTCTCTATTATGGGGATTAAAATACCACCTCCTTGCCTGACCAGGTGGTGGCGCAGCGGATAGAACCTCAACCTGGGGAACTGAGGACTCAGATTCAAAGGCCAGAGGTCACCTGGCTTGAGCACAGGCTTACCAGGTTGACCATGGGCAGCGAGCTTGAGCGTGGGATTATAGACATTATCCCAAGGTCGCTGACTTGGCTGGAGCCCCCTAGTCAAGGCAGTATGAGAAGCAATCAGTGAACAACTAAAGTAACAGGACTACCAGTCTCTCACAAAAAAATAAAATAATAAAAATAAATATATACCACCCTCCTCCTTACAGCATAACAAGTTAATACAAAAGTGACTGGAACATAAAATGCTCAGTAAATGTTAGCCATTTTTATGTTAGCAGCTAAGCTAGGACTCTGGATTCAGGTCTCTGGATTTCAATTAAGCAATCTTTACTCTTATATACTTCTCAGCTACATACTTAGAACAGTACCTGGAGGTTAAGTTCCTATTCAAGGTTCAGGAGGAAACACTTATCCATTTTCTTTAAATTAAAATCTCAAACTATCTCCCTCATTATAATGAATGCCCTAGAATGTTGTGACTCTGCCTCCCCTGAAGGTTTGATAGCAGAGGCAAATGTAAAGAAAAGAATCATCTTCAGTTCTCATGGATGGATCGAAGAGTAAAAGGACTAGAGAAAGAGGATATTCAAGAGGTAATGATATAGGAGCACTAAATTTCAATTGGAAATCATGAGAAATATTTGAATCTTGGTTATGTATCATTAGTAACCAATGCTAGTGTAAAATCAGAAGGTAACACCACATCCCAACACTGTGGAAAACACAAAATTGTGAATACATTAAAAGCAAGAAATATCTTCTACATTTTTTTTTTTTTTTTTTTTTTTTTCTGAAGCTGGAAACAGGGAGAGACAGTCAGACAGACTCCCGCATGAGCCCGACCAGGATCCACCCCGCACGCCCACCATGGGGCGACGCTCTGCCCACCAGGGGGCGATGCTCTGCCCATCCTGGGCGTCGCCATGTTGCAACCAGAGCCACTCTAGGCCTGAGGCAGAGGCCACAGAGCCATCCCCAGCGCCCGGGCCATCTTTGCTCCAATGGAGCCTTGGCTGCGGGAGGGGAGGAGAGAGACAGAGAGGAAAGCACGGCAGAGGGGTGGAGAAGCAAATGGGCGCTTCTCCTGTGTGCCCTGGCCGGGAATCGAACCCGGGTCCTCCGCACGCTAGGCTGATGCTCTACCGCTGAGCCAACTGGCCAGGGCCTCTTCTACATTTTTAACACTTGTTATCTACCATATTGCCAAATATACATTGTCTGATCCAGGCACTAAAATTTGGGTTAGAACCTTTAATAAATTATTATCTGGTCATAACCTATCTAGATTATTTATAGTCATCCAGTGAAGATAAAGAATGGAAAATGAGAAGATTGGTTTAGTCCAACAATCCAATGACAGAAAAAGTATAATGAACACTAGCTTGGTGGCTGAGATGCCAGCAAAATTCTGAGGTGAAAGAAAAAGAAAATTAGAAAGATAGTACAATCAAATTAAATAGCAAGATGCAGGATTAGGAGAAATCACTGAGGGAAATATTTCAGAATGTCATGTGGACATAAAGCAGGCAACGGCTCTATAACAGTGAAACAACCCAATATTACATCTCTTTGTACTCCAATAAAAAAAATGTCAAGGAGATTCTGGCTATTTAATATTTTAATTATTCCCCTGGTCACTTCTATGATCCCACAGGACATCACTGTCCAAGTTTTTTTAGTTCATTTTTGTGTCTGGTGTAAGCTAGTGGTCCAGTTGTTTTTTGGGTTTTTTTTGGAATGTACCTGTCCAGTTTTCTCAACACCATTTATTGAAGAGACTTTCCTATCCCCATTGTATACTCTTGGCTCCTTTGTCATGAATTAATTGACCATATATGTGTGGGGTTGTTTCTGGGCTCTCTATTCTGTTCCTTTGAGCTATTGTTTCTGTTTTTATACAGGTACCATACTTTTTTTTATTACTATAGCTTTGTAATATAATTTGAAATCAGGACATATGGTGCCTCCAGTTTTGTTCTTCTTCAAAGTTATTTTGGCTATTCATGGGTGTTAGTGATTGCATACAAATTTTAGGATTGTTCTAGTTCGATAGGATTGCTTTGAATCTGTAGATTGCTTTGGGTAGTGTGGACATTTTAACAGTATTAATTTTTCCAATCCATGAATGTGGACTATCTTTCCATTTATTTGTGTCCGCTTTGATTTCTCTTGTCAATATCTTATAGTTTTCAGTGTACAGGTCTTTCACTCGATTAAATTTATTCCTAGGTGTTTTATTCTTTTTGATGTTTTTGTAAGTGGAATTGTTTCCTTAATTTTTATCTCTCATCAGTTTTTATTATAAATTTTTTTCTTATTTCTTCTCTCTGATTCATCAGTAAAATAAATTTCATACAAACATCAACTCCCTTGCCTTTCTTTTCCTCTCCTTCTCTCACCTGACAAAATAAACCCAGCCCTGGATGAACCCACAGTATGCCTTGTCTTTGTCTGTACCAATATAGCTCTGCAGAATAAATATAATTAGTCTCATGTTTCTAAATTCAAGGTCATCAACCTCAGGCAGAACCTAACCACTGCCTAATATTCCTCCAATGTTTCTTCAGCATACTTTCTCTCCCATACTATCAAAGGCCATTCCACATTTCTTGCTCCTTAGACCTCCTATTTCTCCATCTCACTCATTGGCAGCTTTATTGAGAACTTCCTTGCACAAGTTAAAGAACTCTTTTTAAAGCAGGGTTTCTCAACAGCAATACTATTGACACTTTGGGCCAAAGTTTTGTTGTGGGATTGTTTTGTGCACTGTAGAATACTAGCAGCATCCCTTTTATCTACACGCTAGATGCCAATAACAGCCCCTACCCCTACCCCTATTGTGTCAATCAAAAATATCTCTGGAGCCTGACCTGTGGTGGCGCAGTGGATAAAGTGTCAACCTGGAAACACTGAGGTTGCCAGTTCGAAACCCTGGGCTTGCCTGGTCAAGGCGCATATGGGAGTTGATGCTTCCTGCTCCTCCCCCCTTCTTTCTCTCTCCTCTCTATAATGAATAAATAAAATCTAAAAAAAAAAAAAAAAAAAAAAAATATCTCTGGATATTACCAGATATCCACTGAAGAGTAAAATCTCCCCTAGTTGAGAACCACTGATCTAAGACATTAAAAACCAATTCCAGCTAACTTAATGAAAAGGGGGATTTATTGTGAAGATAATGTAGTAACTCATACACAGACTGAGTGGGAAAAGAATCTCAGGGGTCTCCATTCTAGAAGTGTCTTCGGGTATTCCTAATAAAGTTTAAATTTCTCAGTAGGAAAAAACTAAGTTCTATTTAGGTCAGGTATTCACTCCTGTGGCCTGGGGGATAGAGTCTATAACTAAAATCATGTTGGAAAGAAGTTCTTAGCAGAAAAAAGAAGGATTAGCCACCATACTTTTGCCATATTCTCTATCTGTATTAGCTAAAGTGACATGAAACCCAACTACAGGGGCTTCAATGAATTGGAGTTTGTTTTACTGTGATAAAAATAAATCTGGAGGTAAATAGTTGTTGGCATTGGTTCAGCTGCTAGGCAGTATCATGACAGCCTCTTTCCTTTCCTCAGCTCTGGCTTTCATCTTCAAGCTTATTGAAGGTTGAAAGATGGTTGTCATACTACCTGACATCTTGAATCATAACCACATTCAAAAGTAGAAAAAACACAGGTTGTGTGTGTGTGTGGGGGGGGGGGCAAAAGGAACTTTTATGTGAGAAGTTCCTTCTCCTTTTATCAGCAGAGGAACAGCTTTCACTCAAAAAACAACCTTTAAGTTCCATGGACCAGAAATAGGTTATATAGCCATTCTCTTAGCTCCAAGATGATGGAAAAGTTAGTATCTGGCAAAGGAGAATGCAATGCTCATGATTGCTTTAGACCAATCACTAATAATCCCTGAGTCTGGGCTCATTAACGCCAAATTTTGTGTTCTATTAGCAAGAGAAGAGGGTTTGAGCTGTTAATTAGACAATACTGTAATTTCTGCAACATTTTCCAAGTATCAAATTCATTCTGTAACCATTTCCTCTTTCTCCCCTCTGAAACAACAAACAGCAATCCCTTTACCTATGTACTCTGCATCCAGTTCCCCACCCAGTTCTCAAGAACTTCATTTTTTCATTTAGCCAACCCTTTTCTTTTCTGTATCATTAATCTTTCCTAGCAGTAGAATCACACTCTAAGCATACAAACACACTTTAGGAATGTTTTCAATCTTCAAAAATCACTTCCTATGGATAGACAAAAAGATGTCATAAAGTAAGTAGAATAAAATTATATTATAGAATATAGTGATTTACATTGCAAAATTCTTTCACCTCTTCAGTATACTTAAAACTGTTATAATAAAATATTTGAAATAAAATACTTTTCTTGACCACACATCACCCTCCAACTTATTTCTCTGCTTAATATTTGTTCAAATTCCACTCTCTACTTGCTCCCTTCCCTTTTACTCTCAACTTATGCCATCTGACCTCTGTCTTCTCCATTACTCATATCATATATTTTACTTATTGATTTTAGAGAGAGAGGGAGCGAGATCGCAATTGATTGTTTCTTGTATGTGCCTTGACTGGGCAAGCCCAGGGATTTGAACCAGCAACCTCAGCGTTCCAGGTCAATTTTTTTTTTTTTTTACAGAGACAGAGAGAGAGTCAGAGAGAGGGATAGACAGGGACAGACAGACAGGAACGGAGAGATGAGACGCATCAATCATTAGTTTTTCGTTGAGCATTGCAACACCTTAGTTGTTCATTGATTGCCTCTCATATGTCCCTTGACTGCGGGCCTTCAGCAGACCGAGTAACCCCTTGCTTGAGCCAGTGACCTAAGGTCCAAGCTGGTGAGCTTTGCTCAAACCATATGAGCCCGCGCTCAAGCTGGTGACCTTGGGATCTCGAACCTGGGTCCTCGGTATCCCAGTCCGATGCTCTATCCACTGTGCCACCGCCCAGTCAGGCTTTTTTTTTTTTAATTATTTTTATTTATTCATTTCAGAAGGGAGAGAGAGAGAGAGAGAGAGAGAAGGGGGGAGGAGCAGGAAGCTTCAATTCCCATATGTGCCTTGACCGGGCAAGCCCGGGGTTTTGAACCGGCAACCTCAGCATTCCAGGTCGATGCTTTATCCACTGCGCCACCACAGGTCCAGGTCAATGTTTTATCCATTGTATCACCACAGGTCAGGCTTTAATGATTCTTTTAAAAATCTCTATTATGTAGACATTTTCTTATGACATCATGAACTTTCCCAAATAAACTCATCATTTTGTGATGCCATACAGATTGTATCTTCCCACACCCCATTCCAGATTGCAGTCCTGGGATGAGATTAGCATGTGCTGTCACAAGGGGATGACAGAAGGAAATATGTAAAGGAGGAATGAGGTTTTATTCCAAGGTGGTAGGACAATTCATGGTGTCGTAAAGGGTGTGGCCGGGCAACCTTCAAGAGCAGAGGAGAAAACTGTTGGTATAGTTTGAGATATCACAAAGAGAGGGATAAAACTTGATGCTTAAAGGAGTGGACGTCTGAAATCACTAGAGGGTAGTACAAAATAGTACATCACAAGAGGAAGGGGGTTGAGTCTATGTCTGAGAAGCCAGTAATGTCTAAGGAGATGAAACAACCTTTCATTCCATTAAGCATTTCAGTCACAGAAAACTAGAAAAGTTCTAGGACAAAGATTACAGACTGGTACCCAGGGGTAGACTTAGCCCATAAACATGTTCTGTTAGCCAGTCTTAGGTTGGGCTGGGGTGTTTTCCCCAATTAGTTATCAAATTGGGCGTTTTCATAATAAAAACCAGATTTCTGGCTTCTCTTGAAAATCTTGGAGTTCTGAGAACCCTTGACCTTCATTCCTACATGGCAACGACTGGCTGGAGCAAAGTAACAGCTTCCATTTTTGGACAGGGCAGATACTCTTAGTTTACCAGGCCCCACTTACCCAGCTTCACTCATATTATCCACCTAGCACAGGGGTTGGGAACCTATGGCTCGCGAGCCAGATGTGGCTCTTTTGATGGCTGCATCTGGCTCACAGACAAATCTTTAATAAAAAAAAAATAATGTTAAAAATATAAAACATTCTCATGTATTACAATCTATTCATCTCTTACACTCATGTTCATGGTTGCGGGTTGCTGGAATCAATCACAGCTGTCCTCCGGGACAACACCAAATTTTTATTGAATAACGCATAACGTACATGGGTCGTTGTGAGGTCAGGAAGTAAACTTTCCTCCTTTTAATCAAGTAGTCAGCTAGCTAATTGCAGAAACCCTTTTGATGAAGAAGATGGCTAAAAGAAAAAAAGATGAAGAGTATTGTACTTTTCAGCAGGAATGGACAGAGGAATTCACCTTTGTGGAGAGAGCAGGTTCTGCAGTGTGTCTAATATGCAATGATAAAACTGCATTGATGAAATGGTCAGATATAAAGCGGCACTTCGACACATGCCATACTACATTTGCATTGAAATATAGGGGACAGCAGGAAGAAAGCATGTCAAGAGCTAGCTACTGTGTAGAGTGCAAGCAAGTCAGCAGCAACTCCGTGTTTGGACCTAACAAGTTGACTGGAAGTCAGCTAGCTTTGCTGATGCTTTAGCAATTGTGAAAAATGGAAAGCCATTCACAGATGGGGAGTATGCCAAAATATTCATTCTTGATGTTGCCAATGAACTTTTTTTATATATTAAGAACTCTTTATTTTATTTTTTAAATTATTTATTTATTTATTTATTTATTTATTTATTCATTCATTCATTTTAGAAAGAATTGAGAGAGTGAGAGAGAAGGGAGGAGCAGGAAGCTTCAACTCCCATACATGCCTTAGACCAGGCAAGCCCAGGGTTTTGAACCAGCGACCTCAGCATTCCAGGTCAACGCTTTATCCACTGCATCACCACAGACCAGGCACCAATAAACTTTTTGACGACTTTTCGGATAAAGACAAGATAATCAAATGAGTAAAAGACATGCCTCTGTCAGCAAGAACTGTTCACGATCATACCATCATGATGGCAAATAAAATTGAGGCAACACAAGTGAAGGACATAAATTCAGCACCATTCTTTTCTCTCGCTTTGGATGAGTCAACAGACGTAAGCCATTTATCCCAGTTCAGCGTGATTGCAAGGTATGCTGTCGGTGACACACTACGTGAGGAAAGTCTTGCTGTTTTGCCTATGAAAGAGACAACAAGAGGGAAGGATTTATTCAAGTCTTTCACTGAGTTCGCTAAAGAAAAAAATCTACCAATGGATAAACTTATTTCGGTGTGTACTGATGGTGCTCCGTGCATGGTGGGGAAAAACAGGATTCGTAGCACTTCTTTGTGAACATGAAATGAGACCCATCCTAAGTTTTCACTGCATCCTACATCAGGAGGGGCTTTGTGCTCAGATGTGTGGCGAGCAGCTTGATAAGGTGATGTCGCTGGTCATTCGGGTGGTCAACTTTATTGTTGCCCGAGTTTTAAATTATCGCCAGTTTAAAACACTGCTGGATGAAGTTGGGAATAATTATCCTGGTCTGCTTCTGCACAGCAATGTGCATTGGTTGTCAAGAGGGAAGGTGGTCAGCCGTTTTGCGGCTTGTCTGAGCGAAATCCAGACTTTTCTTGAAATGAAAAACATCAAGCATCCTGAGTTAGCTAACACTGAGTGGCTCCTGAAGTTCTACTATCTCGTGGACATGACTGAACATCTGAACCAGCTCAATGTGAAAATGCAAGGCATTGGACATACAGTCTTATCCCTTCAACAAGCAGTGTTTGCATTTGAAAACAAGCTGGAACTCTTCATCGCAGACATTGAAACAGGCCGTTTACTACACTTTGAAAAACTGGGAGAGTTTAAAGATGCATGCACAGCAAGTGACCCTGCTCAATATCTTGATCTCCAGTAGCTAGCAGGCTTTACATCTAATCTCCTGCAGTCATTCAAAGCACGCTTTGGAGAATTTCGTGAGCGCACTCGTCTTTTTAAGTTCATCACCCATCCACACGAGTGTGCAGTGGACAGCGCCGACCTGAGTTACATCCCCAACCCCGGTGTCACCATCAGATATTTTGAGCTACAAGCTGCTGACCTGAGGGCCTCGGACATGTGGGTGAATAAGTTCAAGTCACTGAATGAAGATTTGGAAAGACTTGCATGACAGCAAGCAGAGTTGGCGAGCAAACACAAGTGGGGAGAAATGAAAAAACTTCAACCCGTGGACCAGCTGATTGTCAAAACTTGGAACGCACTTCCCGTCACATACCACACACTGAAGCGTGTGAGTATTGCTGTGCTGACAATGTTTGGCTCTACTTATGCATGTGAGCAGTCTTTCTCACATCTAAAGAATGTTAAGACCAACCTACAATCACGTTTAACGGATGGAAGTCTCAACGCCTGCATGAAGCTTAACCTCACCACGTATCAACTAGAGTAAAAGCCATCAGCAAAACCATGCAGCACTGGAAGTCGCATTAATGGTAAGAGGTACTTTATTCATCATTGGTTACCAACAGCCTAACAACTTTATTAAAAAGAATTCAGAGACTTATTGTACTTTAAAAGTGTTGGTCTTACATAAAATACACACATTTACTTGTATTTAGTGTTAAACATATTGTATGGCTCTCACAGAATTACATTTTAAAATATGTGGCGTTCATGGCTCTCTCAGCCAAAAAGGTTCCTGACCCCTGACCTAGCACTTGTAAGCATTTAAGTTTCTGACACTGGTTTGGGGAATTCCATATAAGAGGTGAGTCAATGTTGAGAATATATGTTGCAAGAGGGAAGGCAATCTGCGATGTAAGAAGGTATGCAGACCTTGGAAACTTACTGTGATAAGGATAGAAGCTGCAGGATTTTCTATCCTGACATTTTAATCCCAAGAACATTCTTTCTGATCCTACCACTCTTACCTCAGAGCATTTTGCCCCCATTATGTATTTGAGAACTTTACAGTCTATGTATTAATCAAGGAATTGATGCATAAGATACTTTCCAAAAAATTCACCAATATTGGTATAAATCTTATTACATGTTTATTGTCAAATATCCTTGGTATCAAACATCCCTGGGTCAGGTTTAAAACAAATCTCATTATCCCCAAGTGTTATAAACCATTATTTCTCCAAAGGATAAGATATTCCATAACATCACCAACTATTTGTCCATGGAGCATCCTCTTCTCCTTACTGCCTGTATGTATTAGCTCAGGCAGCTTTTCTAAGAATCTCTTTCTCTCTCACTAAATTCCTAGTCATTCTTCAAAAAAGAATGGAAAGATCACTTCCCCCAATCATACCCTCCTATCATTAAGAAACAACTCCTCCATTAGGCTCTGTAAATATGATGTATATGTTTGCTTGCTTTTAGTTTGCATTGGGTGTGGGGGACAGGCTGGAAGCTGGCAAAGTCCTTATAGCCTAAGGCTTAGTTTTAAGACTAACCCTTTCCCACCCTTTTAATACTAATAAGATCTTTTTAACATCCTTCTAATACTAAGATCTTCTCAAAACTAAGCTTTTCCCCACACCCTTGACTGTTGTATGATGGGGGATGGTGCACTCTTAAATTCCATTTATCAAGTGACTTTGTATCAGGGACTTCCTTATTTGTATATTGGCTTAAAGGCTTTAATTTTCTACACTATAAAATATGGCAGATCGGGGGCTCTCTCACTCAGTTCCTGCCATTGGCATTGCAGAGAAGAGGCAGCCAAGATAGCAGAGTGCTGAGGGAGAAGCCAGTTTATGCAGAGTTTGTACAAAGAGAAGGAGATGGGGAACAGAGGTGAATAAGGCTGGTGGGGCCTTTGATTCTAGGAAAACTGGATGAGTCAGTGGCTTTGGGAGCCCTGAATGGAAAGGGAAGTGTTTTCCGGCTATGTGTATTTAATCGCTTGCCAGGTGCAAGCTAGGATTAAAGGTAATGGCCCACCAATTCTTGGCTTCATTGTTTCATTACCATGTGCCCGAATTCAATGAGAACCTGCATGTGAATAGCCACAATAGCGGCCCCTGGCCATACAGGCTCTCACAGAATTTTGAAGATACATTTATTAAAGAACTTATCCCATACCTTTATTACAAAACTGCAGTAAGTTTCCTTTTTAAATTTATTGAACTCCTTTGGTAGAATTAAAGAATATAAGTTACTTAAAGGTAGTACTTTTGTGTATCCAGGGCCCAGCACCTAAAGACATTTAATAAATATTTTTTGCATGAATGGTCATAAGCAGGAATAGAAACAGGCTAGGTCAAAAGGTTATGGGGTGGGGCCATATAGGACATGCTATTATGCAATAAAAGGTTGTCCTAAAGAGATAGAGTAGAATATGTTGGCATGAGAAAAATCTATGAAAATTTATCTAATGACACTAGTGTGGAAGTGTTGACTACAGCAGGAAGAGGAGCTGGAACCTACATTTAGGCCACTAGAGGGATTTAAGCCACTTGGAAATCCTCCCATGTCCAGATAAGCATTAACTTCTACCACAGTGCCTGGAACCTAGTAGGCCTCCAATAAATACTTGTTGAATAAATTAATCAGTGAGCCTGACCTGTGGTGGTGCAGTGGATAGAGCGTCGACCTGGAAATGCTGGGGTCGCTGGTTCGAAACCCTGGGCTTGCCTGGTCGGGGCACATATGGGAGTTGATGCTTCCAGCTCCTCCCCCCTTCTCTCTCTCTTGCTCTCTCTCTCTCCCTCTCTCTCTCCTCTCTAAAATGAATAAATAAAAAAATTTAAAAAAATTAAAAAAAAATTAATCAGTGAATGAGTCTGGGAATAAGCTACATATTCTGGGCCCTGGGCCATCCTAAACCAGGCTTTGGTTCTAACCTTGGTTAGTCAGAAGTAGTTTGGCTCCTATGTCAAGATGGACTGGCACATAACTATGTTCTGAGTTGGGTTGATCTCATAGTTGAAGACAATATGGTTGTCTATGTCAATACAACTTTGGATACCACATTGTATTGAGATGGTAGTGGCTGGGATTCAGATTGGACAGTAAGCTGGTTTCTGAACTGATGTGTTTGGACTGGTCAATAGGTCTAATTTTAGATACAGGTTCCAGGGCTATGAATTGGCTTGATATTTTCCTTAGCTATGAAAATTGCCCTTAACTGAAATCATAAACTAAGACAAACCACAGAGTATGATCAAAATTCAAGGCTAAAAGAACCAACCCAGGCCTGACCTGTGGCGGGGCAGTGAATAAAAGCATCAACCTAGACCACTGAGGTCGTCAGTTCAAAATCCTACACTTGTCTGGTCAAGGCACATATGGGAGTTGATGCTTCTTGCTCCTCCTCCTCCCTTTCTCTCTCTCTCTCTCTCTCTCTCTCTCTCTCATTCTTACTCTCACTCTCTCTCCTCTCTAAATGAATTTTAAAAAATAATAAGAGAACTTTTTTTTAAATAGTGGTTAAGTAAAAAATAAAAATAAAAAAAAGAACCAACCCATGCTGGCAACTTGATCTTGGACTTTCCAGCCTCCAGAACTATAAGCAATACGTTTCTGTTGTTTATAAGCTACCAAGTCTGTGACATTCTGCTATAGCAGCCCAAATGGACTAAGAAAACACAAGTCAAATAGAATTAACATTTTAAGTTTTTATTTTGTATTATGCTCTTGAATATTTTAGAACAAACTAACACCTTACTAATGTTTAGGGCAGTGGTTCTCTCCCAAGTACATGAGATCAAAGGTATTTTATGATAATACTAAGATGTTATTTAATGTTAACATGCAATGGATTCACCATTGTTAATTTTAAATAAGCCATTTTTAAAAGACTTTAACATTTTCTTGGGTCAATTTCCAATATGGTAGTATAAGTAAAGGAATCTGAAGACCAAAACCTGAGAATTTCTGCTTTAGGACAAAAACTATTTTTCTTTTTCTTGAAAAACAGAAAGTTATAACAATTGCATTTCTCCATTACTACTGCTTCTAAAATAGTCTCAACCATTTATTGAGTAACTTTTAACCAAGTAACTAACTTCTATTGCACAGAGGAAACTGAAAAGATGGATAAATGAGAATTGCCTGTTGTTCAGGAACAATAAATGCTAGCAAATTAGCAAAGCTCACAAATACATATTATGCAATTTTCCACAGCAAAAATGAACATGTTTATCAACATGATCCAAAGTTATAGCCTCTCTATAGCATATAAAAATAAGAAATAAAACAATGTACACTTAAAACTATGCTTGGTAAAATCAGTGATTCAATATTCGACATTACTTAGAAGTGATCTAGGTATTTGATGATTATGCATTTATTAACTTAATATCAGTCCAATGTTTTTTTGTTGTTGTTGTTTTTATTTATTTATTTATTACAGAGACAGAGAGTGAGTCAGAGAGAAGGATAGACAGGGACAGACAGACAGGAATGAAGAGAGATGAGAAGTATCAATCATTAGTTTTTCATTGCGCGTTGCAACACCTTAGTTATTCATTGATTGCTTTCTCATATGTGCCTTGACCGCAGGCCTTCAGCAGACCGAGTAACCCCTTGCTGGAGCCAGTGACCTTGGGTTCAAGCTGGTGGGCTTTTGTTCAAACCAGATGGGCCCATGCTCAAGCTGGCAACCTTGGGGTCTCGAACCTGGGTCCTCTGCATCCCAGTCCCACGCTCTATCCACTGTGCCACCACCTAGTCAGGCAATCCAATGTTTTAAGTTAAAGAACTTGGAAATTAACTGCAGGTTAACACAAAACATACACACTACAAAATATAATTACTATTGAAATAAAAAAATTTGTAAGTATATGATTCAATTTAGTTGGACACAAGTTTATATTTCATGGTCTTTAGCATTTAAAATGACATCCAGCCAAAGGCCACTAGGAATACTCCTATAGTTGAACAAGTTTGTTTTATAACTCATTGCAGTAGGAGAGACCATACACTGTGGGGAACTGTAGGGTGGCTTAGTAAAAGGGTATTAGAAAGGACATATAGGACTTTTTTATCTTAATTGAGAAGCAGAGAGGCAGAGTGACAGACTCCCATATGCGCCTCAGATGAGATCCCACCAAGCAAGCCCCCTACCCCATGATGGTCTGCCTATCTGGGGCCACAGCTCTGTTGTTTGGCAACTCAGCTATTTTAAAACCTGAGGCAAGGCATGGAGCCATCCTCAGCGCCCAGGGCCAACTTGCTTCAACCGAGCCATGGCTGCAGAAGAAGAAGAGATAGAGAGAGGAAGGGAAGAGATGGAGGGGTTGAGAAGCAGATGGTCGCTTCTCCTGTGTGCCCTGACTGGGAATCAAACCCAGGACGCCCACATGCTGGGCTGATGCTCTACCACTGAGCCAACCGGCCAGGGGGGGACTTATAGGACTTGATATTTGATTGGGTGATTTTGGAGAAGGTATAGGAAGAGAGGATTCACTCTAAGTGTTATCAGAAAGTGGAGAGAATTCTATGAGTACACAGAGTAAGACTAGAGCTTTAATTGGTAAAACTGTATCAGTTGCTTATACTAGCTGGTGTAGGGAAATAGTTGGTATTTTATAGCTTGGACAGTGTTCTTGTTTTGTCTGTTTTCAGACATGATTGGAGCAGTCTTGTTTTTGTCTTAATCCACAATGGTCACAGAGTGGCCTTATCTTATGTTGATCTGTGAAATAGTTCATGTGAAATGGAACATTAAGATCTAGCTGTGAATGCCAGGCTAGCTCACATCAACTCCAAGGCCCAGCAGCTGGTAGAACCAGGCCAGCTCCTGGATGTCAAGGACCTCAAGGACCTCTTTTTCTTTTTATTGACTTTATGTTGAAGTAATGTTACCTTATTTGATAAACCTCCATATGTTTAGGAAAAACAAATTCAAGAAAAACAAGAAACATACATTTGCATTATATTTAATACTGATAAATCAGAGAAAAGATGTAGCTATTTTCTAAAAACAAAATTGTGAAATGAGTCTTGGAGGGGTTCAGAACATGCCAGCTCAAAATATGCTTATTCAGCCTACTGATTGCTTTGAGCTCAAGGCTCTTGAAAACAGCAGAAGGAAAAAAGAGCTTCTGATCTCCAATAATCTCCTTCCGTTGAAGAGACTTATTTATCCATAGTGCCTATCACCTGCCTCACCTCCCTTGTGGCATTTGCACTATTTCTGTCATTCATCATACTCACCTAGCAAAGGAATAGGCCAGCCTAGAGTAGACATAAACTTCCACATGGGCCCTGAGGCCCACAGATGTTGAGGCCTTACCTGAATGATGCCCTAGGGAGCCCTGGTCAGGGGTGCAGCATGGTGTGTACATTGGCCAGTGGGCAGAACACAGCCTTTGTAAGGGAGAAAAAAGTTGCCTAGGGTCCCTGGCTTGGTCTGAAAATTAAACTGACAAAGGCAGATTAATAGGAGAAAGCATATTAATTTATTTAATATGAGTTTTATGTGACACAGAGCCTTCATAAGAAAATGAAGACTCAAAGAAACAGGCCTGAGTATTTTATGCTAGGTCTGATGGAGAGTGAACAATTGTGGAGAAATATGAGGAGTATAAGGTAAGTGTACTAAACCGGGAGAAACTTCTAAGGCCTGTTTATTAGAACTGTTCTCAGTGTCCCTTTGTCTTCAGGATAAGGATGCTCCTTTCCCCGGGGTACAGAGAGGACACCACTCACGTGACGGTTTTATGACTTATTTTAGGGGAAAAGGGCAAAGGGAAAGTCAGAGTGACTTTGCTTCTGCTATTTTCTCAAAAGTCCTTTAGTTTAAAATATTAATATGCCAGGGTACCATATTTTGGAATAACGTGTCCAGAACCCCATCATCTTCAATGGACCTTTTGGATGCTGCCACAGCTCCCTAGAAATTCAATAATTTGGACCTCCAAAGACTCTTGAGTGGTCACTCAGGCAGAGGATATAGGCCTAGGAGACTCCTGGCACTCAGACTTGGGAGCTGTCCCTGGAGTCAGGTAAGTTGAAGGGCAGCATGACTGTGTCAGAGCAGAAAATTTAGTTCCTTAAAATTATGAAAGTTTTATAGTATCTGACTTTGTCTTTTCCCTGTGGTAGGTAAGAAAATCCATAGCCTTTTGGTTAATATAAGAGACTGTGATCAAGAAAGACAGCAGCTGGCATTTAGGCCTAGGTCCCTAGAATACTCTTTTATCTTTGGAGATAAAGACAAAGCGCCGTTTGTGAGCCTGGGAAAATTCCCATTTGCAAAGGTGAGTGGCTCTTGGAGTTCCTGGCAAGGGCTAGGAAAACCCTTAATCTGAAAGACACCAAGATGTGCTTTCTGTCAGAGAAGATTCCGTTTCATACTTCAAAGTCATTACATGATTCCCAGAAAAGTTAGATAAATATGTGTGTCAAATAATGTTAAAAAGAGCCTTGGCAGATAGCTCAGTTGGTGAAAGCATCGTCCTGAATCACAGAGGTTGCCAGTTTGATTGCTGGTAAGGGCACATGCAGGAACAGATCAATGTTTCTCTCTCTCTCTTTCTCTCTCTCTCCCCTCTCTCTAAAATAAAATAAAAAAATATTTAGGTCCTGGCCAGTTGGCTCAATGGTAGAGCATCGACCAAGCTTGTGGCTGTCCCGGGTTTGATTCCTGGTCAGGGCACCCAGGAGAAGTGACCATCTGCTTCTATACCCCGCCCATTCCCCTTCTCTTACCCTCCTGCAGCCATAGCTCAATTAGTTCGAGCACATAGACCCCAAGCGCTGAGGATGGCTCTGTGGAGCCTCCGCCTCAGGTGCTAAAAATAGCTCAGATGTGAGCATGGCCCCAGATAGGCTGAGTGTCAGCCCCAGATGGGTATCACTGGTGGATCCTGGTTAGGGTGCATGGAGGAGTCTGTCTCTCTATCTCCCCTCCTCTCACTTGGATAAAGAAGAAGAAAAACAGGGTGCTAAGGAAGTGACAAATGTGGACCTTTATTGAGAGATTACTCTGTTCCAGGTGCTATTTTACCTCTGTTATCCTGTGTAATTCTTACAACAATTCAAGAGATAGTACTATTATTTACATTTTATACATGAGAAATTTGAAACATAAAGAAGCTAGGCATCTTGGCCCTGGCCGGTTGGCTCAGCGGTAGAGCGTTGGCCTGGCATGCAGGGGACCCGGGTTCGATTCCCGACCAGGGCACATAGGAGAAGCGCCCATTTGCTTCTCCACCCCCCCCTCCTTCCTCTCTGTCTCTCTCTTCCCCTCCCGCAGCCAAGGCTCCATTGGAGCGGGGATGGCCCGGGCGCTGGGGATGGCTCCTTGGCCTCTGCCCCAGGCGCTAGAGTGGCTCTGGTTGCAGCAGAGCAACGCCCTGGAGGGGCAGATCACCCCCCCTTGGTGGGCAGAGCGTCGCCCCCTGGTGGGCGTGCCGGGTGGATCCCGGTTGGGCGCATGCGGGAGTCTGTCTGACTGTCTCTCCCCGTTTCCAGTTTCAGAAAAATACAAAAAAAAAAAAAAAAGAAGCTAGGCATCTTGCTTGAGGGTTAGTGTCAGGATTCAAAGCCTGGCAGTCAACGGGTAAAGCCCCCTACCACTAACACTCTACTCTCCCTGTGATGCCTTAACCATTTACAGCACCATCCCCACTGCAGTTGAGAGGATTTTCCATGGTTTCTCCTTTGCTTATCATTAGCTCCAAATTCTTTTTTTGTGGGGGGTGTTATTTATTGATTTTAGAGAGAGGAGAGAGAGAAGGGGGGAGGAGTGGAAGCATCAGTTCATAGTAGTTGCTTCTCATATGTGCCTTGACTGGGCAAACCTAGAGTTTCAAACTGAGGACCTCTGCATTCCAGGTTGATGCTTTATCCACTGCACCACCACAGGTCAGGCTCATTAGCTCCAAATTCAAACTAGTGCATCTAAGAGGCTGAGCCTCAGCACGTGCTGGAAAATGAGTATCTGCCACTCTTAGTTTTTTGTTTTGTTTTGTTTTGTTTTTTTATGTGGGGACAGAGATAGAGTCAGAGAGAGGGATAGATAGGGACAGACAGACAGGAATGGAGAGAGATGAGAAGCATCAATCATCAGTTTTTCGTTTTGACACTTTAGTTGTTCACTGATTGCTTTCTCATATGTGCCTTGGCCACAGGGGCCTTCAGCAGACCGGGTAACCCCTTGCTTGAGCCAGAGACCTTGGGTCCAAGCTGGTGAGCTTTGCTCAAGCCAGATAAGCCTGCACTCAAACTGGTGACCTCGGAGTCCCGAACCTGGGTCCTCCGCATCCCAGTCCAACGCTCTATCCACTGCGCCACCTCATGGTCAGGCCACTTTTAGTTTTTAGCATGGGAAGTGATTCTGCCTCTCTCAAATCTCACCAAGATTCCCCTAACATAAGAAGTAAGTCCAGAGCCAAGCAACTAAAAATACAAATGTCTGCTCTTACCACTTGATTATGGTCTTTTCTTATGGAGAAAGCAAAGTGTGGACTAGGGAGAAGACTACCTGGGCTCTGCCACTTACTAGCTATATGACCTTGTGCAAGTTACTTAACCTCTCTGTGCCTCAGCTTCCTACAATAGTACAAACCTCATAGCGTTGTTATTAGGATCAAATGACAATATTTATTTGAAAGGTACTTCTAATGGTGCCTGGCACTTATTAAGTGATATATAAATATTACATAAAGATATGTGAATAATTTTGCTATCTAGTTTATCCATTTTCAAGTAATATATTCAGGTACACAAATGCTATGTATACAATAATGTTACAACTTTTTCAAAGGAGGAAAGTGTGGGGAAGGACAGGGTATAGCCACAAAAAAAGAATGGTATTCTTTTTTCACCACCACCCCCTGCCACATTGCCTAGTTGTATGGAACTTCTGTTGAGGACACCTGACATCCCTACTCACAAACCTGCCCAGAGAATGGACTCTTGTTCAGGTTCCTGCTTTGCTCTCCTGAGAGTGCCCTCCCTTTCAGTTTCCCTTCCTAATGCTGCAGATCTGCTCCTTTGCTCCCTCCCTGCCCCCATAGCTCTGTAGTAGTGGGAGGATTTATGAGTTGCCCAATGCTTGCTAACCACAGAGAAAGGCCAGGTATGGCTTCTGCCCTCAAGTCACTCACAGACCAGGACCAGTACTGTGTAATCTTTTTGTTATTATTATTATTATTATTATTATTATTATTATTATTATTTTAGAGAGGGAAGAGAGAGAGAAAAGGGAGGAGGAGTAGGAAGCATCAACTCCCATATGTGCCTTGATCAGGCAAGCCCAGCATTTCAAACAAGCCACCTCAGGGTTCCAGGTCAACACCTTATCCACTGCACCACCACATGTCAGGCTACTGTGTATCTTGAAACCAGCTATTTGACTATATGTAAAAACTTGACCTGCCTTCTTGTGGTTCTCTGGAGTAATTTAAAACTGCACCTCTGACTAATATCAGTCAGTTATGAGTTGTATTAAGTCATCCAGACAAATAATTTCCTTAGAGGAAATTATGTTAAACCAATACCTACTGTGGTTTATTTTGGTACATTTTCATCTCTGAAAACAATTTTAAATTACATTATATTGTAGAAAGTATCCTTGGCTAGAAGTCAGGCATCTTGGGAGTTTAATCCTAGTTCTGCACTTATGGTACTGGGGGTGAGTTGCTTCACCTCTCTTCTTTACTTCCTAAGATATTCAGCGGTATGGGAAATGGCAAATACTTTTTGATGCTCTCAAAATCAAAGTAAGCTTCTACTCAATCCATGGAACATTGGTATTGGATACCAACTAGTCTAATCCCTCATTTTACAGAGAAGGAAATGAGGCTAATAGTGATGAAGTAGCATACCAACGTCAGACATCTAGCTGAGATCAAAGTCAAGACTACGTGATGAAGAATCGTGCTCTGTTGTTTGCTAGACCCAAGTCATTGTGTGCCTATTGGTTACTGTGTAGCAGCAAACAATATTGTTTAGCTTAATACACAGTTTTCTTCCTTTATTCACATAGTTACCTTTGAAGGAAATAAAGTCCTTGAATTTGTTGTGATTTACTTTTAAGGGATTACAAGCTTTTACCTTATGTTATTGGTTGTAATAATTAAAACTTTGAACAGTTTTACGACCAGGCAGTGGTGCAGTGGATAGAGCATCGGACTGGGATGCAAAGGACCCAGGTTCGAGACCCTGAGCTCGCCAGCTTGAGTGCAGGCTCATCTGGTTTGAGCAAAAGCTCACCAGCTTGAACCCAGGGTTGCTGGCTCCAGCAAGGGGTTACTCGGTCTGCTGAAGGCCAGCAGTCAAGGCACATACGAGAAAGCAATCAATGAACAACTAAGGTGTTGCAACGCGCAATGAAAAACTAATGATTGATGCTTCTCATCTCTCTCAGTTCCCGACTGTCTGTCCCTGTCTATCCCTCTCTTTGACTCACTGTGTTTCTGTAATAAATAAATAAATAAATAATTTGGAACAGTTTTAAACATTATTTGTGGGATACAAAAAATAAATAAAACTTCCTGAAAGATAAAAATTTTCTAATTTCAGCCCTGGCCGGATAGCTCTGTTAGTTTGAGCATCGACCCCAGGTGCAAAGGTTGCCTGTTTGATCTCTGGTCAGACCACATAACAGGAACAGCTCAATGTTCCTGTCTCAATCGCTCTCTCTTTCTCCCTTACTCTCTTGCTAAAATCAATAAATAAAAATTAAAGGTTTGGCTCTGACCAGTTAGCGCAGCAGTAGAGCATCGGCCTGGCATGTGGAAGTCCCAGGTTTGATTCCCTGCCAGGGCACACAGGAGAAGCACCCATCTGCTTCCCCCTTCCCCCTCTCCTTTCTCTCTGTCTCTCTCTTCTCCTCCCACAGCCAACGCTCCCTTGGAACAAAGTTGGCCAGGGTGCTGAAGATGGCTCCATGGCCTCCACTTCAGGCACTAGAATGGCTCCGGTTGCAATGGAGCAACAGCCCAGATGGGCAGAGCAATGCCCCCTAGTGGGCATGCCCGGTGGATCCCAGTCGGGCACATGCGGGAGTCTATCTCTCTACCTCCCCACTTCTCACTTCAGAAAAATACAAAAAAAATTTTTTTTTAATTAAAGGATTTTTTTCTATTCTATAATTCAACAAGATACTTAGCATGCAGGAAGAAAAGGAGAGATAGTAAAGTGCCTTTATTTGTACCTAAGAACTATGACAGCTCACATCCTCTCAACCCCGCTCTCAGCAACAGGGCACGGGGGAAGGATGATGGTTCAAAAAAGGAATTAAAAATTGTAGCAGGATTTCCTTGTAAGAGAAAAACAATAGGGGCAAGTTTCCAAGACTTGAAGGTATTTACTCCCCAAACTGATGACACAGGCTGGAGAGCAAGATCTCAAATGCCCTCAAAGGCTTTTTTTTTTTAATAATTAACACAGTTGTATTTTATTTCATTCTGACATATTGCACTACATTCTTATGTAACACCATTCACCTAAAGATTATAGATGAGTTTTAATCTTATCTATAGTTAAGTTTCAGATAATCCATTTATTTTAATTTTTCTCTCAGTTTTCAGATGAGCAAATCAAAATTTTCAGAAATAATGGAATAAAAAGAAAAAAGAAAAAAACCCCAAATTTTAAAAAGTAAGATTATTTCAATAGCTCTGCATTGTCTTTCCCTTATTTCAGCAAATTCAAGTCTGAGTGGCCTCTGATTGACATTTAGCCTTGCCTATAACAGGAGTGATGATACCATCATGCCACCAATTCAAAGTCTACCAGATAAGGTGAGGTCTCCTAGACCCAGAGCAATCACCTGCCACCATTTCTTCATCACCTTCGTGGGTTCTCTTCCTGCTCATCCATCAAATTCCACTTCAGCTTCCCCCACTTTGCCTTTGGGCTTCCCCTAGGACCTGTGTTCAACCACCCTTTTCTCTCTCTCAGCCTCAATCCACCTCGGACAGGATATCTAGCCAATTATCCAGTACCCTTGCTGGACCTGCTGTGGACCAGAGAGAGGGAGATTTAGACACTCATTGTTGCCCCATCCTGACCTCTGTCTGAGTCTGAGGGAACAAAACAAAGGAATTGGGTCAAAGGTTTGCTCCAGTTCCTAGATGTAGAATGCTTCACAGCAAGCATTAAGTTCTGAGCTGGAAACTTATGGCTCTTAAAAGAAAAAAAAGGGGGGGATAATAAATATTGTTGATGAATCCTTGTTAAAAATAGAGGTGTAGGCTGACCAGGCGGTGGCGCAGTGGATAGAGCGTCGGACTGGGATGCAGAGGACCCAGGTTCGAGACCCCAAGGTCGCCAGCTTCAGTGCGGGCTCATCTGGTTTGAGGAAAAGCCCACCAGCTTGAACCCAAGGTCGCTGGCTCCAGCAAGGGGCTACTCGATCTGCTGAAGGCCCGCGGTCAAGGCACATATGAGAAAGCAATCAATGAACAACTAAGGTGTTGCAACGCACAATGAAAAACTAATGATTGATGCTTCTCATCTCTCTCCGTTCCTGTCTGTCTGTCCCTGTCTATCCCTCTCTCTGACTCACTCTCTGTCTCTGTAAAAAATAAAAAAAAAATAAAAAAAAATAGAGGTGTAACTGGAAGTGATGGTGTGTTGTCTGCAGCTTTGTTACTCATAATGTGGTTCAGGGACCAGCAGAATCAGCATCACCTGGGAGAATCTTGGGTTCCACCCCAGATCTGGGAATCCAAATCTGCATTTTAAAGACCTGTGTGTGATTTGTGTGCATGCTGTGTAAGGGTAAGTCTGGCTTTACCTGTTCTTTCCTGGGAAAGGCCTCAGAGCGACCAAGAATGCATATTAGCCCAATGCTAATCTAATCATCCGCAGAGAGACACCACTGCCACAGGATTTGCATACTTTAAGGCTGAACACCAGCTCATTTCTCCTGTTGGCAAAGTTCAGCCAGTAGGCTAGGTCCTCATCAGGTTACCAGGTGAAACTGGAATGTTTACTTTCTCCTAAATGACCAGTATTTCTTTAGTTGCATGAATGCCAGCCTGAGAACTCATCAGTCTTCTTCTTCTGCTTCTGAAAAGCACTCTTACTTTCCTTATTTTCTCAAGCTTAAAGAACATCTGGTAACTCCCAAATAATATTGATAAAATCCTAAATCACTCACATGATCTCATTTAATGCTCATAACAATACTATGCAATAGGTACTCTACCCCCATTTTACAAATGCAGAAACTGAGATAAATAACGTGTTCAAGGATACGCTCCTAGTAGTAGGGGGTCAGAATTCTGGCTGGCTCCAAAGCCTGTGGGTTTAAGTCCTGCAACATACACACCACCTGTTTGACCTTGTCCTCAGGCATCCTCCAAAGTTGCCCTGCAAGCTGTTGTTTACAGATGAATCGCTGACACATTTTCCCGCTCCTTCATGTGGCTCATGTGTCACGTGTCAACTTCATCATTGTGATTATTGTCATTTTCATCATCATCAGTTACCATTTGTTGAAAGCTCTCATGGTGCTGGGCACTACAATTTTGATTTCCTGCAATGCAGTTTCTGCCAGTATACTCTTCCTTTTTAAATAATCACTTTGCTAGGAATATAGTGTTTCCTTTTGAAAGTCTGAAAAACTACAAGCAGGTGATGTGGTATTTGTTTTAGGGCTGGAAGTTGGAGAAAAAACATTTGCTCAGTTATTAACCATGCACAAAACTAGAACGATTAATGCCCTGCTGTCATACTTCATGTTTAATGGTTTCAAAGATCAAGATAAATCCTTTCAACCAGACAAACAATAAATTCAGAGGAATTTACAGTAATCTGTGGTCTATTTTGAATGCCTGTGCTTTATTCCAATCTGATTTCTTTCCAAATTTCAAATGCCAAGATTTATTAATGAAATTGAGAATTTTGTTGCCTAACCTTCAGATCATGGATATTATATCAGTCAGTAAATGTCAATGGAAAGGAAGTCAGTCTTATATTTGAACTTTGGTTAATACACTTACCAGCTGGGTCACTTCAGGAATGTTACTTAACTTCACTGAATTTCAGTTACTCTACTTCTTAAAAGATGGGGTTTTTTGTTTGTTTGTTTGATTGGTTGTTGTTTTTTTTTGGGTTTTTTTTTTTGTATTTTTCTGAAGCTGGAAACGGGGAGGCAGTCAGACAGACTCTCGCATGCACCTGACCAGGATCCACCCGGCATGCCCATCAGGGGGCGTCGCTCTGTCGTGACCAGAGCCACTCTAGTGCCTGGGCAGAGGCCAAGGAGCCATTCCCAGCGCCCGGGCCATCTTTTGCTCCAATGGAGCCTCGCTGTGGGAGGGGAAGAGAGAGACAGAGAGAAAGGAGAGGGGGAGGGGTGGAGAAGCAGATGGGCACCTCTCCTGTGTGCCCTGGCCGGAAATCGAACCCGGGACTTCCACATGCCAGGCCGACGCTTTACCACTGAGCCAACCGGCCAGGGCCTTAAAATATGTTAATAAACTCTTAAAAGAGTTCTTATTTTTTAGAGATACTGAATGAAATGATATGATGGTTGGAATTTGCTTCAAAATAATCCAAGTATAGGGAGAAAGTGGGTAGGTATATAGTGTAAACAAGACTGGCCATAAGTTGATCATTGAAGTTAGGTGAAGGGTACCCAGGAATAAATTCTCTATACTTTTGTATATGTTTGAAATATTCTAATCAAAAGAATGAGGAAGAAACTCTAAGTGGAATTACTAGGGAGATCTCAGGAAACAGGTTTGACAGCTAGATTTTGAACTCAACCTAAAACTAGTTTCCTTCAGTAAACTATGTATGAGTTACAATCACAGCCATGCCTGATATGAAAGATACAACAGCTATAGCTCTGACACAATACCCCTTTTAAATGGGTCAAACCAAGACAGAATGTTTGAAAGAATGGCAATTGAGATTTTTTTTTTTTTTTTTTGAGAAGAAGGGAGATACAGAGACAGACTCCCACATGCAACCTGACCAGGATCTACTCAGAAACCCCTGTCTGGAACCAATGCTCTGCCCATCTTGAGCCATGCTTGCAACCAAGCAATTTTTAGCACCTGAGACGGAGGCTCTATGGAGCCATCCTCGATCCCCTGGCTGATGTGCTCAAATCAATGAAGCCATGGCTGTGGGAGGGGAAAAGAGAAAGAAGGAGAGAGAAGCAGATAGATGGTTGCCTCTTCTGTGTGCTCTAACTGGGAATCGAACCCAGGACTTCCACATGCCAGGTCGATGCTTGACTACTGATCCAACTAGCCAGGGCCAGGCAATTGAGATTGAACAGCTTTTGGCAAGGATTACATAAGTAAGTGATAAGCTGGCAGAACATACCAACAGTGCGAGTGTCCCTGCCTTGAATGTGGCACTGATGCATACATTACAATGTAGAGACATTTTGCAGGATTATACCCATGAATTCTGTAAAACCAGCATAAACTTTATAGCAATATGGGAAAGGGAGAAGATCATGGGATCAGTACAAAAGAACACTGAGTTATATAAAAGTGAGTCTGGAGTAAACAACAGAAGAACTGAACTATTATTTTTGAAAGAACATAAGCATCTTCAAAACTCAGATCATCTGACAAAAGAGACAGTAAGCATTGCTAAGGTAGCAAAATAAAATATAACTTCACAGAGAGAAATGTTGAAGTTGATTCAGAGCAAAATTAATCCTTTGGCCAACTTCCCAAAGATCATTTCCTGCTGTAAACAGCCTGATTCAGCGAATCAGTCTTAGGAAACAGCAAGGCTCACTCATTAACCGTGGATGGTGTTAGTGGTGTCTGTCCCATCTTATTGCTACCCTATGCTTTCCACTGATGGGACATCTCCAGGGACTCTTGACAAGTACCACTTTTAGAACCTGATCTGGAATAAGGAAAAGTAGGAAGGAGAAATTTACTGTCCTGATAATTAGGCTGACCAATAGGATTAATTCAAGACTGATAGCGATGGGCTCTGACATGGTCAGGTTGAGCTGAAGTCACAGTTATTCAGTGTTGTTTTTTCAACACATACTCCATCTGTTTTTAGTTTAAAAAAAGAAAACTAAGAAAAAATATATATATATGTGAAAGTGCTTTAGTCTGGGATAATAACAACCATTTTCCAAGCATTTACTACATATTAGATGCCATTCAGAACACTTTACATACATTATCTCATTTAATTTTTACAATAGTTGCATACATTAGGTACTGTTATTATTCCCATTTTAGAGAGTAAGAATTTGGACACTAAGAATCTAAGCAACTCACCCAATATCACAGAGCTATTAAGTACCAAAGCCAGAATTCAAACCTTAGTTGACCTCAAGAGTGCTACTTTGCCTCTCATTTGATAACTATGTAATAGCCAATAACAGCTACCATATTCTTGTGTGTGTTTGGAATAATTTTAAACGCCTCTTCTACAATACCTCTAATTTGTTTATTTGGTTCCTTTTTATTTCTTCCGCCCATGATTTAATTTTTTTTTTTTTGTACTTTTTTCTGAAGCTGGAAACGGGGAGAGACAGTCAGACAGACTCTCGCATGCGCCCGACCGGGACCCACCTGGCACGCCCACCAGGGGCAACACTCTGCCCCTCCGGGCGTCACTCCGCCGCAACCAGAGCCACTCCAGCGCCTGGGGCAGAGGCCAAGGAGCCATCCCCGCTCCAATGGAGCCCCGGCTGCGGGAGGGGAAGAGAGAGACAGAGAGGAAGGGGAGGGGTGGAGAAGCAAATGGGTGCCTCTCCCATGTGCCCTGGCCGGGAATCGAACCCTGGTCCCCCGCACGCCAGGCCGACACTCTACCGCTGAGCCAACCGGCCAGGGCCTCTTCTGCCCATGATTTAAAAGTATCTGTCCTAAATATTGGAAAAGCAAAATAATCCAATGGAAGCCATTAGTTAACAATTAGAGTATGGTACAGCCTGACCCATGGTAGTTCAGTGGATAAAGCATCAACCTGGAATGTTTAGGTCCCAAGTTCGAAACCTCAAGGTTGCCAGCTTGAGCGCAGGGTTGTCAGCTTGAGTGCAGAATCATCAACATGATCCCAAGGTCTCTGGCTTGAACCCAAAAGGTAGCTAGCCTGAGACCCAAGGTCATTGGCTTGAATCCAAGGCCTCTGGCTTAAGCCCAAAAGGTAGCTAGCTTGAGACCCAAGGTCATTGGCTTGAGCCCAAGGTCACTGGCTTGAGCAAGTGCTGGCTTGGCTTGAGCCCCATGGGCCAAGGCACATATGAGAAGCTATCAATGAACAACTAACGTGAAGCGACTACAAGTTGATGCTTCTCACTTTCCGTACCCCCCCCCCATTCCTGCCTTTTTATCCCAAGTAATCAATTTTTAAAAAATTAAAGAGTATTGGTACAAAGCTAGAACAGGGATATATATATTTCCCAGAGGAGAAAGATCAGTAAGTCTTGAAAGGGTAAGAAAAACCCTCCCGGACCTAGAATTTCAGCATTCCACATCCCCTTTGAGAAGTTGAATAAATCTCCGGACTTTCTCCCATAGAGAAAGCACCCATACGCATTACACAGAATTTTGCATTTCATTTCAACAGGCTTGAAAATTCCCTGAAACCTCTTATAAAATTCTGGCCTAGGTGAGAGGAGTCACCAGGGTGGGACAAGTGATGTTCACCAGGCTAATGCAGTCCAGCTGCCCAGGGCCTGCAGATCCTTTTGGTGGGAGGATGGGTCTCAGGGCGTCATCAGGGTAGAGCTAGTGTAGTTCCCCAGGCTAATGCAGGTTCGGATTTGGTCAAGTGGGGGGAGGGCCCAACACAGGTACAATAGTGGCTGTCCCTCCAGCCTTCTCTCTGAAGCCAAAAACTGATTCTCTGTGTCTTTGGCACACCTTCTCCCATCCCCCAGCTTGATAGAATTCCTTGAGAGTTTTTTAAGAAAGGTTGCAAAGTGGGCCCAGGCTGGCTGGGGCCATGCACGAGTTGGGTAGGGTAGGGTGTCAGGGCTACAGTGTAGTGTAGGATGTAGAGCTAGTGGAGGTCACCAGTCTAATGTAGATTCAAATTTGAAGGTGTTGGGGGAGGGCTCAACACAGGAAAGGTGGTGCCAATTGGCAGTGTTAGAGGATGGCTCAATCCTGGGACAATGGTGGCCATCCCTCTAGCCCTAGTCAAACCACATGTTCAATTTCTCCCTGTATGTCTCTGGCACACACACCCCCAGCCTGCAAAGTCACTGTCCCTCCACCAGAGCCCAAGGTGATTGCCTTAAAGAATTTGTGCACTGGCCCCTTAAGAGGACATCTGGGTTCCCAACACCCTTTCATCTCACCTGGGTGGAATCCCACTGATTTCCACAGTCAGATGGTATGTGGGTTCCTCTTCCTGGCACTGCTCTTCTGAGCTGGGAAGCCCAGCATGGAGCTGAGACCACCTCTCTCCTCACTAGGGAACCTCTACGGCTGAGATATCCCCCCCCCAGATTCTCAAGCATCACACATGGGTACAGGGGCCAGTGTCTCTGACCCTCCTACAGTTTTGTTGTGGCTTCTTCTTTATATTTTTACCTATAAGGTTTCTGTTCAGCTAGTCTTCTGATGGTTATACAGGTTGATTATTCTAATATTGGTTGTAATTTTGATGTGGTCATGGGAGGAGATAAGCAGCATCCACATACTTGACCAGAACTAGTATAAAGGAATGAGTTTTGATCACTTTTTTTGCCTTTGTTCTTAATGTAATTTATTTAATTTTAAGTTTATATAAATTAATTTTTAAAATGACATTGTTTAACAACTGGTTCACGAAATTCCTGCAAGTTGAATGGTTGGCTCTCTTGAGCTGGTGTGAACCAGCTCATAACAGTATAGGACAGAAATCTGTCCTCTATTAGTTAAGTGCAGCAGTGGGATTTAAATAATTTAACAATTGGTTCTCTGACCTAATGACCATTTTAAGTATAAAAAAATTATTTATATATACCAAAAGGTAGTTTATTATTTCATTCATTTAACACTTAAGAATAAAAGAGGGACTCAAAACTAGTTTATGTTATAAGAATTTTTTTGTTTGTTTGTTTGTTTGTTTTACAGAGACAGAGAGCATCAGAGAGAGGGATAGACAGAGACAGACAGACAGGAATGGAGAGATGAGAAGCATCAATCATTAGTTTTTCGTTGTGCGTAGCAACTCCTTAATTGTTCATTGATTGCTTTCTCATACGTGCCTTGATCTTGACGCGGGCCTTCAGCAGACCGAGTAACCCCTTGCTTGAGCCAGCGACTTTGGGCTCAGCTGGCTACCTTGGAGTCTCGAACCTGGGTCTTCCACATCTTAGTCCGACGCTCTATCCACTGCATCACCGCCCGGTCAGGCATAAGAAAGAATTTTAAATATTAATGAAAAAATATTAAATAATACCTGACAAAAAGCAATAAAACTTATTTATGATATTTCCAATGACAATTTGTCACCCCCTGGTTATTTGGCACTTTTTCTCTTTACATTATATATTTGTTTACTGAAGTAACAAATGAGAGGGAATTAAAATGTAGTATTTCATCAAAGATATTATGAGTTTTATGAAATGAATAAATAAATAAATATTGCAAGCATAGTTCTGTCAAATTTTTTTCACTTATGGACAGAATGAACATTACTATGGGCTCTTAGAATATGCTGTTGCGCAGATGAACATTAAAAAAAAGTAAAAAAAACATAAACTTTCCTTTTGCAACAAAAAATAAAAAATAAATTAAAAAAGTAAGAAATGTAAACTTGTTATTTCCATGTTGAGCGGCTGCCCAGGCACCCACCTTAGAGAGAACCTCGATTACAAGCGCCATTTTGACAACCAGTTCAGCAAACTCAACAAAAAACTAGGTATTGGTTTTGCCAAACTGGTGCAAATCACCTGAATTCCACCATGGGTTAAGTGATAGTGAAAGGTAATTGGTTATTGCCAGCAAACTCTATTGGCCTAAAAATTAGGAATTCACAGAAGACAATTTTACCATTAGACTTAATTTAGTTCAAGCTTCCTGGGTATCATAAATACAAAATGATGTATTGATCTGAGACTCAGTTGGGAGGAATTTTGTGAGTGGAAACATGGATAACTCTAGAAAGAGGTAATTGCTGCTAAAATCTAACAGCGAAATGACTCTGAAAATGCAGCCCATCAAGAGATTTGAATAGACAGTTCATAAAAAGGAACGAGAATGGCTCTTTATCACATTAAAAAAAAAACACACCTGTCTTTTAAGAGAATGAGAAGACAAACCATAAAATTGGAGAAAATATTTGCAAAAAATGTGTCTGATGAACAACTATTATTCACAATATACAAAGAACTCTTAAAAACTCAACAATGAGAAGACAAACAACTTATTTAAAAAAATGAACCTGACCTGTGGTGGTACAGTGGATAGAGCATTGACCTGGAACGCTGAGGTTGCCAGTTCAAAACCCCAGGCTTGCCTGGTAAAGGCACATATGAGAAGCAATCAGTGAGTAACTAAAGTGAAGCAACTATGACCTCTCTCTCCCTTCCTCCCTCTCTAAAATCAATAAATAATATCTTTTTTTTAAAAAAAAATGAGCAAAAGACCTGGCAGAAGATATATAGATTGCAAATAAACATATATATGAAAAGATGCTCAATATCACATAAGATTAGGGAATTGCAACCTCAATGAGATACCATTACACACCTATTAAAACAACCAAAATCCAAAACCCTGACAACATCAAATGCTGGCAGGGATAAAGAAAAACAGAAACTTTCATTTATTGCAGTAGAAATGCAATATATTACAGCCACATTTTGGAAGATAGTTTGGCAGTTTCTTGCAAAACTAAACATACTCTTATTATAATATGGTCTAGCAATTGCACTCCTTGGTTTTTATCAAAATTAGTTGAAAATTTATGTCCAGCCTGACCAGGCGGTGGCACAGTGGATAAAGCATCAGACTGGGATGCAGAGGACCCAGGTTCGAGACCCCAAGGTCGCCAGCTTGAGCACGGGCGCATCTGGTTTGAGCAAAAGCTCACCAGCTTGGACCCAAGGTCGCTGGCTTAAGCAAGGGGTTACTCGGTCTGCTGAAGGCCCACGGTCAAGGCACATATGAGAAAGCAATCAATGAACAACTAAGGTCTTGCAACGAAAAACTGATGATTAATGCTTCTCATCTCTCTCTGTTCCTGTCTGTCTGTCCCTGTCTATTCCTGTCTCTGACTCTCTCTCTGTCTCTGTAAAAAAAAAGAAAGAAAGAAAGAAAGAAAGAAAATGTATGTCCATGCAGAAACCTGCACATACATGTTTATTACAGCTTTATTTAAAATTGTCAAAAACTTGGCCTGAACAGGCAGTGGCACAGTGGATAGAGTGTCCGACTGGGATGCAGGTTACCCAGGTTCGAGACCCCAGGGTGGCCAGCTTGAGCGCGGGCTCATCTGGTTTGAGTGAAATCCCACCAGCTTGAACCCAACGTAGCTGGCTCAGGCAAGGAGTTGCTTGGTCTGCTGAGGGTCCGCGTCAAGGCTCATGTAAGAGAGCAATCAATGAACAACTGAGGTGTCACAACGCACAATGAGAGACTGATGATTGATGCTTCTCATCTCTCTCTGTTCCTATCTGTCTGGCCCTCTCTCTGACTCACTCTCTGTCTCTGTAAAAAAAAAAAAAAAAAAAAAAAAAATTGTCAAAACTTGGAAGCAACCAAGATGTCTTTCCATAAGTGAATGAATAAATGAACTTCGGTACTCCACACAATGGAATATTATTCATCACTAAAAAGAAATGAACTATCCAGCCAAGAAAAAACTTAAGAGGACCATAAATGCTAATCACTAAGTGAAAGAAGCCAATCTAAAAGGGCTACATAGCCTGACCAGGTTGTGGCACAATGAATAGAGCATCAGCCTGGGATGCTAAGCACCGAGCTTTGAAACCCTGAGGTCGCTGGCTTGAGTGCAGGTTCACCAGCTTGAGCACAGGGTCGCTGGCTTGAGAGTGTGATCATATACATGACACCTTTGGTCACTGGCTTGAAGCCTAAAGTCTCTGGCTTGAGCAAGGAAGGGGTCACTGGCTCAGATGGAGTCCCACCCCAGTCAAGGCACGTATGAGAAAGCAATCAATGAACAACTAAAGTGCCGCAACTATGAGTTGATGCTTCTCATCTCTCTCCCTTTCTGTCTGTCTTTCCTTGTCTGTCCCTCTCTCTCTTGATAAAAAATAAATAAAAAATAAAAGGGCTACATAGAGTATGATTTCAACTATATGACATTTTGGAAAATGCAAAACTATAGAGAGAGCAAAATGATCAGTGGTGGTCAGTGGTCAGAGGGGAAAGAGAGATGAACTGGCAGAACACAGATGATTTTTAGGGCAGTGAAACTATTCTGTATAATACTATAATGGGAGATGGACATCATTGTAAATTTGTCCAAACTCATAGAATGTACAACATAAGAGAAAACTCTAATGTAGACTATGGATTTGGGCAATGATGATGTGTCGATGTAGCTTCAACAGTTGTAACAAATGTACCACTCTGGTGCAGGATTTTGATAGTGGAGGAGGCTATGCCTGTGTGGGGCCAGAAGGTATATGAAAATCCTCTCTACCTTCTCCTCAGTTTTACTGTGAACCTAAAACTGCTCTAAAAAATAAGTCTATTTCAAAAATTCTTATCCTGACTCATATTAATAAATACATAAACTAGAACTACTAAAATGTTATCTTTCACCATCTCATTAGCAAAAAACAGGAAGTTTGAGAACATAGTGTTGGTGAGGCTGTGGGAAAACGGACACCTCCTTACTCCACTGATAAGACTGTCAAGTTTTATAACCCCAGTAGAGGACAATTTGGCAATATCTCTCAAAATTAAAAATGTATACCTTCTTTGACACAATTTCATTTTGGGGAATGAGTCTAAGGGATATGTTCTTCTGTGTATGAATGAGTGAAATGCACGTACAAAGGTATTTGTTGCAATGATTTTTGTGGTAGCAAGAGATTGAAAACAGATAAGATATACATCATTTAAAAAATTATAGTTTAAATAAAACTTCCCTGAGAATAAAGATGTTCTCTGTACTGAAATAGAAAGATCTCCTAGTTGTATTAATGGATAAGCAAGATGCAAAACTCCATGTTTATCTGTTTTCTTTAAGTTTATAAAAGAAACACAAGAAGAAGAATATATTCCCATTCCTATGTGGTATCTACACAAAGAGTATTTCTGGAAAGATACATAAGAAACTAATAATAGTAGTTACCTACTAGAGAATGTGGGAATTGAACAGATGAAGGACAGAAAGGAGGCTATTCTCTGTACACTTAGAAAAGTGTTTAAACCATGTGAATGTATTTCATATTCAATAAAGTAAATATATAAGTACATACACCATCACAAAACAAAATATAGCCCATGCCCAAGCCATAAATATATATGCATTCCTAATTAAATGGAAAACATACCAAATATCACTTAGCTTTTGTTGGAATTTTAAATAAATTTAATAGAGACATGCATAGATGCATATGCACACATGTGCACACATGCATATATGTAGGTATTGAGAAAGACAAAAAGCAGCCCCTGATATCCAGGAGCTGCCCTAGTAATACCAGCTGCTGGGCCTTGGTGTTGCTGTGAGCTGGAAACAGGGAGGCAGTCAAACAGACTCCCGCATGCGCCCAACCGGGATCCACCCGGCACGCCCACCAGGGGGCGATGCTCTGCCCATCCGGGGCATCGCTCTGTCGCGACCAGAGCCACTCTAGCGCCTGGGGCAGAGGCCAAGGAGCCATCCCCAGTGCCCGGGCCATCTTTTTGCTCCAATGGAGCCTCGGCTGCGGGAGGGGAAGAGAGAGACAGAGAGGAAGGAGAGGGGGAGGGGTGGAGAAGCAGATGGGCGCTTCTCCTGTGTGCCCTGGCCGGGAATCGAACCCGGGACTCCTGCACACCAGGCCGACGCTTTACCACTGAGCCAACCGGCCAGGGCTCACAGCTAGGTCTTGATGTTCTGTTTCAACATGAACTATTTCACAGAACCTCAACAAGGCCACTCTGTGAGCATAATAGATCAAGACAAAAACAAGTCTACACCACAGTTGTGTCTGAACATAGAAAAAACATGAACATTTTTCAAGCCATAAAATACCACACATCTTGCTATCCTGGCTAATGTGACTGATGCTGCTTTACCAATTACAGCTGTAGCCTCGCTCTGGTCTGCCCTTCCTGCAGATAAGATCTATCAAGATACTCAATGATAGAATTTTCCCCACTTTCTAACAGCACCCAATCCAGACATACCCCCTCTTCTTGGTATCCTCTCAATATCACCCAATCACGGCTCAAGTCCTAAATGAGTTAGTTCTTCCTTACACCCTCCTACTGAGATGCCCTGTGTTTCCCCATGGTGTATGTTGTGCCCTGCTACAATGAGTTATAAACCAACCAAACTTGTTCAACTACAAGAATGTTCCTGGTGGTCCTTGGTTGGTCACTAAGAATATATATAACATAAAAGTTAGATAATTTCCAGTTTAGTCTGGCATTTAGATACTAGACTCTGCTATAGGCAAACCTGGATTCAAATCTCTCCTAGCCGCAGTCAGTCGAAAAACACCAGGGACAAACCAGTGGGTAACAAAAGTTCATTGACTCCTTACTACGAAGGAGCTATGGGGCATCTCGCCAAAGAGAGGAAAATAAAGAATCATTAAAGGATTTGAGAAAAGGGTATAATTTTAGGTTTAATTGAAGGAAGCAGTGTTTTTGATAGGTTCAAAGTAAAACAGGGCTATTTGTAATGGGTTTCCATCAAATTTGGACTGCCATTGGACCAAGGGACCTGTTTCCTTGAATATTACAAAGTTAATATAGATATGGAATGTTAAACCTAGAACTTATCTGAAACTCCTCACCTAGATTGGAAATCAAGGCAGTATCAAACTAACTTAAAACCTCTTGGCAAAAGAAAGGTAATTCCTTTTTTACTGACATAATTTCAAACAACAAATTTCTTCCTGGCCAGGTAGCTCAGTCGGTTAGAGCATGGTCCTGATACACCAATGTTGCAGGTTTAATCACTGGTGAGGGCATATAGAAGAATCAACCAATGAATGAGTAAATAATGGAACAACAAATTGATGTTTCTCTCTCTGTCTTTCTCTGTGTGTCACTCCCTTCCTCTTTCTCTAAGATCTATAAATTTTTTTTAAATTTTCTGACACCCTTCTGTTGCATTTTCCCCATGGACTATCACAAGTCAGGTGGGTCAGCACTGATGTGGTGCTTGGGTGGGGGTGGGAATTTAAAAGAAATATAAGAGTAGAAAAGTACTGAGTACTCAATCAGAGGGCAAAAAGTGTCTTTAGTGTTTCTCCCTCCCTTCTCCCCTACCAATAAAGCGGCTTCAGTAGAGGACCCTCAGGAAGGTCCTAAATAAGGAGACCTCCATCCCAGCCTGACTTGTGGTGGCGCAATGGATTGAGTGTCAACCAGGAGCATTGAGGTTGCTGGTTCGAGGTTCCAGACTTACCTGGTCAAGGTACATAGAAGAAGCAACTAGGAGTTGATGCTCCTGCTCCTTTGCCCCCCTTTTCTCTCTCTCTCTTTTCTCTCTCTTCCCCCTCTCTCCTCTCTATAAAATCAATAAATAAAATCTAAAAAAGAGAGCGAGACCTCCATCCTGCCTGACAACTAAACCAATATGAGCTATTGGTTGTTCTTTGCTGACAATATACTTGTTATTCATTAATATCCTAATGATCAGAGACTCTCCTTCTAACCAACTGCTGTGTTTATATAACTCATATATACTCATGCATGTTTCCCAGAATCAATATATGTATGCATGTATAAACATGGCACTCTTCACTGCATAGCTCAGCACATTGCAAAATATGTATTAAAAAATACCAAAGGTGGAGAGATGTCATGTTGGGGACCGAATAAATAAACAGGGTATTTTTGCAATCTGGACAGAGGTTCTGGGCCCAAACCCCACCTCATCAGCCTAGTTAACAAAGAGCTACACCTGATTCTCATTTGTCTCACCCATGTTCTCTGGAGGAGGCTGGAAGTTGGTTTCTTATTAGTGTAAAGTAGATTTGGATGGTCTGGTGAGGTTGTCTTTGAGTTGCCTTGGAAACTTAATTGAATTGCAGATGGACCACATTTTTTCTGTAAATAAAAGTGAATGTGTTTGTGGGAGTAGGCACGTTATGGCTAAGGAACAGTAGAGACTGTTTGCTGTGGCATCCTCCTGAACCCATCTGTGTGTGTGTGTGTGTGTGTGTGTGTGTGTGTGTGTGTGTGTATCTTTAAGTCCCTGTCTATCATTTATTTCAATTCCATACCAGTAGTAAGGTATTTGAAGAACTTCCTTGCTCTTTCAATAGGAGATAGAATTTGTATATTGCTTTCTTTCTCCCCCTCTTTGAATCCTAGGAATAGCATGCCCCTAGGTAATGAAGGGAGGGGAGAGACATTGGAAGAATCTGTGAAATGTAGGTCTTATGAATCCCCACCTGTATGTAGTTGTAAGCTAGTGTCATGATGTTATGCCTCCCCCCACCTGAATGTAGTCAAAGAATATATAAGCAGCCTCTGAAAGGTAATCAGGGCTGCATGATTTGGGTAGGAGGATTGCCTGTGTATGCTGCCGGCTTTTTTATAATAAAACTCCTCAAAATTCATATTGGACTTGGTGTCTCTACATCAGGGGTAGTCAACCTTTTTATACCTACCACCCACTTTTGTATCTCTGTTAGTAGTAAAATTTTCTAATAGGTTCCTCTTAGTACTAAAAAACTTTACCTCTTCTGAAGAACTGTTTTGTTTTCTTATATTGCATAATGAGAGATATGTAACTACTTTTTCTTTTAAAAAAAAAAAAGGTTTTATTTATTCATTTTAGAGAGAGGAGAGAAAGAGAAGAGGGGGGAGGAGCTGGAAGCATCAACTCCCATATGTGCCTTGACCAGGCAAGCCCAGAGTTTCAAACCGGTGACCTCAGCATTTCCAGGTCGACGCTTTATCCACTGCGCCACCACAGGTCAGGCTCTGAAGAATATCTTTTACAGGAATCAGCTGAACCAGAAGAAGCCTACAGCCCATTGCTACTCCAACAGCTTCAGGAGAGTTTTCCAGAAGTATGGGCTGAAACCAGCCCTCCTGGATTAGCAGCCCACCAGCCGCTTGTGGTCATACAATTGCTATCCACTGCAACTCCAGTAGCAGTAACACAATACCCAATGAGTCGGGAAGCTAAGGAGGGAATAGCTGTCCATATACAGCGTCTCCGGTCTCCGGGGAGCAGGAATCTTAGTGCCTTGCCAATCCCCATAGAACACTCCCTTATTACCGGTCCTAAAGTCTGCAACAAAAGATTACCGACTGGTACGGACCTTTGGGAAGTTAATAAATGGGTAGAAACCATACATCCTACAGTCCCTAACCCGTACACATTGCTTAGCCTCCTGCACCCTGAGCATCAGGTCTATACAGTCTTAGACCTTAAAGATGCCTTCTTCAACATCCCACTAGTGCCTAAAAGCCAGCCTGTTTTTGCCTTTGAGTGGATAGACCCGGCAGGAGAATTCTCTGGCCAACTAACATGGACTAGACTGCCTCAAGGCTTCAAAACCTCTCCTACTATCTCTGATGAAGCCCTAAGTGCAGCTCTGGTACCTTCTGGCAGGAACATCAAGACTGTATCCTACTCCGGTAAGTAGATGACTTACTGCTGGTGGCATCTGCGCAGGAGTGCTGTCTCGAGGCCACTCGAGATCTCCTAGACTTACTACAAGTATTAGGGTACCAAGTGTCAGCTAAAAAGGCTCAACTCTGCACTCCAGAGGTTACTTATTTAGGCTACAGGGCCAAAGAACTCTGTCCTGTGAACACATCAAGGCCATACTCCGGGTCCTCACTCCAGCAACTAAACAGCAAGTAAGAGAATTCCTTGGTGCTGTAGGATAGTGTAGACCAGGGGTCCCCAAACTACGGCCCGCGGGCCACATGCAGCCCCCTGAGGCCATTTATCCGGCCCCCGCTGCACTTCTGGAAGGGGCACCTCTTTCATTGGTGGTCAGTGAGAGGAGCATAGTTCCCATTGAAATACTGGTCAGTTTGTTTATTTAAATTTACTTGTTCTTTATTTTAAATATTGTATTTGTTCCCGTTTTGTTTTTTTACTTTAAAGTAAGATATGTGCAGTGTGCATAGGGATTTGTTCATAGTTTTTTTTTATAGTACGGCCCTCCAACGGTCTGAGGGACAGTGAACTGGCCCCCTGTGTAAAAAGTTTGGAGACCCCTGGTGTAGACTATGGATTCTAGGTTTTGCTGAACTAGCAAAGCCTCTCTATGCCTGTACGGGCAGGTCACAACCTCTACACTGGACTGAGACAGAGCAAAAAGCCTTTGAAAACCTTAAGAAGGCTTTAGCATCAGCCCCCGCACTTGCCCTACCTGACGTCTCAAAGCCCTTCCAGCTATTCATTCTTGAGGCTCGGGGAATTACAAAAGGGGTTTTTTGTGTGTTTTTTTAAACAGAGACAGAGAGAGAGTCAGAGAGAGGGATAGATAGGGACAGACAGACAGGAATGGAGAGAGATGAGAAGCATCAATCATCAGTTTTTCATTGCAACTCCTTAGTTGTTCATTGATTGCTTTCTCATATGTGCCTTGACTGTGGGGCTACAGCAGACCAAGTGACCCCTTGCTCAAGCCAGCAACCTTGGGTCCAAGCTGGTGAGCTTTGCTCAAACCAGATGAGCCCACACTCAAACTGGTGACCTTGGGGTCTCGAACTTGGGTCCTCCGCATCCCAGTCCGACACTCTATCCACTATGCCACCACCTGGTCAGGCTGCAAAAGGAGTTTTGACACAGCCTTTGGGACCATGAAAATGACTGGTTGCATATCTGTCCAAACGACTGGACCCCATAGCAGCAGGATGGCCTGCCTGCCTGAGGGCCATAGCAGCGACCACAATCCTAATTTAAAAAGCTGAAAAAATAAAAAAAGCTGACAAGCTCACATTAGGTCAAGAGTTCATTTTAACAGCACCACACGCAGTAGAAGTGCTCCTAAGAAGAACTCCAGAGAGATACATGTCTAACACCCGTGTAACCCACTTCCAAGCTTTACTCCTAGATCAACCCAGGATAAGGTTTCAGAAAACAACTGCCATCAACCCCACAAGCCTACTCCCAGATGACAACCTGAACACCCCGTTACATGATTCCACAGAGGTAATCAACATCATACAGACTGCACGACCCGACTTAAAGGACTCTGAGCTGCCTGATGCCA
This sequence comes from Saccopteryx leptura, assembly GCF_036850995.1. Taxonomy (NCBI): domain Eukaryota; kingdom Metazoa; phylum Chordata; class Mammalia; order Chiroptera; family Emballonuridae; genus Saccopteryx; species Saccopteryx leptura. Next base: position 42,597,699 of record NC_089503.1, read on the forward strand.
ATGAGGTCCTGTACACAGACGGGAGCAGCTACATACAGGACGGCATCAGGTACGCAGGGGCTGTGGTAGGAACCCTAGATCGGGTTATCTGGTCGCAGGTTCCGAGCCAGGGAACGTCAGCACAAACTAACAGAACTAACAGCCCTATCCAGGCCCTCAGATGGGGAAAAGGAAAAGCAGTTTTAATTTATAGGGACAGTAGGTATGCTTTTGCTATGGCACACGTACATAGTGCCATTTATAAAGAAAGAGGGCTACTAACCTCAGCTGGGAAGAATATCAAAAATAAAGAAGACCTTCACCCTGGACATTTGGCACAGTGGTAGAGCGTTGGCCTGGCGTGCAGGAGTCCCGGGTTTGATTCCCGGCCAGGGCACACAGGAGAAGCGCCCATCTGCTTCTCCACCCCTCTCCCTCTCCTTCTTCTCTGTCTTTCTCTTCCCCTCCCGCAGCCGAGGCTCCATTGGAACAAAGTTGGCCCAGGCGCTGAGGATGGCTCCATGGCCTCTGCCTCAGGCGCTAGAATGGCCCTGGTTGCAACACAGCAATGCCCCAGATGGGCATGGCATCACCCCCTGGTGGGCATGCTGGGTGGATTCCGGGCGCATGCGGGAGTCTGTCTGACTGCCTCCCCGTTTCCAGCTTCAGAATAAATAAATAAATAAATAAAAATAAAAAGCAAAGCAAACAAAAAAAATAAAAATAAAGAAGACCTAGAGATGTTTGCTCTGAACATATCGTATATGTACCCTGATTTATCAATGTCACCCCATTAAAATTAATTTTTAAAAAATAGATCAGGAAAAAAAAATAAATAAAAATAAAGAAGAAATCTTAGCCTTACTAGAAGCTATCAAACTCCTCTCAGCTATAGCAATCATTCACTGTAAAGGACACCAAAAAGGAGACTCAAAGGTAGCCCAAGGGAACCGAGCAGTGGATCTAGAGGCCCAGACAGTAGCCACAAAACCAGTGGGGCCACTCCAAGTTTTAGTAACTTTGCCTCTGCCTGAGTTGCCTAACACCCCTCACTGCTCTCAGGAGGAAACTACCTTAGCTAAAGAGAAAAAAGCTACCCAAAGTGCCGATAGTTGGTGATCCTACCAGATGAAAGAATCTTGATCCCAGAGACATTAGGGCGGACAATAACCCTCCAAATACACCAAGCATCCCACCTCGGAACGTCCAAAATGACTGAATTGCTCCAATCCAGGTATTTCAAACCGCACCTGGACCAGATATTACGTAGCATTATAGGACGTTGCCAGGCCTGCGCACGAGTGAATGCGAAACAAGGTAGAGAACCCCATTAGGAGTTAGAGAAAAGGGAACTATGCCAGGGGAACATTGGGAAATTGATTTTACTGAAATAAAGCCACCCCATGCAGGGTACAGGTATCTCCTAGTCTGCATAGACGCTTTCTCCGGGTGGGTGGAAGCCTTCCCCACTAGGTCAGAGACTGCTACCAGAGTACTTAGGAAATTACTCCATGAAATAATTCCATGATATGGCCTCCCCACAACCATGGGTTCTGATAATGGTCCAGCATTTATTGCTAAAATATCCCAGGACTTAGCTAAAACTTTAAATATTAAGTGGAAATTACACTGTGCATACAGGCCCCAAAGTTCAGGGAAGGTAGAGTGTATAAATTGAACCTTAAAAGAAACTCTAACCAAATTTGTTCTTGAAACTGGTAAAAATTGGCCCACCTTACTCCCCTTAACCCTCCTTAGGGCAAGGTATACCTCTTATAAAAAAGAATTATGCCTTTTAAATAATGTTTGGAAGACCCCCTTGTTGGGCAGATAAAATGTATTATGCTCACTTTGTTAAAGATGGCGCTGCCCACGTGAGGCTGTCACCCAGGTGATATTAATGTGTGTTGAGAATCCTTGTAGCCTGGGGTTTGGTTTTGGGATTAAGCCTTTCCCACCCTTTTTGATGTGGGGCGGTACAATCCAATCATGGCTCAGAGAAGTGACTTTGTAGTAGAGACTTCCCTATTTTGTATATTGGATTAGAGGTTGTGAAGCTATAATATAAAATGGGGATGGAGCGGGAGTTTGTGCTCTTGGTTCCTGGGATGATTAGAGGAGAGAGCAGAGCAGAGAGCAGAAGGAGGCCACATGGAGTAGGCCAGGAGAAGCAGCCAAGATGGCGGAGTGCTGAGTGAGATGCCAGTTTGTGCAGTTTGACGCTGGAGAAGGAAGGAGATGGGAAACTGAGGAGAATAAGTCTGGTGAGCTAGAAACCTTTGATTCTAGGAAACTCAGATAAATCAGTAGCTTTGTGAGCACTGAATGTGATTGGGTTTTGGAGCCCAGTGTGTGTTTTTACTTGCCTGTCGGGTGCAAGCTAGAATTAAAGATGAAGGCCCATCAGTTCTTGGCTCCGTTGTTTCTTTACCGACTGTCCGAATCCAATGCGAACCTGCATGGGCCGGGCTGCTCTGATGATGGCCCTGGCTTCTGGCTTTACACCCCTCCATTACTACCAAAACTCAGAGAAGAAATAAAAGCTGAATTAAGTAATCACTCCTTCCTTAAGTACTGTAAGGCCAGGAGCCACCATCATGGCCATTCACATGCAGGTTCACGTTAGATTCGGACAGATGGTAATGAAACAATGGAGCCAAGAACTGGTGGGCCATTTCCTTTAATCCTAGCTTGCACCCGGCGGGCAAGTAAAAACACTTACTGGGCTCCAAAACCCACTCATTCAATGCTCACAAAGCTACTGACTTATCCGAGTTTCCTAGAATCAAAGGTTTCTAGCTCACCAATCTTATTCACCTCTGTTCCCCATCTCCTTTTCTCTGAACAAACTCTGCACAAACATGCTTCTCCTTTAGCACTCCACCATCTTGACTGCTTCTCTTGGCCTCCTCCACGTGGCCTTTCTCTGCTCTCCTTTCTGCTCTCTCCTCTAATGCTAATCTCAGGAACCAAGAGAGCAAGCTCCCCGGCTGCCCCACTTTATAGTGCAGAAATCAAAACCTTTAATCCAATATAGAAAATAGGGAAGTCTCTAAAACAAAGTCACTTATCTGAGGCATTATGGGATTGCACCACCCCACATCAAAAAGGGTGGGAAAGGTTTAGTACTAAAACCAAGCCTCAGGCTACAAGGATCCTGCCTGCCCACAGCCTGCCCCCAACACACATTAATATAATCACGCCCATCCCAAGCAATCACCTGGGCAACGGCTTCCATGTGGGCAGTGCCATCTTTAACAAAGTGAGCATAATATATTTTATCTGCCCAACAAGTACTTGCAGGGTTTACAGGTTACACAGCAGGCTGTTCACAAGACTATTCGAGAGGGACTTCCAGAGATGTCAGGAGATCCAGTACATCCTTTTCAGCCTGGGGACTTAGTCTGGGTAAAGAAATGCGTCACCCAAGGACTGACTCCCACGTGGACAGGTCCACACACTATAATCCTGACCACTCCCACTGCTGCAAAGGTGGAAGTCATGCCCGCCTGGGTCCACCATAGCCAGTTGAAGTCTGCAGTCCCAGCAAAGACACCCTCGTGGACAACAGAGACTGATTCCACCAATCTTTGTAAATTAACCATAAGAAGGACAGCATGCCCTGCTCCAGCCGAAAACCAAAAGCTGGTTGGTATATGTACGATTAATGCCAAAAGGAACTCAATAAAGACTCCCTTTTAATCAGACTTCAAGATAAAAGGAAAGCCAGCTTGGCTGTCCCTAAAGGTTAAGTGTTGGGCAGATAAAATGTATTATGCTCACTTTGTTAAAGATAACACGAGGAGGCCGTCGCCCAGGTGATATTAATGTGTGTTGGGGTGGGCTAAAGGCAGGCAGAATCCTAGTAGCCTGGGGCTTGGTTTTGGGATTAAGCCTTTCCTACCCTTTTTGGTGTGAGGTGGTACAATCCTATCATGCCTCAGAGAAGTGACTTTGTATTAGAGACTTCCCTATTATGTATATTGGATTAAGGGTTTGGATTTCTACACTATAAAATGGGAACGGAGCGGGAGTTTGTGGCTCTTGGTTCCTGGGATTTTCAGCAGAGGAGAGAGTAGAGCCAGCAGTGGGAGGAGGCCACGTGGAGGAGGCCAGGAGAAGCAGCCAAGATGGTGGAGTGCTGAATGAGATGCCAGTTTGTGTAGAGTTTGTATTTGGGATAAGGAAGGAGATGGGGAACTGAGGAGAATAAGTCTGGTGAGCTAGAAACCTTTGATTCTAGGAAACTCGGATAAGTCAGTGGCTTTGTGAGCACTGAGTGTGACTGGGTTTTGGAGCCCAGTGTGTATTTTTACTTGCCCGCCGGGTGCAAGGTAGGATTAAAGGCTATGGCCCACCAGTTTTTGGCTCCATGGTTTCTTTACCGACTGTCCGAATCCAATGCGAACCTGCATGTGAATGGCCACGATGGCGGCTCCTGGCCTTACATTAAGGTTGTTTTTTTTAATAAGTTCAGACTAAAAAAGAGGAATTGTATAATTTTAGAAACTAAAAAATAAGATATAGAAATACTTTTTCTGAGAGAGAAAGGAAAAAGTAAATTGTTATGAGAGCCAGTTAGTTTTTGTAAATTGCAGAATGTTTATACAAGTTATAAAAATTAATCAATGGCATTTGTTGAATTGTATTGTCAAATATTTATTACAGCCTCATGCTCTTCAGTAAAATAAGTCAAGGATTTGACTTATGATATAAGATCAGGGGGGAATGTAGTAAGGTATTTGAAGAACTTCCTTGCTCTTTCAGTAGGAGATAGAATTTGTATATTGCTTTCTTTCTCCCGCTCTTTGAATCCTAGGAATAGCATGCCCCTAGGTAATGGAGGGAGGGGAGAGACACTGGAAGAATCTGTAAAATGTAGGTCTTGTGAATCCCCACCTGTATGTAGTTGTAAGCTTGTGTCATGATGTTATGCCTCCCCCCACCTGTATGTGGTCAAAGAGTATACAGTGATACCTCGGTTCTCGAACGCCTTGACTTTCGACCAAATCGGTATTCGACCAGGAAATTCGAGAAAATTTTGTCTTGGAATCCGAACAAATATTTGGAACTCGAACGTCCGAGATTAGCCGAGTTGAGCTGAATGGCGTTCATTCGGCCGAGCGCGCCTTGCCTGCGTCATCAGTGTGAGTCACGCTTTGTCACGCTTTGTGGAGAGAGAGAATCACGTTTTTGTGGTGAGAGTCACGCTTTGTGGTGAGAGTCACGCTTTGTGGTGAGACTCACGCTTTGTGGAGAGACTCACGCTTTGTGCACGCTTTGTACACTGAATTTAACCCTTAGACATGGGTCCAAAGAAAGCCAGAAGTGGTAATGCAGACAAAGGTAAGCGGAAAGCTGTGAGAACAACGATTGAGCTGAAAAAAGAAATCATTGCCAAATATGAACAGGGCACACGTGTTTCAGATCTGTCTGCTGAGTATGGCATGCCAAGATCTACTATCTCAACTTTCCTTAAGAATAAAGCTGTTATAAAGGCTGCCAATGTTGCCAAAGGTGTTACATTGTTAACAAAGCAAAGGCCTCAGATAATGGAGGAAATGGAGAAGCTGCTTCTTATTTTCATTAAAGAAAAAGAGTTAGCAGGTGACAGCATCAATGAAGTCGTTATTTGTGAGAAAGCACCAGTAAATAGGCATATTTTTGGGGCTTGGAACAAATTAATCCAGTTTCCATTATTTCCTATGGGTTTCATTGTTTCGGTTCTCGAACAATTTGGTTCTCGACCGTTCTCCCGGAACGAATTATGTTCGAGAACCGAGGTATCACTGTAGTATATAAGCAGCCTCTGAAAGGTAATCAGGGCTGCATGATTTGAATAGGAGGATTGCCCTGTGTATGCCGCCGGCTTTTTTTTTTTTTTTTTTTTTTTTTTTTTTTTTGTATTTTTCTGAAGTGGGAGGCAGTCAGACAGACTCCCGCATGCGCCCAATCGGGATCCATCCGGCATGCCCACCAGGAGGCGATGCTCTGCCCATCTGGGGCGTTGCTCTGTTGCAACCAGGGCCATTCTAGCACCTGAGGCAGAGCCCATAGAGCCATCCTGGGCACCCAGGCCAACTTTTGCTCCAGTGGAGCCTCAGCTGCGGGAGGAGAAGAGAGAGACAGAGAGGAAGGAGAGGGGGAGGGTGGAGAAGCAGATGGGCGCTTCTCCTGTGTGCCCTGGCCCAGAATCAAACCCGGGACTCTTGCACACCAGGCCAACGCTCTAACACTGAGCCAACCAGCCAGGGCATGCCGCTGGCTTTTTCATAATAAAACTGCTCAAAATTCGTATTGGACTTGGTGTCACTACATGAACCTGCAGAAATGAGGTACAGTACTTTATAACATACCTTTTCTCGTTTGAAGACCCCGTAATAGACTCATCGTGGCTGGACCATGACAAGGTCATATTGAATGAAATAGATTTCCAAGTTGGTTCTGGCAAAGAACCCAGTTACCTCCTGACCAGGCGGTGGCACAGTGGATAGAGCGTCGGACTGGGATGCGGAGGACCCAGGTTCAGGACCTTGAGGTCGCCAGCTTGAGTGTGGGCTCATCTGGTTTGAGCAAAAAAAAAAAAAAAAGCTCACCAAAAAAGCTCACCAGCTTGGACCCAAGGTCGCTGGCTTGAGCAAGGGGTTACTCGGTCTGCTGTAGCCCCACGGTCAAGGCACATATGAGAAAGCAATCAATGAACAACTAAAGTGCCACAATGAAAAACTGATTATCTATCACTCTCTCTGACTCTCTCTCTGTAAAAAAAAAAAAAAAAAAAAAAAAAAAAGAACCCAGTTACCCTGCCGATGAAGACCTCCTGCATAATGTTCTTACTTGGTCTTTTCATTTGGGAAAACACATAGCTTGACCTGTGGTGGCACAGTGGATAAAGTTTCAACCTGGTATGCTAAGGTTGCCAGTTTGAAACCCTGGGCTTGCCAGGTCAAGGCATATACAAGAAGCAACTACTACCAGTTGATGCTTCTCCTTCCCCACCCCTTTTCTCCCTCTCTCCTCTCTCCAAAATCAATAAACAAAATACCTTTTAAAAAATCATTTGGGAAAACACAAGTCTTATTTTACCTCAAATAAAAATGATGGTGACAAAGGTATGAACCTTAAAATAAAAGTTTACAGCCTGCCTAGGAAGTGGCGCAGTGGATAGAGCATCGGACTGGGATGTGGAAGACCCAGGTTTGAGACCCTGAGGTCGCCAGCTTGAGCGTGGGCTCATCTGGTTTGAGCAAAGCTCACCAGCTTGGACCCAAGGTCGCTGGCTCGAGCAAGGGGTTACTCAGTCTGCTGTAGCCCCACGGTCAAGGCACATATGAGAAAGCAATCAATGAACAACTAAGGTGTCGCAATGAAAAACTAATGATTGATGCTTCTCATCTCTCTCCGTTCCTGTCTTCCTGTCCCTATCTATCCCTCTCTCTGTCTCTGTAAAAAAATAAATAAATAAATAAAAACCTAAGTTCTTTAAAATAAAGGTTTACATACCTACTTAAGAGAATATGAAAATTGACTTACCGGTGGTGGCCCAGTGGATTGAGCACTGGCCTTGGACATTGAGGGCCTGGTTTGAAACCCTAAGGTCCCTGGCTAGAGCGTGCGCTCATTGGCTTGAGTGCAGAGTTGCTGGCTTGCACATGGGATCATCAAAATGACCCAGGTTTGCTGGCTTGAGCCCAAGGTCACTGTCTTGAACAAGAGGTCAATGGCTCAGCTTGAACCCCTCAGCCAAGGCATGTATGAGAAGCAATCAATTCAAAACCCTAGGCTTGCTTGGTTAAGGCACATCTGAGAAGCAACTACTATGAGTTAATGCTTTCTGCTCCACCCCCTGCCTTTCTCTCTCTTTATCCTCTCTCTAAAATTAATAAATAAAATCTTCAAAAAAAAATGTTGACCCTAGCTGGTTGGCTCAGTAGTAGAGCATCAGCCCAGCATGTGGATGTCCTGGGTTCAATTCCCAGTCAGTGCACACAGGAGAAGTGACCATCTATCTGCTTCACCCCTCTCTCTCACTTTCTCACTTTCTCTCTCTCTCTCTCTCTCAATCTTTCTTCTTCTCCCACAGCCATGGCTTGATACGTTCAAATGCATCAGCTCCAGGCACTGAGAATGGCTCTGTGGAGCCTTGCCTCAGGCACTAAAAGTAGCTCAGTTGCAAGCATGGCCCCAGGTGGGCAGAGCATTGGCCCCAGATGGGGGTTGCTGGGTGGATCCCAGTCGAGGCACATGTGGAAGTCTCTCTATCTATCTCCCCTCCTCCCACTTGGAAAAAGAAGAAAAAAATAGAAAAAAAAAAGAGAGAGAGAATCAATAAATAACTAAAGTGAAGCAACTACGAGCTGATGCATCTCATCTCTCTCATCCCCCCCTCCCTTCCTGTCTGTCTCTTTCTCTAAAAAATATAGAAAGAGGGAGAGAAAGAAAGAAAGAAAGAGAGAGAGAGAGAGAGAGAGAAGGAAGGAAGGAAGGAAGGAAGGAAGGAAGGAAGGAAGGAAGGAAGGAAGGAAGGAAGGAAGGAAAGAAGGAAAAAGAAAAGGATATGGAAATCTACCTGGACCTGTATTTCTTAGGCCTGGCCTAAAACTACATCAGACCTTTAGTAAGAAAGAATGTCTGTAGCCCTAGCCCATGGTGCAGTAGATAGAGCATCTTCCAGGAGCGCTGAGGTCACCAGCTTAATCTCAAGGGTACTGGCTTGGCCCTGAGGTCTCTAGTTCAAGTCAAGGAACATATAAGAAGCAATCAGTGGACACACAATTAAGTGGAACAACAAGTTGGTGCTTCTCTCTCTCTCTCTCTCTCTCTCTCTCCCTCCCTCCCTCCCTCCCTCTCCTCCCCCTTTCCTCTCTCTCAAATGAATTTCAATAAAACTAAAAACATGTCACTGACAAAAACAAATAAACAGATAGATAGATAGATAGATAGATAGATAGATAGATAGATAGATAGATCTCCAAGAAAGGCTCCTAGTCTAGAAATGCAGATATGCCAGTGATTTTCAACCTTTTCATCTCATGGCACATATAAACTAATTAGTAAAATTCTGTGGCACACCAAAAAATATATTTATTGCCAATCTGACCAAAAAAATATAGTTATAATTTTGATTCATTCACACTAGACAACTATTGTTGTGTTGACTATTGTCATTTCTTAATTTGACAATCTAAGGCAGTGGTCCCCAACCCCCAGGCCGCGGACCAGTATCGGTCCGCAGAGAAAGAATAAATAACTTACATTATTTTCGTTTTATTTATATTTAAGTCTGAATGATGTTTTATTTTTTAAAAATGACCAGATTCCCTCTGTTACATCCGTCTAAGACTCACCCTTGACGCTTGTCTCGTAAGTTCAACAATTATATTTAAAAATACCACAATTTTGCCTGACCTGTGGTGGCGCAGTGGATAAAGCGTTGACCTGGAAATGCTGAGGTCACCGGTTCGAAACCCTGGGCTTGCCTGGTCAAGGCACATATGGGAGTTGATGCTTCCAGCTCCTCCCCCCCTTCTGTCTCTCCTCTCCTCTCTAAAATGAATTAAAAAAATAAAATAAAAATACCACAATTTTTACACTGGTTGTATAATTTTACTTTGTGCATTTATCCATCCCACCCTAAAGGCCGGTCCATGAAAATATTTTCTGATATTTTGGTCCATGGCCCAAAAAAGGTTGGAGACCACTGGTCTAAGGGAAAAGAGGTCAGTGCCCTTGACTAAATAGTCAGGTAGTGCATGTTTTAAATATTCCTGTGGCACTTCAGTTGAAAATTGCGGAGATATACTTAAAACCGCAGCCTGCCTGCAGGAGGCCTGAGTCCTTGAGCAAAGCTCCCTTCAGAGACTGCAGTGTGCATCAACTATAGCAGGGACCACATTTCCACTCCAGTCCTGCAAAGTAAAGCCTTTGTAATTGCCTAGTTAGGCCTGAAGAATCAAGTGTAGGTTTTTGGCCAGGAGCTGAAATATACACACACAAATACACACACACACACACACACACACACACACACACACACACACCTCAACAACCTCAAAAGAAAAATGAACAAAGACTGCAATCAAATAGCCCATCAAAAAATTTTTAGCCTGACCAGGCGGTGGCACAGTGGATAGAGTGCCGGACTGGGATACGGAAGACCCAGTTTCGAGACCCCAAGGTTGCTAGCTTGAGCGAGGGCTCATCTGGTTTGAGCAAAAGCTCACCAGCTTGAGCCCAAGGTCACTGGCTCGAGCAAGGGGTTACTCGGTCTGCTGAAGGCCCGCGGTCAAGGCACGTATGAGAAAGCAATCAATGAACAATTAAGGTGTTGCAATGCGCAATGAAAAACTAATGATTGATGCTTCTCATTTCTCCGTTCCTGTCTGTTTGTCCCTATCTATCCCTCTCTCTGACTCTCTCTCGCTGTAAAAAAATAAAAAATAAAAAAATAATTTAAAGTTGAATAATTAAAAAATTTTTTTCCAGCCTGACCAGGTGGTGGCTCAGTGGATAGAGCATTGGACTGGGATGCGGAGGACCCAGGATCGAAACCCCGAGGTCGCTGGCTTGAGCATGAGTTCATCTGACTTGAGCAAAAAGCTCACCAGTGTGGACCCAAAGTCTCTGGCTCGAGTAAGGGGTTACTTGGTCTGCTGAAGGCCCGCGGTCAAGGCACATATGGGAGAGCAATGAATGAACAACTAAGGTGTTGCAAGGAAAAACTGATGATTGATGCTTCTCATCTCTCTCCATTCCTGTTTGACTCTCTCTGTCCCTGTAAAAAAAAAAAAAATTTTTTTTTCCAAAGCACTGAAGTCATACTTTTCACTTACTTATTTTTGAGGTGGCAATACCATTTTTTCTCTTGTGTGTGTGAAGCCATGGGAATGGGAGGTGGGAGGGTGCAAAGAGGAGAGAAATGCCTTTTATGGCTCGTCTGCTAAACCTCGTGCTGTTGGAGCTGTGTCTCAGTGCCAGACTTACTGGCTTACCTGCTGACTTACTGGCTCCGAAGGATGACAAAGCTTCAAAGATAACACTGAAGTTCTTAAACACATGGAATGATGTTCAGTCACACTCTTCATAAGAGAAATGCAAATTAAACCTGCACTGAGATAACAATTTTCCACTTAACACACTGGGATGCTAAAGGAGTCGAGAAACAAGCACTGTCTGATATCACAGGAGGGTGCACACACCAGAACCGCCTCTACTGAGAGCAGCTGGACAACTATCAGAACTACAGATTCAGGTATTTCTTTTCTTTTTTTTTATTTTTTTGCTTTTTATTTTTATTTTTTTGCATTTTTCTGAAGCTGTTAACAGGGAGAGACAGTCAGACTCCCGCATGCGCCCGACCGGGATCCACCCGGCACGCTCACCAGGGGGCGACGCTCTGCCCCTCCAGGGCATCGCTCTGTCCCTACCAGAGCCACTCCAACGCCTGGGGCAGAGGCCAAGGAGCCATCCCCAGTACCCGGGCCATCCTTGCTCCAATGGAGCCTCGCTGTGGGAGGGGAAGAGAAAGACAGAAAGGAAGGAGAGGGGGAGGGGTGGAGAAGCAGATGGGCGCTTCTCCTGTGTGCCCTGGCCGGGAATCGAACCCGGGGCCCCTGCACACCAGGCCGACACTCTACCACTGAGCCAACCGGCCAGGGCCAGATTCAGGTATTTCTGACCAGCAAATATATTCTGGGAATTTGTCCTGTTGATAGTGTCATAGATGTGGGAAATGACAAATACCCAAGACAGTTTATTCATTGCCATTTAATTTTGTTTGCCATTTGTTTTTCGTAACAGCAAAAGATTGTAAATCATCTAAAAGTAAGGGAGGGATTGGTTAAACAAAATATAGTACAGCCATACCCAGAAATACTATGCAGCCATTCAGAAGATATAACATTAGGTTTTAAATGCAAATACAGAACACTGTGTGTAGCATACATAGTTTGTGTGATAGTACAGAGGAAATAACATGTATTTTTTTGATTTAGTGGAAAGGAACATAAACAAATAGCATTGGTTTTCAGGGAGAAAACTGGATAGCTGGTAACAGACATGAAGAGACTCTTCATTGTATACTGCTTTAGACCTTTTGAATTTTGAAACATTTTGAATGTATATCAAAATTTTAAAAAACAAGCAAACAAACCAACCACAAAAACATAGGCTCTAGGGCAGGCATGGTCAACAGTTTTTGCCCCCGGACCAGATTAGAAAGAAAACATTTTTCACGGGCCAGACAAAATATTAAAATTAAAAAACGTTAAATACAAAAAAGATTCATTTAAGTAAACAAAATTTTATTATGTAATTTTTATGAATAAATGTAAATGAGTGAAAATTTTAATATACAATATTATTTTAATAAAATATATTTTAATAAAAATATAATTACATATCGTATAAATATCCAAACTGTATCGCAATCAATCAAAACAATATTTAATTAATAGAATGAGGGGCTAATTAATTGAAGGGGTTATATCGCAAATAAAACAATTATTTGGTTTTACAAACAGCCTGTACATGTTTTCAGTTATCAGCTGCAACCATTGTTACATGCCACAATGCCACTTGATTCAGCACACTTGATCACAAAAAAACCCGAATTGTTTGACCTTGGGTGCGCACTGGCAAACTTCGCCTAAAAGAATGTGTGTTTCGGCCCTGGCCGGTTGGCTCAGCGGTAGAGCGTCGGCCTAGCGTGCGGAGGACCCGGGTTCGATTCCCGGCCAGGGCACACAGGAGAAGCGCCCATTTGCTTCTCCACCCCTCCGCCGCGCTTTCCTCTCTGTCTCTCTCTTCCCCTCCCGCAGCCAAGGCTCCATTGGAGCAAAGATGGCCCGGGCGCTGGGGATGGCTCCTCGGCCTCTGCCCCAGGCGCTAGAGTGGCTCTGGTCGCAATATGGCGACGCCCAGGATGGGCAGAGCATCGCCCCCTGGTGGGCAGAGCGCCGCCCCATGGTGGGCGTGCCGGGTGGATCCCGGTCGGGCGCATGCGGGAGTCTGTCTGACTGTCTCTCCCTGTTTCCAGCTTCAGAAAAATGAAAAAAAAAAAAAAAAAATGAAAAAAAAGAATGTGTGTTTCACATCGCCGCTAAACGTCAAACAGTTCATATCATATTGAGTACAGATGAGTACAAAAGTTGTAAATCTTTATAATGGAACTTTTTAAAAAAATAAGTATCGCGAATCCATTCGACCAATTATTGGAAGTTAATCCTAGATTAGTCACACGCGGAATTCTTTTCTGCGTATCACTATCTTCTTAAATATCTCGATTTCCAATAATCAAAGATGCTTCCACTTCTGAGTAGCTGAGATTTTAAAGTAGCGGAGAATATTAAAAAATTAACCGCGGGCACATAAACTCATTACGCGGGCCGGATCCAGCCCACAGGCCCTATGTTGGCCATGCCTGCTCTAGGGTCAGACTGCTTGAGTTTAAACCTTTCGCCATGGCGTACTATTAGGCAAATTACTTAAACTTGTGTTCCTTCCCTCATCTAAAAAATGAGTATAACAATATCACCAACTTCAGAGTTGTTATGAGAATGAAAGGAGATAATGCAGGTCAAATATTTAGATCATTAGTAGATTCTGGAGCTCGACTGCCAAGTTCAAATGCTGGCCCCTCTCCTCTCAAGTTACACAACCTTGGGCAAGTTATTCAACTTCACTTTTCCTCAGTTTTCATTTGGAAATGGGAATAACAATGAGATTGTGTGGAGATTAAATTAGTTAATACTTGTAAAATGCTTAAAACTTCATTGGGAATAGACTAAGTGCTATATCAGTGTTGTCAAATAGTAGATATTTATTTGTTTAACACAAATAGTTATTTAGTTTAGCTCTTATCCAACATTGTTGAAATAAACAACACTTAGTCAAGTTACCATTCCGAAATTACCTTATCGACCATCAATCATGCTCCTCTCCTATCTATAATTCTACAATTAAACTGTACTTGTTATTTTCTCATATTACTCTCACAGTCTGGAATGCCAATTCCAATCATGATTGACTCAGGAATGCTAACTGTCCTTCAAGAACTGTGTCAAAGATCTCTTCCTCTCTGAGGGTGGCAGCTCTCTCCTTTTAGCTGCTCTATCACTAGTCTGATCTCTAGTCTGACCCTTCCCTACTCCGTCTGTGTCCCATCCTGGCCCAGATTGGCAAGCAAGGTAGGCAACAGTTCATGATTGTCTGGATAAATGGAATACTGACGTTTCATGCCTTCAAAGGAACTCATAAAAGTTTACTGTTGTAACATGTTTTAACTTTATTTTAATGCTCTAAGATCTCAGATAGAGAGGAGATAAAGCGCTCTTCAGGGACACGAAAGAGAAGTGGAAATAGAACACTTTCAAAATTAGAAGGCATGTTTTAAATGGCTGTTTTTGATTTGCAGGGGGTTTTGATTTGGGGGGGTTGTTTGTTTGTTTTTGCCTTTAGTTAATATGTCCCTTGCCCCCCCCCCCCCCGCTGGATCTAAAGTAAAATGCAAAAACATTTATGTGAAGGCAGAGGAAACAAAACTTGTGGCATATTTAAAATTGTACATTGCCTGACCAGTGGTGGCACAGTGGATAGAGCATCAATTTTTTTTTTTTTCTTTTACAGGGACAGAGAGAGAATCAGAAAGAGGGATAGACAGGGACAGACAGACAGGAACGAAGAGAGATGAGAAGCATCAATCAATCATCAGTTTTTCTTTGCGACACCTTAGTTGCTCATTGATTGCTTTCTCATATGTGCCTTGACCGTGGGCATTCAGCAGACTGAGTAACCCTTTGCTTGAGCCAGCGACCTTGTGTCCAAGCTGGTGAGCTTTTTGCTCAAACCAGATGAGCCCATGCTCGAGCTGGCAACCTCGGGGTCTCGAACCTGGGTCCTCGGCATCCCAGTCCGACGCTCTATCCACTGTGCCACTGCCTGGTCAGGTGATAGAGCATCAATCTTGAATGCTGAGGTCACTGGTTAGAAACCCGGGGCTTGCTGGGCCAAAGCACATATGAGAAACAACAACTATGAGTTGATGCCTCCTGCTCCTGCCCCACTGCCTTTCTCTCTCTTTCCTCTCTCTTTAAAATCAATAATTAAAATCTTTAATAAAATAAAATAGTGTATGGAACCTTTTATCAATCTTCTTATTACAGATGGCATAGTTGCAGCTAGGACATTCCAGAATTCCTATAATGACTGGCTACATAACAATTACAGTTACCTCATGTATGTGGAGATAGAGGTACGGCTTTAAAATCTAAGTCCAGGACTACAGGCCAGAAAGTCCTGAATGGCAATCTACCTTTTCTGAAAACCTCACAATGCGACTGGAGAAATCCATCCTAAAAATAAAACAAAAAGGAATCAGAGCCTTTAAATGTGATGAGTGATATCATCAGACAGGAGTAAATTTAGGCTTTCAGAAAAAGAAACTGTCTTTAGGGTATAAAAGAGATTGTTTGCAGTTCTTGGGCTAAACAATTTATTCATTCATCTTAAGACCTAGATGGCCCTAGCTGGGTAGCTCAATTGGTTAGAGCAGTGGTTCTCAAAGTGTGCGCCAGGGCACACTGGTGCGCCCTAGAAGATTTCCAGGTGCGCCCTATGGTATTCCAGAGAAATATGTGCCGGTTGGGAACCAAAAAACCAACAGAGTTTTTGGAGTTTAGATTTTTGGGGGACAGAGGTGTGAGGAATTGGCTGTAAACTGACAGTCTGCCCAATCTCCCACCTCACTTGCCTGATTAGGTTGCAAAAAGCTGTTAAGCTGTGGTGCTGGATTGTTTACACTACCCCCTGTGTTCCCTGGAAAGACTGGAGGCAAGTTTCTCCTATCCTTTGTTTGGTGTAAAGTTAAGATGATATGTAGGGTGGGGGTTTTCTGCACTCAACACAATTAAGAGTAAAAAGAGATGAATTCTTCAATGTATTGACAAGGAAATGAAAGTTTGCCTTTCAAATATATGCCAAAACATTGAAGAAATCGCTAGGACACATCAGGCTTATATTTCTCATATACAAGAATGAAAAAACTTAACACATTCGTGCCGGGACCTGCCAAATTTACTAAATCTTACTAAGAATGTATCTATATATATATAAAGATAACTTTTTTGTCTTTTTTAACCCTTTTTTATGAATTCTAAAAAGCATAACTCAAAAAATGTACATAAAAATGTGTTTTTTTAATGTTTTTTAATGTCAGAATAAATTTAATTTTGTTGTATTTATTTTGTTTAATTACCATAAAAGCATGCTTGGACTTTTTTTTCTTTAATATTTGACTTAATTATTATAACGTATTTCTCAGAAATTTGTATATAGTGTGCCTACAATTATTTGTAGGATTCTAAATGCGCCTCAACTTCAAAAAGTTTGAGAACCACTGGGTTAGAGTGTCGTCCTGGTATGCCAAGGTTGTGGGTTGCAGGTTGGATCCCGGTCAGGGCACATATAAGAATCAACCAATGAGGCCCTGGCTGGTTGGCTCAGTGGTAGAGCGTCAGCCTGGCGTTCAGGAGTCCCGGGTTTCATTCCTGGCCAGGGCACACAGGAGAAGTGTCCATCTGCTTCTTCACCTCTCCCCCTCTCCTTCCTCTCTATCTTTCTCTTCCCCTCCCACAGCCAAGGCTCCATTGGAGCAAAGTTGGCCCGGGCACTGAGGTTGGCTCCATGCCTCTGCCTCAGGCGCTAGAATGGCTCTGGTTGTAACAAAGCGACACCCCAGATGGGCAGAGCATCGCCCCCTGGTGGGCATGCCGGGTGGATCCCGGTCGGGCTCATGTGGGAGTCTGTCTGACTGCCTCTCTGTTTCCAACTTCAGGAAAAAAAAAAAAAAGAATCAACCAATGAATGCATGAATAAGTGGAACAACAAATCGATATTTCTCTCACTCTCTCTCCCTGTCTCTCTCTCTGAAATCAATCAGTAAGTAATTTTTTTTTTTAAAGAAAAAAATGCAGGGAGAGATAGACAAGAACATTGAGCTGCTCCCATATGTGCCCTGACCAGGGAATCGAACCAGCAACCTGTAGGCTCAGGGACAGCACTCCAACTAAGCCATCCATCCAAGGGTTAATTTGTTTTTATGTATTGATTAATTTACAGGGAGAAAGAGAGTGGAAGGGAGAGAGGAGGCAGGGGGAAGAGAAGCACTCATTTGCTGTTTCATTCAGTCATGCATTTATTGCTTGCTTCCCATGTGTGCCCTGACCGGGGATCGAACCCGCAACCTTATTGTTTCGGAATGACTCTATTAACCAACTGAGCTAACCAGCCAGGTCCAAGTAATTAAAACAAACAAACAAACAAACTAGATGAAGCATGTGGGTGGAGCGCAGAGTGCATTCCTAGCAGCTGTGGCTGATGCATGCTGTGACAATACTCCGGCTCCCAGAAGCCTTCTGGGCACACCCAGGAAGGGAGCTCGCCCGCTTTAAGGAAGTGACCTAGCGCCAACAACACAGCTCCCTGATCTTCTCAGCCATTGGCTTTGAGGAACATGCTGTAACACCCTATAGGTTGAACCTGTGTATATAAGCTAGCTTACTTCCTGAATAAAGTGGATCTGCGTCACTGAACCTGGTCCCTGGAGTCAGGTCTTTGCGTCTCCGTCGTCCTCACCCCCAGCAGGACTTGTCCACAGAAGCACAATACAGTACTTTCCATCACGAGTTCATCTTCTCTAAAAGAGAAAGATAAATAGCAAGTGAATTTATAAAATGAAGACAGAAGGTGGCGCTATGAGGAAGAAAAGCAGGGCACTATGAAGGAGAATAATAAGGTGGGGTGGGTAGAGGACAAACATCAGCTCTGGAGAGAATGGGGATCAGGAGGCTTCTCTGTGGAGCCATCAAGAAGGAGCTTGTCAGGAAGAACATTGCAGGCTGAGAGAACAGCAGGGTCTGAGGTCCTGGGAGAAAGACCTAGCAATAAGGAGTAAAAGGGGTGGGGAAAAGCTTAAGAAAAAACAAGTGTTGAAAGGGGTCTGCATCATGGCTTGGACAAATATTAGAAGCAGTGGAGTATAAGGAAAGAATCAAACATGAATTCCAATGCAAGATTTGCTTTCGTAAAAAATGTTCAATAATAGTATTTAAGGAAACATCTAACTCAAAATCTTTTGTTTGTTATTGTAAACACTTGTGCATAACTTTAAACATATACATGCAGCCTGATCAGGCAGTGGTGCAGTGGATAGAGCATCAGACTGGGACACAGAGAACCCAGGTTCAAAACCCCAAGGTCACCTGCTTGAGCTCTGGCACAGGCTCATGTCATTTGAACACAGCTCACCAGCTTGAACTCAAGGTCACTAGATTGAGCAAGGGGTCACTCAGTCTGCTGTAGCCTCCTGGTCAAGGCACATATGAGTAAGCTGTCAATGAACAACTAAAGTGCCACAACAAAGAATTGATGCTTCTCATCTCTCTCTCTCTCTGTCCCTCTCTCTGTCTCTCTCTCTCTGTGTCTGCCACAAAAATAAACAAAAAAATGCAAATACATTTTCAAACATATAAAGTTTACATGTTCCCAAAAGGATTTAAAGCAACTTACAGAAATATAACAGGAAATGAATGAGTTAAGCAACTGAGGTCAAGTTCAGAAGTAAAAGCGAATAGAAGGAAAATAAAGTTAACTATTAGGATTGGCTTACAAAAATTCATATTACACACTGTTAAATAATAGCTTTATCTGGGCTGCATATTTGATTCTGAGCTTCCAAGAAGAAAGAAAGCAGCAGGAAAATATGAACAGTTATGAAATTCAGTGTCTTTATGATAAAAATTAAATGGTTCTTAAGAGAAAAGTAGCTCCTTGGTATTAAGATCTGAGAGAAACATTCCTTTATTAAGTCACTCTATGACACATTGGTCAAAGTCTTTAACAATATTCCTACAATAATTACAACAGCCAGATTTCTAGGGCCATCTCAATCTCTCTCTCTCTTTTTTTTTTTTTTTTTTTTTTTTTGCATTTTTCTGAAAATTTTCTGAGAAAGCAGGGAGGCAGAGGGACTCCTGCATGCGCCCGACCGGGATCCACCGGCATACCCACCAGGGGGCGATGCTTTGCCCATCGGGGCCTTTGCTCCATTGCAACCAGAGCCATTCTAGCGCCTGAGGTGGAGGCCATAGAGCCACCCTCAGCGCCCCGCCCAACTTTGCTCCAATGGAGCCTTGGCTACAGGAGGGGAAGAGAGAGATAGAGAGGAAGGAGAGGGGGGGGGGGTGGAGAAGCAGGTGGGCGCTTCTCCTGTGTGCCCTGGCTAGGAGTCGAACCTGGGACTTCCACATGCCAGCCAATGCTCTACCGCTGAGCCAACCGGCCAGGACTCCTAAGACCATCTCTTAAACTAACTTCAATATATAAAGCCAAAATGCAACTCAGTAAAAGCAATCCCACAAGGGTCCTGAGGCAGTGCAGCTACGGAGCTTAATTCTAGCAGCTATAAATCAGAGATAACACTTAGAATGTCTAGAGAAATGGATACATTACATATTCTTTAAGTAATCTTTTTTTTATTTAGGTTTTTTTTTTCTTTTTGTATTTTTCTGAAGCTGGAAACAGGGAGGCAGTCAGACAGACTCCCGCATGAGCCCGACCGGGATCCACCCGGCATGCCCACCAGGGGGCGATGCTCTGCCCATCTGGGGAGTTGCTCTGTTGCAACCAGAGCCATTCTAGCGCCTGAGGCAGAGGCCACAGAGCCATCCTCAGCACCCGGGCCAACTTTGCTCCAATGGAGCCTTGGCTGTGGGAGAGGAAGAGAGACAGAGAGGAAGGAGAGGGGGAAGGGTGGAGAAGCAGATGAGCGCTTCTCCTGTGTACCCTGGCCGGGAATGAAACCCGGGACTCCTGCACGCCAGGCTGGTGTTCTACCACTGAGCCAACCAGCCAGGGCAAGTAATCTTTAATGAATATTACTTCTTTCACCTGAGCTTTTGATAAATATGCAGTAAAGAATTTGAAATTGCTTCACTCACAAGAAACTAGAATGGAAATTATCTTTACTATTAGCTATTACTATTAACTATCTTTACTTTTAACTAGTTGTTTGGACAGTCAACAGAGTTAAAGGTAGGACTGACACTGAGAAAAATAAGGAGTCTAACAGTGTGATAGCTTGAAAGGAAGTCCATCCAATTGTCATTTGAAAGTGGGCCTAAGACTTTCCATAGATCTACCCACCTAAATACATAGACAAATAATCACTCAAGCCCCATGTGCTTCCACATACAAGTGGTCAAGATCATTCTAGCCTCTGTTAGTTAAGAGAATACCTTAATTAATAAATTAGTTTAAAAATTGCTTTTTAGGTCCTGGCTGGATGGCTCAGGGAAAAAAGTGTTGTCCCAGTGAGCCAGAGATTGCGGGTTCTACCCCCACCACCACCACCATCAAGACATCTACGAGAAGCAAATGGAACAGTGAAGTGAAACAAGTTGATGCTTCTCTCTCTTTCTCTCTCTTCTCTTCCCTCTCTTTCTTTCTCTCTCTCTCTTACTCTCTGTCAAATAAATGGAACAATTTTTTTTTTAATTACTTACTTACTGACCTGTGGTGGCACAGTGGATAGAGCAGGGACGTGGAATGCTGAGGTTGCTGGTTTGAAACCCTGGGCTTGCCTGGTCAAGGCACATATGGGAGTTGATGCTTCCTGCTTCTCCCCCCACTTCTCTCTCTCTCTCCTCTATAAAAAAAATGAATAAATAAATAAATTTAAAAAAAAAATTAATTTATTCATTTTAGAGAGGGCAGAGGGGGAGAGAGAGTGAGAAGGAGGGAGATAGAGAGAGAAGGGTGGAGGAGCAGGAAGCATCAACTCCTATATGTGTCTTGACCAAGAAAGCCAGGGGTTTTGAACAGGCAACCTCAGCATTCCTAGTCGACGTTTTAACCACTGTGCCACCATAGGTCAGACAATAATAAAATTTTTTTAATTACTTTTTTACCTTACCTGTGATGGCACACTGGATAAAGTGTCAACCTGAAATGCTGAGGTCACTGGTTCAAGACCCTGGGCTTGCTGGGCCAAGAAGGCACATATAAGCCTGACCAGGCGGTGGCGCAGTGGATAGAGCGTCAGACTGGGATGCAGAGGACCCAGGTTTGAGGCCTGAGGTCGCCAGCTTGAGCGTGGGCTCATCTGGCTTAAGCAAAAAACTCACCAGCTTGGACCCAACGTCGCTGGCTCGAGTAAGAGGTTACTTAATCTGCTGAAGGCCCGTGGTCAAGGCACATATGAGAAAGCAATCAATGAACAACTAAGGTGTTGCAAAGAAAAACTGATGATTGATGCTTCTCATCTCTCTCCGTTCCTGTCTGTCTGTCCCTATCTATCCCTCTCTCTGACTCTCTCTCTGTCTGTGTAAAAACAAAACAAAACAAAAAAAGAAGGCACATATAAGAAGCAACTACTACAAACTGATGATTCCTGCTCTTCCCCTCACCCTTCTCTCTCTCTCCCCTTATCTTCTCTCTAAAATCAATCAAGTCTTTTCAAAAAATAAAAGTCTGACCAGGCAGTGGCGCAGTGGATGGAGCATCAGACTGGGACACGGAGGACAGGGTTCAAAACCCTGCAAGATCGTCAGCTCGAGCGTGGGCTCATCTCCTTTGAGCAAGGCTCACCAGCTTGAGCCCAAGGTCGCAACTTGAGCAAGGGGTCACTCGATCTGCTGCAGCCCCCCAGTCAAGGCATGTATGAGAAAGCAATCAATGAACTAAGGTGCCGCAACGAAGAATTGATGGTTCTCATCATTCTCCCTCTGGTCTGTCTATCTCTATCTGTCCCTCTGTCGATCTCTGTCTCTATGTCACACACACAAATAAATAAAATAAAATAAAATAAAATAAAATTTGCTTTCTAGATAAGTGCATAGTTTATGTGCTATATAAATCTCTTGCCAATAAAGCTATTAAATATTGGAGGATAGCTACCACAAACAATATATGAATGTAAGAAGAGCTTATCTCAAGCCATGCTTTCTAACAATAATTATACAGAAAAATTCAGAACCTGCTGAGTGATAATAACACATATCCTCAGCATAGAGGCAAATAGTTATCTTTCCTTTCTTAAAAATAATGCCATAGCCTGACCAGGTGGTGGCACAGTGGATAGAGCGTCGGACTGGGATGCGGAGGACCCAGGTTCGAGACCCTGAGGTCACCAGCTTGAGCGTGGGCTCATCTAGTTTGAGCAAAGCTCACCAGCTTGGACCCAAGGTCACTGGCTTGAGCAAGGGGTTACTCGATCTGCTGAAGGCCCACGGTCAAGGCACATGAGAAAGCAATCAATGAACAACTAAGGTGTCGCAATGAAAAACTGATGATTGATGCTTCTCATCTCTCTTCGTTCTTGTCTGTCTGTCCCTATCTATCCCTCTCTCTGATTCTCTCTCTGTCTCTGTAAATAAATAAATAAACAAACAAACAAACAAATAAATAAATAAATAAAGGCTTGGCCATTATTTAAATACATTATTTGGTTAATAACATGTTTAAATTTTTTTGTTTATTTATTATTCCACTTGTTTACACATACACTGGTTACTTCTTGTACATGCCCTGACCAGGGATTGAACCTGCCACCTTGGCATATAGGATAATTCTCTAACCAACTGAGCTAAATAGCTAGGTTTTACTTGTTGATTTCTTCTTTTCAGTTGGCTACACTTATCCAGTTGGGTTCTTATCAAGCTCATCTTGTTTACAAATGCATCTGCAAAATACTATGCTACATTTTAACATTTAGCAAAAATAACATTTAGTAAGAACCTCCCATACCTTGAGACTCTTGTCCTTTCTAATAATGGTGGATAGTCTGCTATGTCCCAGGCACAAAACTTCTTTAGTAAAATGTTTATAGTTGCCTTAAGCAAGTCCTGTCCATTGTTTTTGTGCATCTAGGTTTACAAACCTTTGAAATAAGCAAAAAAGCAATAATCCTGTTAACTATCCTTTAATCCAACTCCCACCTTGCTTTCTCTCACCCTCACATAATCTTCCTTAGCTCCTTCTTTCATTTCACTGCATAAAAGAAACTGTGAAACTGTCATGCTCCAGAAGCATTGGAGATCTTGCTTCTTGGCATTATCACCAGTTTTGTCTCAAATAAATTCTTAAAGAATTCTCTATAGGTTTCAACATTTCTTAAATCAAAATTTATTTGGCATGGCCAGCAGGATTCTGTAGGAGCCCATCTAGGACCACATTGTGGACCCTGATGTAGTGCTAGGTACAAGTATGAGCCCACTGTGCCCCACTGGCAATGCACTTCATAGGGGGTGAACTGGGTAAGTCTCTTGGAATCCTGGGTCTTCTTGCTTTAAGTAGCAGATCTGTGACTTTATTAGAGCTGTTCTTAGAAAACCCTCAGGATGGATTAAAGTTGAGATAAACCAGGGAAAGGGGGAAAATGAGTTGCTGCCTTTAATTTCAGCTTTTTAAATTGCTTACTAAGAGTCTATACAAAATCTTTGCTGGTTAAATGACAAAGTAAACTCACTTTGGCTCTGGAAGAGAAAGGACACTTGCTTCCCCAACCCAACTAGCCAGTGGTGTGACAACAGTTGTTCAGATTCCTGAATCTGGAGTGGTGGAGATGAGTGCTGTAAGGTGTGTAGTGCAGTCATGTGACCAATCCCAGGGAAACTGGCAGGAACCCAGGGGCCAGTTCTCTTTTCTTTGTGAAGGGCAGGATACCCTAGACTCTAGGGCAGGGGTCCCCAAACTTTTTACACAGGGGGCCTGTTCACTGTCCCTCAGACCTTTGGAGGGCCGGACTATAAAAAAACTATGAACAAATCCCTAAGCACACTGCACATATCTTATTTTAAAGTAAAAAAACAAAACAGGAACAAATACAATATTCAAAATAAAGAACAGGTAAATTTAAATCAACAAACTGACCAGTATTTCAATGGGAACTATGGGCCTGCTTTTGGCTAATGAGATGGTCAGTGTCTGGTTCCATATTTGTCAATGCTAGCCGTAACAAGTGATATAACGCGCTTCCGGAGCCCTGACGCGTGCGTCCCGCATCGCTGCGCTTTGTGGCGCCACCACATACAGCACACAGGATGCATCCTGTGCTCTCTCACTGACCACCAATGAAAGAGGTGCCCCTTTCCGAAGTGCGGCAGGGGCCGGATAAATGGCCTCAGGGGGCCGCATCTGGCCCGTGGGCCATAGTTTGGGGACCCCTGCTCTAGGGCCTAGAGTGCATTCACCCTGCAGGAAGGGCCTATGCCTTGGAAAGTGTCAGTTTCAGGAAAGCTCTTTCTGGCCCTTGCTCAGGTATTCCTTTTTTATTTTTTATTTTTATTTTTTGATTGATTTCTGGAGAGAAGGAGAGAGAAAGAAAGAAAGAGAGGAAGAGTGAGAAAGGGGTGGAAAGCGGGAAGTATCTACTTGTAGTAGTTGCTTCCTGTATGTACCTTGACTGGGCAAGCCCAGGGATTTGAACCGGTGACCTCAGCATTCCACGTGGACACTTTTTCCACTGTGCCACCACAAGTCAGATATTATTAAGTGACTAAGAAACTTTGTGGAGTTGCCTGAGAAAAATTTCCTGTAGGGCAAGGAGCAGTACTGAGGAGGAAGCAAACCTCCTTTCTGCTTTGAGAGGGGAGAAACCAGAAGAATACAAGGAAAAGGAGCCAGCAGGGATAACTAAGTCAGCTGATTATAAATTAATTACATCCCATAGTTCTCTAAACGGTTGCTTAGAACCGCTTGCAACATAAAGCAAGGAAAGCAGGATCTGTATGTAGATATAGCCAGTGATCTAGAAACCCCTTTCTCCTTGCTGACCCACCAAAACTCTCCCTCCCCTCTCCTTGAGTCCTGGGAAACCTTAAACAAAGGAATCACATGTCCATTGCTTAGAATCTAAGATACGGTAAAGGTATATAACCTGTAAGAAAAATCTAATTCAGAGAGCTTGTGCTTTGGTGCTACTAGTCTCATGTGCTCCGCCGGCTACTAATAAATTCTCCTTCCTCCATTAATTAAGTTGTCTGAGTGTCTCCTTTGTTGGGGTCATTTTCCTGCAACAGTACTATAGGAATAGTTACTGCATTTGGATTATTCAGAGACTAGCACATAAGTGATGGTTTTCCCTAGAAGTTTGTTCAGACTCTACAGATCTAAAAGGAAAACTTAGAATTCTTTTCTTTTCTTTCTTTTTCTTTTTTTTAAGTGAGAAGAGGGGAGATAGTGAGACATGTACCCCAACCAGGATCCAGCATATACCCCAACCAGGATCCACCTGGCAACCCCCATTAGGGGCTGATGTGTGAATCAACCAAGCTACTTTTTGCACCTGAGGTTGATGCGCTTGGACCAACTGAGCCATCCTCAGTGCCTGGGGCCAAAGCTCAAACCAATTGAGCCACTGGCTGTGAGAGGGGAAGAGAGAGAGAAGGAGCCGAAGGAGGGGAAGAGAAGTTTTTCATGTTTTCCCTGACTGGGAATTGAACCCAGGATGTCTGCACACCAGGCTGATGCTCTACCCACTGAGCAAAACAAGCAGGGCCAGAAAAACTTAAAATTAATATGGGAAATTGTGCCCCTTGATGCCAACAAGCCCCATAACAGTCAGGCCCCATTAATACAGTACTACAATGTCCAAAATGAGGACCCTTTTATATTTTTTATTTTATTTTTAGAGAGAGGATGGGAGAGCACAAGAGAGACAGGAACATCAATCTGCTCCTGTATATCCCCCGACTGGGGATCAAACTGGCAATATCTGTGCTTCCAGATGATGCTCTAAACAACTGAGCTATCCAGCCAGGGTCCCTTTATAATTTTTTTATTATTAATTTTAATTTATTGTGTTAACATGAATTCAAGTGTCCCCACTCAATATAACACCCTCACCCCTACCCCTGTGTCCCCCATTATACCACCTTTGCCCCCCTCCCCCTAATTCCCTATCCCCTTCCCTCTGGGATTTGCTGTCTGTCCTGTTATCTGTATCTGTGTGTTATGTATATATAATTTCACTAATCCCTTCAGCTTCTCTGATCCCATCTCCTCATCCCCCTTCCCTCTGACAGCTGTCCCGTTGCTCCCTGTGACCCTGTCTCTGCCTCTATCCTGTTCCTCAGATCACTTTGTTCATTAGATTCCACATATAAGTGAGATCATATGATTTTTTTCTTTCTTTGCCTGGCTTATTTCCCTTAGCATAATAATCCTCAAGTCCATTCATGCCATTGCAAAGGGTAACATTTCCTTCTTTTTCACGGCTACGTAGTATTCCATTGTGTATATGTACCGCAGCTTTTTAATTCACTCATCCACTGATGGACACTTAGGCTGTTTCCAGATCTTGGCTATTGTAAACAATGCTGCAATAAACATGGGGGTGCATATCTTTTTTTGAATCAGTGATTTGGTATTCTTAGGATATATTCCTAAAAGTGGGATAGCTGGGTCAAAAGGCAGTTCCATTTTTAATTTTTTGAGGAAATGCCATACTGTTCCTTTTATACTTTTAAATTAATCTTTTATGTGCACAATTAGAAAAAGCCAGCTATAAAATTAGGCAGAATGAATGAAAAACATATTTAATTGGTCTCTCTAAACTTCAAAATGAGGATTTAGATAAACAAATCAACACATGATGTCATTTAAATGTCCAGCCAATTCCTTGAGGTATTAAAAATGGCTATCCTTGCCTGACCTGTGGTGGTGCAGTGGATAAAGCGTCAACCTGGAATGCTCAGGTTGCCGATTTGAAACCTCGGGCTTGCCTGGTCAAAGCACATATGGGAATTGATGCTTCCTGCTTCTCTCCTTTCTCTCTCTCTCTCTTCCTGCTTCCTCTAAAATGAATAAATAAAATGTGGATTTAAAAAAAAAAAAAAAGGCTATCGTTATTTAAACAAGTAGGTCATTTGAAACTTGACATGTCAAGGACAAATATAAGCCCCTCCAGGGCTAAATATGGATTCAATTATTCTTTCCTTTCTTCTTTTCTAAGTGAGAGGAGGAGAGATAGAGAGACAGACTCCCACATGCACTCCGACTGGGATCCACTGGGCAACTCCATCTGGGGCCATGCTTGCAGCTGAGCTATTTTTAGTGCCTGAGGTGGAGGCTCCACAGAGCCATCCTCACCACCCAGCAATGCGCTCAAACCATTTGAGCCATGGCTGTTTGTCCCAGTAGAGCCCAAGCTCTACGTTGATCAGGTGTCCCTGATTCGACTTCCTCATGTGGTGGGACACTCCTGCTTATCAGCAGGCTGGCAGCCTCTTCAAGATGACTCTTGAGGCAGCTATGAGGATATTACTAATCAGTGCTGACACTAACTGCCACCGGAGGAAAAGCACAAGACCGACACACAGAGTTAGTTGCAAGAATCACACAGGCAATTTATTACTCACAAATCCTTTTGGCGTGCCTGAGACAGCTTAAGGAGGTCCGTCAGCGTGCTCCTCTTGGCTGTCTTTGGTCAGAGCTCAGGGCGGCATGGAGACAGTTCACATTCACGTTGGAGTCTGGGCGACTACTGCAGCAGGGGGCCCCTCAGCTTTAGTACTTTTTATGGCCAACATCTTCTAACAGGTGTCAATCTACAGGATTATTACCTCAAACCATCTTTTTGGGAGTTCCTCCCAGGGGACCCCTTTTATGCTAATCTACTGAAATGTTACATCAAACCACTTTTTAAGATGTTCTTATTTACATTAACTTACAAAGTTATGACATTAAGCCACTTCTTATCTATGTATAACTTCACACACACACTAACTGGGCCCTGCTCGGAAGTCAGTCTGTTTATCACATCTGCACTCACTATATTAATTCCTATCCAGATGGCATAACTTTATTTAATTTCCTTAATTAATTTTAATATTATATCTTAATTACTTTTCTATATCTTCCATATTTTTGTTCTTTATATTTCTATATATTTAATTACTATAACATTATATTACTACAACACTGTGGAAGGGGAAGAGAGTGAGAGAGAGAGAGAGAGAGAGAAAGAAAGGAGATGGGGAGAGGTGGAAAAGCAAATGGTCCTTTCTCCTGTGTGCCCTGACCAGGAATTGAACCTGGGATGTCCATATGCCAGACCAACACTCTAGCCACTGAACCACCAGCCAGGGACCTAGATCCAATCTTTCTTTTATAAACTAATGAGTTTTTCTCATGGCTAAAAGGACTGTTTGACATGTCTATCTATGTTGGTTTATATATGTATGTTGTAAATATGAGATAAATTTTGGCCTGACCAGGTGGTGGCATACTAGGTAGAGCATCGAACTGGGACACAGAGGACCCAGGTTTGAAACCCTGAGGTTGCCATCTTGAGTGCAGGTTCATCTGGTTTGCGCAAGGCAGCTTGAGCCCAAGGTCACTGGCTTGAGCAAAGGGTCACTCACTCTGCTATAGCCCCCCGGTCAAGGCACATATGAGAAAGCAATCAATGAACAACTAAGGTGCTGCAACAAAGAATTGATGCTTCTCATCTCTCTCCCTTCCTATCTGTCCCTCTCTCTGTCTCTCTCTGTCTCTATCACACACACCCCCAAAAAAGAAAAAAAAAAGATAATTTTTGGATGGTTTTGTTAAAATTAATTTAAAGGCAAGCACTTGTAAGGATTTGGTTATTCTAAAATTCTTGGCCTGACCTGTGGTGGTGCAGTGGATAAAGCATGGACCTGGAACACTGAGGTCACCAGTTCAAAACCCTGGGCTTGCCCGATTAAGGTACATATAGAAAACAACTACTACAAGTTGATACTTCCCGCTTCTCCTCCAACTTCTCTCTCTCTCTCTCTCTCTCTAAAAATCAATAAATAAAATCTAAAAAAATAAATAAACTCTTGGAAATAATGAAACTAACCTTGCTTTTCAAGTTATACAATCTAAGATTAATCCTTAGTAAATAAAACCTAGCTTAAGTTTGTTGGTTTAAGTCAGTGGTTCTCAAAGTGTGCATTAGGGTGCACTGGTGCGCCCTAGAAGATTTCCAGGTGCACCCTATGGTATTCCAGAGAAATATGTGCCTGTTGGGGACCAAAAAGCCAAAAGGGATTTTGGAGTTTAGATTTTGGGGGGCAGAAGTGTGGGGAATTGGCTGTAAGCTGACAGTCTGCCCAACCCCCACCTCACTTGCCTAATTAGGTTGCAAAAGGCTGTTAAACTGTGGTGCTGGATTGTTTATCCTACCCCCCATGTTCCCTGGAAAGACTGGAGGCAAGTTTCTTCTATCCTTTGTTTGGTGTCAAGTTAAGATGATATGTATGGTGGGGGTTTTCTGCACTGAACATAATTAAGAGTATAAAGAGAGGAATTCTTTAATGTATTGATGAGGAAATGAAAGTTTGCCTTTCAAATATATGCCCAAACATTGAAGAAATAACTAGGACACATCAGGCTCATGTTTCTCATAAACACAAGAATGAAAACACTTGACACATTTGCGCTGGGACCTACCAAATTGACTAAATCTTACTAAGAATGTATCTATAGATATAAAAAGGTAATTTTTTTGTTGTCTTTTTATTTTTTAACCCCTCTTTTTTACAAATTCTAAAAAGCATAACTCAAAAAATGTAACATAAAAAATGTTTCTTAATGTCAGAATAAATTTAATTTTGTCATATTTATTTTGTTTAATTGCCATAAAAGCATGCTTGGACTTTATTTTTTTTCTTTAATATTTGACCTAATTATTATAACATATTTCTCAGAAATTTGTATATAGTGCACCTATAATTATTTGTAGGATTTTAAATGCGCCCCGACTTCAAAAAGTTGAGAACCATTGGTTTAAGTAAAACAGACATGCTTTATTTTACCTGGGTTTACCAAAAAAAAAAAAAAATCATTAATCACTGAACATAGGTTTTCCTACTTTTGTCTTATCTGTTAATGAAAGTTCTGGCACCTTGGTGACAACACGTATGTTTCTAAAATTGTGAAATGTATTTGCCAGTAAAAGAACTTAAATTTATAAATGTCTTCAAAATTTTGATTTCTTAGTTTTCATTAGAAATTGAGTTTTTAAAGGTTAAAATCTTAATACAGGGGTCCCCAAACTATGGTCTGCGAGCCGCATGTGGCCCCCTGAGGCCATTTATCTGGACCCCCGCTGCACTTTCAGAGGGGGCACCTCTTTCATTGGTGGTCAGTGAGAGGAGCATAGTTCCCATTGAAATACTGGTCAGTTTGTTGATTTAAATTTACTTGTTCTTTATTTTAAATACTATATTTGTTCCCGTTTTTTTTACTTTAAAATAAGATATGTGCAGTGTGCATAGGGATTTGTTCATAGTTTTTTTATAGTCCAGCCCTCCAACAGTCTGAGGGACAGTGAACTGGCCCCCTGTGTAAAAAGTTTGGGGACCCCTGTCTTAATATATGTAGGAATAGTTTAGCACTGTTCTAGAAGGGTCCCGGGAATACCCCCAAAGATTTGTCTTTTATGTGAAATTGCATGGCAAGCATTGTGAAATAAGTGATGAAAATCCTATAAGGTATATTGTACGGGTAGACAATGGTTGTAAATTAAATGAATTGTCACTGCTATGGGCAATCCAAAGTGACTCTCAGTTCTTTAAGGCTCCCTGGCAAAACCCATTTTTCAGTGTTTACTTTCCTCATGCATCACAGTGCATTTAAGCTGGACTTAAATTAAGTGAAGGAACTTATGAGCTGACATTATTGAAAGGAGATATGTTAAACTATTGCCAAGGTTCATAAAGTTCCATACTTTAAGGAAATGCTAAATTGGTCTTTCCTTTCCATCTGGCCGCAGCTATCAGGTAAGCCAAGACAGGTGCTTACAAGCATATCCAGGAGCTATAGAGGAGGAAGCAGTCCAACATAATGTGCTTTCTTCTCAGGATGTGCTGCTGACAGTACTTCCAGCTCTCTGTGCATCACAGGGCCCCTGGCCTGATCAAGTATTCAGGCTGGGATACATGGCCAAGCTGGAAATGGGGAGAGACAGTCAGACAGACTCCCGCATGCGCCCGACCGGGATCCACCCGGCATGCCCACCAGGGGGCAACGCTCTGCCCACCAGGGGGCGATGCTCTGCTCCTCCGGGGCATCGCTCTGTTGCGACCAGAGCCACTCTAGCGCCTGGGGCAGAGGCCAAGGAGCCATCCCCAGCACCCGGGCCATCCCTGCTCCAATGGAGCCTCGGCTGCGGGAGGGGAAAAGAGAGACAGAGAGGAAGGAGGGGGGAGGGGTGGAGAAGCAGATGGGCGCCTCTCCTGTGTGCCCTGGCCGGGAATCGAACCCGGGACTTCTACACGCCAGGCTGACGCTCTACCACTGAGCCAACCGGCCAGGGCCTCAATCATTAGTTTTTCATTGTGCATTGCAACACCTTAGCTATTCATTGATTGCTTTCTCATATGTGCCTTGACTGTGGGCCTTCAGCATACCGAGTAACCCCTTGCTCGAGCCAGTAACCTTGGGCTCAAGCTGGTGAGCTTTTGCTCAAACCAGATGAGCCCTCGCTCAGGCTGGCGACCTCGGGGTCTTGAACCTGGGTCTTCCGCATCCCAGTCCGACACTCTATCCACTGCGCCACTGCCCGGTCCACAGTAGCATATTCTAAATGCCCGTAGTAATGTTCATTCCATCCATAGGTGAAAAATAATTGCAAGTGAGGTTGCCAATCAAGAAGCAATATAGAAATATGTTAAATAACAGTTTTGTTGCTTTTTGTCAGCTATTATTTAATATTTTTCATTAATATACCATATTTCCCAGTGTATAAGATGCATTGTTTTTGGAAAAACTTGGGGTCTGGCCTTGGCCAGTTGGCTCAGTGATAAAGTGTCAGCTTGGCATGTGGAAGTCCTGGGTTTGATTCTGGGCCAGGGCACACAGGAGAAGCGCCCATCTGCTTCTCCACCCTCCCCCTTCTCTTTTCTCTCTCTCTCTTCCCTTCCCACAGCCAAGGCTCCATTGGAGCAAAGTTGGCCTAGGCACTGAGGATGGCTCCATGGCCTCTGCCTCAGGCGCTAGAATGGCTCTGGTTGCAGTGGAGCAATGCCTCTAGATGGGCAGAGCATTGCTCCCTAGTCGACATGCTGTGTGGATCCCGGTTGGGCAAATGCGGGTGTCTGTCTCTCTGCCTCCCTGCTTCTCACTTCAAAAAAAAAAATGGGGAATCTAAAAATTGGGTGTGTCTTATACAGTGGTTATGGCATTTCAAATGCCATAGATGGAACTGAGGACGAGGCAATACATATATGAAAACAGTGATTTGTCATCAGATACAGATGAGGACAAGCTAATGTATGGGAGTTTTGACAGTGATGAGGAGTTGTATGAATTTTTTCTTTTTTTTTTTTTTGTATTTTTCTGAAGCTGGAAACAGGGAGACAGTCGACAGATTCCCGCATGCGCCCGACCGGGATCCACCCGGCATGCCCACCAGGGGGTGATGCTCTGCCCATCCGGGGCGACGCTCTGTTGCGACCAGAGCCAGTCCAGCGCCGGAGGCAGAGGCCATGGAGCCATCCTCAGCGCCCGGACCATCTTTGCTTCAATGGAGCCTTGGCTGCTGTGGGAGGGGAAGAGAGAGACAGAGAGGAAGGAGAGGGGGAGGGGTGGAGAAGCAGATGGGCACCTCTCCTGTGTGCCCTGGCCAGGAATCGAACCCGGGGCTTCTGCACGCCAGGCCGACGCTCTACCACTAAGCCAACCGGCCAGGGCCAAGTTGTATGAATTTTATGATGAATAAACTTGAGTTTAGTAACTTTATGTAACACATTTTTTTAAATTTTAGGCCCCCAAATTAAGGTGCATCTTATACATGTGAGTGTCTTATACATGGGAAAATATGGTATATATTTTTAAGTGAGAAGCAGAGAGGTAGGGAGACAGAGAGACAGTTTCCCACATGCACCCTGACCCGCGATCTACCCTGCAAGCCCCTGCAGGGCAATACTCTGCCCATCTCCGGCCACTGCTTTGTTGCTCGGCAACTGAGCTATTTCAGCACCTGAGGTGAGACCATGGAGCCATCCTCAGTGCCTAGGGTCAACTTGCTTGAACCATGGCTACAGGAGGGGACTAGACAGAGAGAAAATGAGAGAGAGAGAGAGAGAGAGAGAGAGAAAGGGGAGGAAGAGCAGATTGTCACTTCTCCTGTGTGCCCTGACTAGTAATCAAACCCAGGACTTCCACAACGTTGGGCCGATGCTCTACTGCTGAGCCAACTGACCAGGGCCCCATTAGTATTTTTATTTATTTATTTATTTTTTAATTTTATTTATTCATTATAGAGCGGGGAGAGAGAGAGAAGGGCGGAGGAGAAGAAAGCATCAACTCCCATATGTGCCTTGACCAGGCAAGCCCAGGGTTTTGAACTGGCAACCTCAGCATTTCCAGGTTGACGCTTTATCCACTGTGCCACCACAGGTCAGGCCCCCATTAGTATTTTTAAACTCTTTCTTATAACATAATTTAGTTTTGTATACCTTTTATTGTTCTCATTTAAGTATATATTAAATACATGAAATAATAAATTACCTTTCAGTTTATCATTTTTTTATATTTAAACTGGTCATTAGTGCAGAGAACCTGTTGTTAAATTATTTGAATCCCACCACTGCATAAAAGAAACTGCAAACTGTTGTTTTAAGAAGCAGTCTTCTCAGTTTGTTGAGATCTTGCTTCCAGGTGTATTCTATTTGGCTCAAATAAATTTCTATAAAATTATCCATAGGTTTGGATGTTCTTACATTGACAGAAGCCAGTGAGAAAAGGGAAAGAGGAGAAACAGCTGCCGACTATGTTCTATTTGGTTTCAAATGATAGCACCAGTATCCACTTTATCTTGGAAGTCTGTGTTTCTACTGTTTATACATGCATTTTCATATGCCCATTGTCAGACAGATAAGATATGCTAAGGGAGTTCAGATTTTTTTTAAATTAAAAAAATGTACTGATTAATTTTAGAGAGGGGGGGTAGAGTGTGAGAGAGAAATATCATTTGTTGTTCCACTTATTAATGCATTCATTGGTAGAACTGCAACCTTGGCGAATTGGGACAATGTTCCAACCAACTGAGCCATCCAGCTGGGGCAGAGTCCAGATTCTTCATACCTGGCAATTTAAATACTGTTCTTTTGGGATCTGGAGAAACACCAAACTCCCTTTTTTTCTCTTCTTGTTCTTCTTATTTAATTATTATTTTTTGCTCATAAACAATAGACATTTATTTCTCACATATCTGGAGGCATGAAATCAGAGATCAGAGTGCCAGCATGGTTGGGTGAGGGTCCTGTTACAGACCTGGGACATAGCCTTGCATCTTCACACATTGGAAGGTTTTCTTCTTCTTATTGGGATCCTTCTGGTGGATCAGAGGCCTGACCATTCAAGAGCCATAGAAAATAATGAAGTGTGAACTGCAACAGGGAACTCACTTGAGCAACGGTCCTCTGCTGCTGAAACCCAGGGAAGATATTTCTTATACAAAGAATAGAAGAAAAATACAAGTAAGTCAAAGTTAATCTTCCCTGAAGACACAGTGTTCTCTCAAGGCCTCTTCTTTCTAATCTGAAGGCACACTCAGTTCTGGAGTAAAAACTAGGAAACCAGACCCAAGATAAATCGGTTTCCCCCCTCCTTTTAATCCTATGGAAGAGCTGCCAATTCTAGAAATTCCTCCTTTGATGAGAAGATAAAGCAGAACAATGCTGTGAAACTAAAACAATTCCTAAGGGACATTCTTCTATGGTGTGTAAAGCCTGCCTGGAAGTGTGTGTGCCTGGAGGGTTTGGGGAAGTTAGAAGTGGGAAGGGTGGATGAATTAGAGTTGGTAGCCACAGCTACAAGGAATAACAGTTGCTTTTAAACTTCTCACAGAATAGCAACTCCATCTAATCTCATCTCCTAGGAGGTGTAGGCATGTAATAAACATTATTACAGCAATTAGAGTGCTTTATCCATTTCATATCCTCTCAATTCGCCATCTTCCCTCCAAAAGAAAAAATATCAGATTTATTTCCCATTATGTGTTGGAGATAAGTATATACTTTTCTTACAACCTTCTCACTAATTAAAAAATTTTTGCAGTTCAAATCACTCTACCACATTTGATTGTGAATATCTGGAAGGAGCGGATCTCTTACTGTTGATAGAAAAATCTGTTGTACGATACTACGGATTGGAGTCAGAACCCAATCTGAACAGGGTCCCCAGCTACACTATCTGTAAATGGGGATCATTTTCTTATCTGCTTGACATGGTTATGCAATTTTTTAATCTGACACTGAAGACAAAACGCTTTAGAAGCATGATCTCACTTAGTTCTAATGAGGAAGGTATCATCCTGGAGATTGTATGTGAAGATAGTTTGCAACGTAGAAAAGAAGCTGGATGATCTTCTTTACCTGGCTGTTGATAAGATTAAAAGAGCGCTTCTGAAAGCGTTACACAAACCATGTTATGGGTCACTAACCACACACCCCACAGCACCCGATTCGAAGTGAGGAATAGGTAAACGCTGGTTGAAGTGATTGGTTTTGCTGTTCCTTTCAGTCTCCAATCACAAACTAATCTCTGCGCGGCCTGGGGCAATGACCACAAATCTGGGAGCTGCAGCCGGGATAGAGGCGAGCGCGGAGACCCCGGAGAGGGCATGGCAACAATAGAGCACTTCACTGGTTGGCGGGGCTTGGGAGGCCCGGCCAGAGACCACCTAGGCCCCACTCCCCGAATCCCGGATGTGAGGAGAGACGTCCAGAGCCCACTCAACGTTCCCCGGAGGGTAGCCGGACCCTACTAGCCATCACCCCAGCTGGCACTTCCCAGGACGCGCCCAAGCCCCGCCCGCTACCTCAGGTAGGCCGTCTGCACCAGCCAATCCTCAAGAAGCCTGGGCGCGGAAGGCGGTGCTGCCCTGGCCGGAAGTGACGTGTGCGCTTGGCTGGCCGCGGAGTCCGCCGCGGCGGCTGAGGCAGCTGAGCGGAAAATGGCTCGGACAGTGGCCACTGCTGCGGGTCGGGTTGTGGTGGGAACCGAGGCTCAGGCAGTGTGAGGTGAGGAGCGGTGTGTGCGACGGGAGCCGGTTCCTGGGACCTAGCTCTGGAAGGGCGGCGAGGTGTCCCGGGGATTCCAGGATGGAAGGGTCCTTTGCCGGAGCCCCCAGTCCCGCGGGTGCCCGCCTCTGACCCTCCGTCCGTACTCTTGGCGCTGCCCTAGTCCGGCTCACCTCCATCCGGGCCTTGCTTACACCCAGGCTGTCGCCAACTGCCCCGGCAAAGGTGCGAGGGGCCGGCGCCCCGCCAGGCCCTCTCTCGGGGACTGAGGCGGAGGGGCTGGGAGTTAGTTTTGTCCCAGAGGGGGAGGGGAGGGGAGGCTACCCCCTTGTCCCTCGGGACCGGGCTGGAGCCGCACTGGCCGGTCCTATTTTCTTGACGAGATGTTAAATCTGGCGAGTGTGTGTTGCACTTCTCACTTTTGTTCTCATTCCCCAACCTCCTTTTTTCACCTCCTTCTCTCTCCTATCTCGTGATTTGGGGCTAATGAACCTTTTATCATCCCACTTCCCCGCTGTACCCGTTTTTGGTTTTTGTTTTTTTGTGTGCCGCGATTCCACTTGCTAGGGGACGATTATTATTTCAGTGTGTATTTAGCGCATCATCTTCTGGGAGGGCGGCCGGAATAACTTCCTGAGTGACGGAGGAACAAAAATAATTGAAGATAAAAACAGCATGTACTTATTTCCCTCCCTAAATGTTTTGGCTTTAAAAACGAGATTCTTTAGCTGTGAAATTTTTTTTTTTTGGAAGTAGGGAGCAGGGATTGAGAAAGGAAATGAGGAAGGAGGAAACCGAGGAGGAAAGTCAGGAGATAACACGGAAGAACCTGTAGTAGTTCTTTCCCTATATTCTCCTGATAGAAGTTGAGGTTGTAATTATGTTTTTATTTTTAACAGTGGGTGTTTAATTGAGTCTAAGGAAAGAGGCCTTCTTCTTTGAACAAGATTACCTATTAAAGAAATACCCTAAAACTTTCCAGGTGGATGTTAGGCAGAAAAGCTGTGTTGTGAAAATTGTTTAATATATTGGAGCATCAAAGCCATAAATGAGAAGAGAATCAGAAAAAAAGAAAACTATTATTAGAAGAGTGGTGAAGATACAGTTTAAAGGGGGAAGACTGCATAGGAAGTCCATGAACACTGATTTCAAGAGAGACTTTGTACCTTTGCCTCTTAGGCTTGGGGCCAAGGCTTCCTAAGAGACTCAGCAGCTCTGCCATAGTTGAGGTGGGTGCTCTTATTCTTGGTAGCAAATTAGATGAACAAGCCTTAATTGAGGTCTATATAGTTGAAGATAACTGCTTCTTTAACATTAAGACAGTCTTTGAGTACTGAAAGCATTATGACTGAATGAAAATAGAGAGATTTTATTATTTAACTCAAACTTAATTCAAAAGTGATTTTTATGTAGTACAAAGCACCTAACAGAGCTTCCACAAGTTAGTTTGCATAAATTAACATATTCTAAAAATTTTTTCTGATGAAAATCTCTTGCTATTTGTATTTTGAATGCACATTACTTGCAGTTTGTTTTTGGTTTTTTGCTTGCAGTTTTGCTTGAAAATCAATATATTTTAATGTTTTCTTCCATTGGTTTCTCAATTTTTTTCTGTTTTATGGAATATGAAAGCTGGCAGCCTTGTGTTTAGGAATTTTAGAAACTATAATTTTAGTAATTAGCTGTGTATTAACATGGTTTTTCTCCTTTCAGCCATGAATGGTTCCAAAATTTTCAATTAATTGATTGCAGCTTCAGTTCCCATGTTCAGGAATCTTTCCTTCATCTTGCATGTTTTCTTACTTGGTAAACACACGTAGTAAGTGAACTTTTACACCTAACGAAGTGTTGGATTTCCCAAGAGATCAGATTCTTATCAGAGCATCAGACCAGACTTTTCAGAGCAGCAGCAGTGCAAAAGCACTTTTTTTGTGTGTGACAGACAGAGAGAGAGAGAGAGAGACAGAGAAGGACAGATAGGGTTAGACAGGAAGGGAGAGAGATGAGAGTCATCAATCCTTCCTTGCGGCACCTTAGTTGTTCATTGATTGCTTTCTCACATGTGCCTTGATGGGGGGATACAGCAGAGCGAGTCACCCTTTGCTCAAGCCAGTGACGTTTGGGCTCAAGCCAGCATTCATGGGGTCATGTCTCTGATCCCCACGCTTGAGCCAGCGACCTCAGTGCTCAAGCTGGTGAGCCGGTGCTCAAGCCAGTGACCTCGGGGTTTTGAGCCTGGGCCCTCTGTGTCCCAGTCCAATGCTCTATGCCAGGGGTCCCCAAACTACGGCCTGCGGGCTGCATGCGGCCCCCTAAGGCCATTTATCTGGTCCCCCGCTGCACTTTCGGAAGGGACACCTCTTTCATTGGTGGTCAGTGAGAGGAGCATAGTTCCCATTGAAATACTGGTCAGTTTGTTGATTTAAATTTACTTGTTCTTTATTTTAAACTAGAAAGCCCAGCGGTCATACGAAATGACCGCTGTTCTAGATATTATAAATTGTAATTAAAATGATTTGTGCAAAGGTGTCTGCTAATTCAAACTGAATTACCCAGGGCAGGCGGCGAGGACTCCCCTTTGCTTAGTGCCCCACGGGGTTTCCCCCTTCTACTTGCTTAATTGCTTAAAGTAGAGTGCAATGAAGGAAACCACTGGCGGTACATTTCTTAAGAGCCACCGAGAAAGACGCATTTGCTCTGTGACTGAAGCCTTGTCTTTCTCTGCTCAGTGGTTTCTTTTTGTTGAGAAAGCCGTTTTTGTGCAGCTTTAGCTCCTTTTCTCTCCTCTTCAGTGCTGTATTTTCTAGGAGGCATTCTTAAAAGAAATTACGTTAAGACGTAGTTTTTATGTAAAACAGATGATTGCCAATGCAAATAAATGTTCACCTCCCCCCCACACACGCTCAATTTGCATTCAGCCTTAAATTGTTTCAAAAGCAGATGATTGCCAATGCAAACAAATATTCACCTTCCCTCTGACCCGCTCAATTTGCGTTCAGCCATGGCAACTTCACCCCATTGGCTAGTACAGTTACGCAAGCAACCAATAAGCTATCGGCGACAAACAGACACTTAAGCTGCATATAATAAAGATACTGTATTTGTTCCCGTTTTGTTTTTTTACTTTAAAATAAGATATGTGCAGTGTGCATAGGGATTTGTTCATAGTTTTTTTTATAGTCTGGCCCTCCAATGGTCTGAGGGACAGTGAACTGGCTCCCTGTGTAAAAAGTTTGGGGACCCCTGCTCTATGCACTGCGCCACCGCCTGTTCAAGCACAAAGAGCTTTTTTTTTTAATGCTTTGTAACTTGTATTGCTTTGTTAACATAAATTAACCATTTTATTACATAGTTACCATATTCCAAAAAAGAATGTGGACAGGTAAATGATAAAGATGAATGTTTTAGTTTTGTGCATTCACATAGTACATGATTTGATTTGTTAGTTGACCCTCAGTAGGACTAAAACTTGACCCCCTGAAAGATCTTATTTTCAGAGCCCTGCAAAGGTGCTT
The DNA here is from genome assembly GCF_036850995.1 of Saccopteryx leptura. NCBI lineage: Eukaryota > Metazoa > Chordata > Mammalia > Chiroptera > Emballonuridae > Saccopteryx > Saccopteryx leptura. The sequence continues at coordinate 42,637,246 of NC_089503.1, forward strand.
GGAACGCAGTGGTTTCTGGGATAGAAAAATGAATGAGACAGTGCTTGCTATAAAGAAGTTCTAGTCTACCTGAGGAGACAAACACACAAATTATAACAGTATGGTTATAAGGGCAATAGTGGATCCAGATAGTACTGAAAAGGATGTGATCACCTGGGCTGAGAGAGAGGGAATGAGTACATCTGATAAGATAATGCTCAAATTAAATCTTAAAAGATTAATTCCTTTTATTTATAAGGGTAGAATTAAAGTGATCATGTTCTAGACCCTGCTGTGGTACTATCAAGCAGTGAGATATCAATATTTGGAGAAGAATTTAGATCTTAAACTGTTGCCGTAGTAAAAAGGTAATGAGGTGTCAAGGACAGAGTTACTTCAATGCACAGAGTACAACTTGGGGGGAAAACTTAGATAAGAGAAAGTATGTTTAAGGAAGGATTCACAAGGCTTATTTGAAAAGATAAGGACAAGACAAAGTAAGTAAAAGATGAGACAATAAATATCTGCTATGAAGAATTTAGGCCTGTGGTCAAATTTTATATTATTTGGATGATTCAGGAAATCTTAGCACAGGCTATGAACTTGTGGCTTGAGAATATAGTATGGAAGACATGGTTAGGAGAGATTGGAGACTATAACTGAGCAGCAGAGTAATGCTAGTTCCTGTTGTGAAATGAGTAGGGATTTGATAAGGAATTTGACTACAAGAAGAGAAAGGAATAGGCAGTGTTAAGAAAATTGGTTAAAGATTTTGCAGTATTGAAGCAGGCTATTTTAAAAAGGTATTTTCCTATAAAAACAGAAATTGTCAGTTTACCTTCAGAAAATAACAGAAGCAGGAAGAGATTAAGTATTGTCAAAGTTCTGCTATGGAATGAGAGGAAAAAGCAAAGACAAAAGTCCTCTTTCAAGATAAAAAGGTATGGAAAATGAGAGGAGACAATGGAGAGAAACCAATGCAGGTAGACTTAGGAAAATACATGTCTAATTAGGGAAGAGAAAAACACTTTTAAAAATTTTCTATTTGCATTTTTGGGAATTATGCAAAGCATGTTTTTCCCTCCCTAAGATAAGCACTAAAGGAGACCTAAAAATACCTATAAAGACCATTGTGCTATGAGTAGCCATAACCAAATCGATTTATTAAGTAACTTTATTTGTATTCCTAAATTTATTTATAACTGTTCTGACTCCTTTTTTTTAACTTTAGTGTGTGTGTGTGTGTGTGTGTGTTTTCGTTTTTGGTGTGTTTTTTTTGAGACCACAGTGCTGAGTTGGAAAAGGTGCTCTTTGGCTCCAGGTTTCATAGCCTGGTTTTATCTGATTAAACTTCATAATGACACTTATCAGACTGGAATTTTGCCTGTATTGCAATGATACTGTAACTGTTCAGGGTTTTTTTTGTGTGTGTGTGTTTTAAAGAATTTATTTATTGAATTTAGGGGCGGGGAGGGAAGAGCAGGAAGCATCAACTTGCAGTAGTTGCTTCTTGTATGTGCCTTGACCCGGCAAGCTTGGGGTTTCGAACTGGCAACCTTAGCATTCCAGGTCGATGCTCTGTCTACTGTGCCACCACAGGTCAGACACTGTTCAGGTTTTTTAAAAATCAGATTTATTGAGATACAATTTACTTATAATGAAGTCTATCTGTTTTAGGTGTACGGCTCTATAAATTATGAGAAATAGCAACAATGTATACTACCACTTCAATTAAGATGTAGAATATTTCCATCACTTGGAAAGGTGCCCTAATGATCCTTTGTAATCAATCCTTTCCACTCACCTCCAGTCTCTGCCAGCAACATTTTTTGTTTCTATAATTTTGCTTTTCCAGAATGTCATATAAATCGGCATCATACACTATATGCAGCTTTTTGAGTCTTGCTTCTTTAATGCAGCATAATGATTTTGAGATTCAATAAACTGCCTTAAAATTAAACTAGTTTTTAGAACAATTTTAGATAATAAAAGTAGTACAGAGAATTCCCATAAACTCTGGACCTAGTTTCCCCTATTATTATTTTTTTATGTATGTAAACTATTGATATTTGCTAATTGTTAAAAATAAGAGTCTAAAATTAAGCTTTTTGAAGATGGAGCCCTGACCAAATAGCTTGGTTGGTTAGAACATCGTCCCAAGGCACAAAGGTTGCCGGTTCAATTCTCAGTTAGGTTACGTACAGGAACAGCTTGGTGTGTGTGTGTGTGTGTGTGTGTCTCTCTCTCTCTCTCTCTCTCCCCCTCCCCCCCCACCTTCCCTTCTCTTTCTCTCTCCCCTCTCTCCCCCTCCCCCTCCCTCTCCCCCCCTACTTCTCTCTTGCTCAAATCAATAAATTAAAAAAAAATTTTTTTTTAAAGTGAAAAATTGTGTGGTTTCTGTCAAGATGACTTACTGTAAATTCTATAACAAAATTTGTTACCTTAACCATTTTAAGTGTACAATTCAGTGACATTAATTTTATTTATAAGGTGTATAACCATCAACACCATGTTTTCAAAATTTTTTCACCACCTTACACAGAAATTCTGTACCTATTTAGCTGTAACTACATATTCCCCCTCATTCCAACCCCTGTTGACTGCCAGTCTACCTCTGTCTCAATGAATTTACCCATTCTAGATATTTTATATAGGTGAAATTATGCAATATTTGTTCTTATTTAACCTTGTATGCTGTTTTCATACATGTAGCATGTATCAGAACTTTATTTTAATGGTTGAATAAATATTCCATTGTATGTAATGCGCCACATTTTGTATATCCTTTTGTTGATGGATACTTGGATTGTTGGCAGCTTTTAGCTATTGTGACTAATGTTGTTGTGCATTTGTGTACAGATATAAAAGTCTGTTTTTAATTCTTTTGGATATATACCTAAGAGTGGCCTTATGGTAGTTCCGTTGAATTTTTTTGCGGAAACACCAAAGTACTTTTCAAAGTGGCTTCACTATTTTACATTCCCATCAGCAGAGTACGAGGATTCCAGTTTCTCCACATCCTTGTCAACACTTATTTTCTTTCTTTTAAATTATAGCCATTCTAGTTTATACGAAGTGGTATCTTGTTGTGGTTTTTATAAACTTTTTTTTTGTGGCAGAGACAGATAGGGACAGACAGACAGGAAGGGAGAGAGATGAGAAACATCAACTCTTGTTGCGGCTCCTCAGTTGTATGTGCCTTGACGGAGGGCGGGGGGCTACAGCAGATCGAGCGACCCCCCCCCCGCCCCCGCTCGAGCCAGCGACCACGAGTTCAAGCTGGTGAGCCCTGCTCAAACCAGATGAGCCCGCGCTCAAGCTGGGCGACCTCAGGGTCTCGAACCTGGGTCCTCGGCATCCCAGTTCGACACTCTATCCACTGCGCCACCACCTGGTAAGGCTCCTTGTGGTTTTGATTTGCATTTCCTTAATGTGTAATGATGTTCAGCATCTTTTCATGTGCTTATTGGCAATAAGCTGTGGGTTTTTTTTGTTTGTTTGTTTGTTTGCATTTTTCTGAAGTGAGAAGCGGGGAGGTAGAGAGACTCCCGCCTGCACCTGACTGCACTAGGGGGGCGATGCTCTGCCCATCTGGGGAGTTGCTCCACTGCAACTGGAGCCATTCTAGTGCCTGAGGCAGAGGCCATAGAGCCATCCTCAGCTCTCGGGCCAACTTTGCTCCAGTGGAGCCTTGGCTATGGGAGGGGAAGAGAAATATAGAGAGGAAGGAGAGGGGGAAGGGTGGATAAGCAGGTAGGTGCTTCTCCTGTGTGCCCTGGCCAGGAATTGAACCCTGGACTTCCACACACTGGGCCAACACTCTTACCGCTGAGGAGCCAGCTGGTCAGGGCCTAAGCTGTGGTTTTTAATGATAGGAATAGACTGCTGGTTGTTCCAATAATTGGACAGATGTAATGTATGTCTTTTTTTGTTTTTCCTCCTCCATTTTTGTTGTAATATATGTATTTTTTAATGCTGTTATGTACTAGGCATTATATAACTATACATATATATATATATAAATCTTTTAAAATATTTTATTTATTGATTTTAGAGAGAGGAGAGAGAGAGGGAAAGAGAAAGGAGGAGTGGTAAACTTTCAGTTCGTAGTAGTTGCTTCTCATGTTTGTCTTGACCAGGCAAGCCCTGGGTTTTGAACTGGTGACCTCAGTGTTCCAGGTCGACGCTCTGTCCACTGTGCCACCACAGGTCAGACTATAAAATCTTATTTAAGTGTACAACACTATGACATGTGATCTGTGTTTTACAGGTGACAAAAGTAAGACAAAGGCAGATTATAGTAGCTTGTTTAAGATTGCACAGTAAGAGGGAGGTGTGATATTAGAGCTCAGGTCCATCGTTTTCTCTTCCTGCTGTTCTATGAAACTAGCAATTTCATGCAATCAGTGTCATGTGAAATCAAGATTTAATTAGCCATAGAAATTGATGGATTTTGAGGATAAAATTCCTGAAGTAGTCATACTAGTTTTTCATTATTATTTCCTATTTGTGGGTTCTCAGTTGTAATTTAGTTTTATTTTTTTCCTACCTTAATCCAAGTTGGAATGGCAGCTTATGCCGTAAGACTTTTTTTTTTTTTTTTTTTTTTTTGAGAGTGGCAGGGAGAGAGAGGGACAAGGAACATCAAGCTGCTCCTGTCTGTGTTCAATAACCTGGCTGGGTAATCAAGCTGGCAACCTCTGCGCCTCTGCACTGTGGGACAGAGGCTCCAGAGCCATCCAGCCAGAGCTTAATTTTTACTGATTTTTTTTTTTTTTTTTTAGAGAGACAGAGAAAGGGAGGGAGAATGAGCGGCGGGGGAAGGAAGCATTTGTTGTTCCACTCAGTCGTGAGTTTTTGGGTTGCTTTTTGTGTGTGCCTTGACTGGGGATCGAACCCACATCCTTGTTGTTTCAGGATGACACTCTTATCCAAGCTAACTGGCCAAGGCCTACCATAAGATTTATCACAAAAGCTTTCTGTTACTTATCATGTTGGAATTGAGTGATATTAAAGTATATTTACTTATTCATGTGAAATGAATGAACAGTAAAGTAGTCCAAAGTTCAGCAATTATCTCCACAAAGCAGTACTACTGTTGAGATTCAGAGTTAGATTGAAAATGGCTTTGTCAGTAAAACTACTTTCAACAGGAACCTCTTGCTGTGACTGTATCTCCCTGTCCTTGTTCCCTCCCAAATACATACAGTTATACACATCTGCAGATATAGAAAGTTATTCTGGATGAATGCTCTGGTTTTTAATCTTTTATGTGTAGAATGTTGCTTCTAAGGGCTGAGGATAATAAGTATGACCACTGCTAGTGCTTGTGAGACTACAGTGTAGCCATTGCTTTTTGTCAAAATAGGAGAGTTATGCCTTTCATTAATTGTAGTACTTAGGTAAAGCATAATTTTAAGTGTGGTACGGAGATTAAAGAATGTGGGAGCCAGGTGAGGCTCATCTGTCTTTAAACTTGTGAAGAAACTGGGGAAAGCTCTTCTTTTAACCTTTTTTATGACTCATTCTTTTCTTATATCCAGTTATGGCTCCAATTTCATCTTTTCTCTAATAAGGAGAAAAATCCTGCTATTATGTGTTTATAATCTTTGTTTTAAAATGGTAAAGCTTGCCATTTATGAAATATTTAAAACTTATCAAAATTTAGGTAATGAAAAGTATATCTGCTTTTCCCTACTCCTAGTCATCCATTTTTCGTTACTCAGTAGTTTCTTATTTTTATTACCTCAGTCTCCTACGGTGTCTCTTCCTTACCAAGTCAGACCTGTCTGTCTGTGCTCTGATTCTCTCTTACTCAACTATACCAAGGATCTGAGCTAGTATTTCTCTCCTAGATCGTGTGCCTTTCAGTCTTTGTTTCCTGAATCCTATTCAACCTACACATATTGAAGTTGTTTCCAGTTTTAAACTGTCATTCCTGACATCTCCTCCTTTTTACCTGTCTCTCCTAGTTCTTTTACTGTCAAAAAATTGAAAGAATAATATGCCTTTGTTACTTGTAATTTCTTACTTTTCAGTTTTCCACAGTTGTGTGAAGTGCCCTCTGTGAAAATCACTAATGGGAGTCTGTGGGGCGGTAAAGTGAGGAGTGACTGCTAACGTGCAACGGTTTTCTTTGGGAGTGATAAAAATGTTTTGAAATGTGGTAGTGGTGATGATTGCATAACTCTGAATACACTAAAAACAACTGAATTGTATACTTTAAATGGGTGAATTTTGTAAGTGAATTATATCCCAAAAAAGTTATCTTTAAAATATTCAGAGCTCTTAGACCTAGAGTGTTTTTCAGTCCTCATCCTATGTCACCTCCTGTAGTTTCTGACAATACGGATTGCTTTCTTCTTAGGATACTCTCTGCTCCCTCATTTCTCTGACACTAGTCTTCATAACCTGTCAGTTATTGTCCTCTGACCTTTTGTTTCCTGCTTAAGTTTTTGTGGCCCTCGTGATTTCTTCCTGGTCTTTTTCTCTCCCTTCATTCTACACATTCTCCCAGGTCAGTCTCAACTACCTTCATTACTTCAGGTCTTTAGTTTTACCCAGGTAACATTTAATATTCATCTCTAGCTAAATTGCTCTGTTGATGCAAGACCCAGTATTTCTCATCACACTGCAAATTTAAATTGTATTTCCCACAAGTACTTCCAAATACAGTGTGTCCATAAAGTCATGGTGCACTTTTGACCGGTCACAGGAAAGCAACAAAAGACGATAGAAATGTGAAATCAGCACCAAATAAAAGGAAAACTCACCCAGTTTCTTTTCTTTCTTTCTTTTTTTTTTATTTTGTACTTTTCTGAAGCTGGAAACGGGGAGACAAGTCAGACAGACTCCCACATGTGCCTGACCGGGATCCACCCGGCACGCCCACAGGGGGCGATGCTCTGCCCATCTGGGGCGTCGCTCTGTCGCCTGGGGTAGAGGCCAAGGAGCCATCCCCAGCGCCCGGGTCATCTTTTGCTCCAATGGAGTTTCGGCTGCGGGAGGGGAAGAGAGAGACAGAGAGGAAGGAGAGGGGGAGGGGTGGAGAAGCAGATGGGCGCCTCTCCTGTGTGCCCTGGCCGGGAATCGAACCCGGGACTTCCGCACGCCAGGCCGATGCTCTACCACTGAGCCAACCGGCCAGGGCCAAACTCTCCTAGTTTCATACCTATCCAGTGCAGTTTGATGTGGGCTCACACACAGATTTTTTAGGGCTCCTTACGTAGCTATCCCGTATAGCCTCTACAGATTCGTCACTGATGGCCTACCAGAACGGGGTTTCTCCACCAAACTGCCGGTTTCCTTCAACTGCTTATCCCACCGAGTAATGTTATTCCTATGTGGTGGCGCTTCGTTATAAACGCGCCGATATTCACGTTGCACTTTGGTCACAGATTCTAATTTAGCGAACCACAGAACACACTGAACTTTCCTCTGTACCGTCCACATCTCGACTGGCATGGCCGTGGACTGCTCTGCTGTATACACGGTGTTATGTCGTCATCTGCGCATGCACGCATGCTGCCACATCATCCTACAGAAACTGGGAGGGTTTTCCTTTTATTTGGTGCAGATATCACATTTCTATCATCTTTTGTTGCTTTCCTGTGGCTGGTCGAAAGTGCACCATGACTTTACGGACACACTGTATTACCTTTAGAAATTTTTTTTTTGGACCTTTTGTTGTGGGTATATAGAAATACAATTGATTTTTGTACATTAGTGTAATATCCAGTAACCTTACTAAATTCTGGCATGTAATTTACACTCTATATGCATATTCTTCAGATTTTTTTTTGTTTTACTTTATCTGTCATTAATATTTTATTTCTTTCTACTTTATCTTAACTTTGGTTTCTTTTTGTTGCCTTTCTAGGTGTCTGGGAATTTAAAGAATTTTGCATAGAATTGGTGGTAGGCATCCTGGTTATTGTTCATGGTCAAGGGAAAGCTTTTGAAGTTTTGCCATTAAGTATACTGTGATACCCTTGGTCAAATAGGGAACTCCCTTCGGTTCATATTTGGCTAAGAATATCTATTGAGTTCTGAACATATGCTTTAAAAAAAATTTTTTTAGAAAGATTATATTTATTTTAGAGAGAGAGAGAGAGAGAGAAAGGGGGGTGTGTGTGGAGAGCGAGGCATCAACTTGTAGAAGTTGCTTCTTATATGTGCCTTGACTGGGCAAGGCCAGGGTTTTGAACTAGTAACCTCAGTATTCTTGGTTGTTGCTTTTCATCCACTGGCCACCACAGGGTAATTCTTTAATTATTGATGTGGTAAATTGCATTTTGTATTTACAACTGAATTTTTTCTTGGACTTTCTGTATATGTGTTTATAACTAAGATTTATTTCTTCTCTCACCCTTGGCTGATTTTGTTATCAAGGTTACAATAGTTTCAGAAATAAATTGGGGAGTAGGCCTTCTTTTTTGTTCTCTGGAAGGGTTTGTGAAAGATTGTTTTTAAATCATAAAAAGCCAATGAAGCACGCCATCTGGCCCTAGAGTTTTGAGAAAAATACTTTTGTTTACTGATTCAGTTTCTTTATTGGTTGTAAGATTATTCAACTTAGTGTTTCTATTTAAGTTACTGTTTTCTAAGAATTTCTGTACATTATAAGTTTTATTTGCGTAAACTGAATAATACCCTTATTATCTTTCTGAAGTCTGCTTCATCAGTTAGATATCCTATTTTTATTCTTGGTATTGCTTATTCCTCTTATTTTTTTCTTGTCAGCAACACCAGCTATCTTACTAGTATTTTCAAAAGAACCAACTTTTGTCTTTGCTAATCTTCTCTTTTGTGTATTTTCTATAACACTAATTTCTTTTCTTCTATTTATTCCTATCCATGTGCTTTTCTTTTGCTGTTATTTCTCTTTCATAAGATAGATGCTTAGTTTGTATATTTTTCAACCTTTCCACTTTAATAGTATCATTAAAAATTACTATAAATTTTTCTTTACTGTTTTATATATCTAATAAATTTTGGTATGATGTATATTTTCCCCTTTCTTTTTTTAAAATTAATTTTAATGGGATGACATTGATAATTCAGGGTACATATGTTCAGAGAAAACATCTCCAGGTTATTTTGACATTTGATTATGCTGCATTCCCATCACCCAAAGTACAATTGTCTTCCATCACCTTCTAACTGGATTTCTTTGTGCTCCTCCCCTCCCCCAACCCCCTCCCTCTCCTCTCCTCTCCCCCACCCTGTAATCCCCCCACACTTGTCCATGTCTCTGAGTCTCATTTTTATGTCCCACCTATGTATGGAATCATATAGTTCTTAGTTTTTTCTGATTTACTTATTTCGCTCAGTATAATGTTATCAAGGTTCATCCATGTTGTTGTAAATGATCCTATGTCATCATTTCTTATGGCTGAGTAGTATTCCGTAGTATATATGTACCAAAGCTTTTTAATCCACTCGTCCTCTGACGGACACTTGGGCTGTTTCCAGATCTTCGCTACCTTGAACAATGCTGCCATGAACATGGGGGTGCATTTCTTCTTTTGAAACAGTGCTATGGTGTTCTTGGGGTATATTCCTAAAAGTGGGATAGCTGGGTCAAAAGGCAGTTCCATTTTTAATTTTTTGAAGAATCTCCATACTGTTTTCCACAGAGGCTGCACCAGTCTGTATTCCCACCAGCAGTGCAGGAGGGTTCCCTTTTCTCCACATCCTTGCCAGCACTTATTCTGTGTTGTTTCGTTGTTGAGCGCCATTCTGACTGGTGTGAGGTGATATCTCATTGTGGTTTTAATTTGCATTTCTCTAATGATTAGTGATGTTGAGCATTTTTTCATATGCCTATTGACCATCTATCTGTATGTCCTCTTTGGAGAAGTGTCTATTCATTTATTTCGCCCATTTTTTGATTGGATTGTCTTCCTGGTGTTGAGTTTTACAAGTTCTTTATAAATTTTGGTTATGAACCCCTTATCAGACATATTGTCAAATACATTCTCCCATTGTGTAGTTTGTCTTTTTATTCTGTTCTTACTGTCTTTAGCTGCGCAAAAGCTTTTTATTTTGATATAGTCCCATTTGTTTATCCTGTTATTTCACATGCTTGTGGAGATAAATCGGTAAATATATTGCTGCAAGAGATGTCAGAGAGCTTACTGCCTATGTTTTCTTCTAAGATGCTTATGGTTTCACGGCTTACATTTAAGTCTTTTATCCATTTTGAGTTTATTTTTGTGAATGGTGTAAGTTGATGGTCTAGTTTCATTTTTTTGCAGTAGCTGTCCAATTTTCCCAACACCATTTGTTGAAGAGGCTGTCTTTACTCCATTGTATGCTCTTACCTCCTTTGTCAAATATCAGTTGTCCATAAAGGTGTGGGTTTATTTCTGGATTCTCTGTTCTGTTCCATTGATCTATATGCCTTTTCTTATGCCAGTAGCAGGCTGTTTTGAGTACAGTGGCCTTGTAGTATAACTTGATATCCGGAAGTGTGATACTTCCCACTTTATTCTTCCTTTTCAAGATTGCTGAGGCTATTTGTGTTCTTTTTTGGTTCTATATAAATTTTTGGAATATGTGTTCTATATCTTTGAAGTAAGTCATTGGTATTTTAATCGGTATTGCATTGAATTTATAAATTGCTTTGGGTAATACAGACATTTTAATGATGTTTATTCTTCCTATCCATGAGCACGGTATATGCTTCCACTTGTTTGTATCTTCCTTGATTTCTTTTATCAATGTTTTATAATTTTCCAAGTACAAGTCTTTAATCTCTCTGGTTAAATTTACTCCTAGGTACTTTATTATTTTGGTTGCAATGGTGAAGGGAGGATTGTTTCCTTAATTTCTCTTTCTGACAGTTCATTGTGTGTATAAAAATGCCTCTGATTTCTGAGTATTAATTTTATATCCTGCCACCTTGCTGAATTCATTTATCAGGTCCGGTAGTTTTTTGACTGAGACTTTAGGGTTTTCTATATACAGTATCATATCATCTGCAAATAATGATAGCTTTACTTCTTCTTTTCCAATTTGGGTGCCTTTTCTTTTTCTTGTCTGATTGCTGTGGCTAGGACTTCCAGAACTATTTTGAATAAGAGTGGTGAAAGGGGGCATCCCTGTCTTGTTCCTGACCTTAAGGGGATTGCTTTTAATATTTGCCCATTGAATATTATTTTCCCCTTTCTTGTGTGTATATCAGTTTGGATTACAGTTAGTTATAGTATAACTTTTAAATTGCTGTTGCCTCAATATGAGGAAAAGAATAAACATGTTTACTTAGTTGTGAACTACTTAAGCAGACTATTTATCCTTTTTTATGTATGGTTGTTTTTCTTTATGAGTTCCTTGTTCTGTATTAGCAAAGTTAGCTCTTTGTTTGTAATATGAGTAGCAAATATTTTTTCCCAGTTATTGTTTTTTTCATTGACACTTTTACTGGTTATTTTTATTTTACTTTCAGCACATAGAACAGTGCCTGGCTTACAGTATATACCCACCACATATTTATTGAAGAAATAAATAATTCAGTGGTGCTTGTTTTCCAAACAGAAGTTATTCATTTTTTTTTTTATTATTTATTGTTCTTAGGGAGGGAGAAATGGAGAGAAAGAAAGAGACAGGAACATTGGTCTGTTCCTGTATGTGCCCTGACTGGTGATTGAACGTTACAACCTCTGTGCTTTGGGGCAATGCTCTAACCAAATGAGCCATCTGACTAGGGCCAAAAGTTATTTTTTATTTATTTATTTATTTTTGGTTTTTTAGAAGATTTTATTGATTTGGAGAGAAGGGAAAGAGACCAAGAGAGTGAGAGGAAGAGAGAGGAGGGGTCGCCTTTTCTGTGTGCCCTGATCAGGAATTGAACCTTGGACTCCACATACTGAGTTGACATTCTACAATTGAACCATTTGGCCAGTGCCCAAATGTTATTTTTTTTTTAATGTTTATGTTCTTGAATATTCTCTCATGACTTCTAGATTTTGAATCATGTTAGGGTGGTCTTGTTTATGCTGAGGTTACATAGGAATTGTTTTTCTTTTTTAATCTGTTTTTACACTTAAATATTTAGTCTTATTGTAATTTATCCTATCTGGCTGATTGTCAACTCATTTCTCTATAAAATGTTAACTATTTTCTAATTATAGAAGATTAATTAGAAATTTTATACTTTAAAAAGGTTATAAAAGATAAGACAGGCTGTAGTTAAAAGACTATGTGATGTCATAGGATTTAAAAATATCAAGTTTTCTTGAAAAATTAACTAATAGAATTACTTTATTGACCTGAGGGAACAGGTGACTTTTGGGAAGATAATATTTCCCTTACCATAAAGAAATTAATGATATATATTTGTCATGCTTTTTGTTCCTTTCCTTCCCCATAAATTCTAATTTTGTGTTGTCCACTAGCCACCTTTGGCTGCTGAGCACTTGAAAATGTGGTAAGTGTGAATATAGATCAGACTTTGAAGATGAAGTATAAACAAAAAAAGAATGTGAACTATTCCTTCATATTTTTCCCCCTGTTTTCACAACTACACAAGGAAAGTTTGTATTCAAGTTCTTTGGTCACTTTTTTTTTTTTTAGAGAGTGACAGACAAAAACACAGACAGGAAGGGAGAGAGATGAAAAGCATCAATTCTTTGTTGCAGCTCCTTAGTTGTTCATTGATTGCTTTCTCATATGTGCCTTGACCAGGGGGCTCCAGCAGAGAGAGTGATCCCTTGCTCAAGCCAGTGACCTTGGACTCAAGCCAGTGACCCTGGGCTTTGTGCCAGCAACCTTTGGGCTCAAGCCAGTCACCATAGGGTCATATCTATGATCTTATGCTCAAGCTGCAACACTGTGCTCAAGCTGGTGAGCCCACACTCAAGCCAGATGAGAGCAAGCTTAAGTTGGTGACCTTGGGTTTTGAACCTGGGTCCTCTGCATCCCAGGCTGACACTCTATCCACTGTGCCACTGCCTGGTCAGGCCTTTAGTCACATATTTAATGAAATTTTCATTCCTGCACAATCATCACAGCAAAAACTAATTAAAATCGCCTGACCAGGTGGTGGCGCAGTGGATAGAGAGTCGGACTGGGATGCAGAGGACCCAGGTTCGAGACCACGAGGTTGCCAGCTTGAGCGCGGGCTCATCTGATTTAAGCAAAAGCTCACCAGCTTGGACCCAAGATTGCTGGCTGGAGCAAAGGGTTACTCGGTCTGCTGAAGGCCCGCGGTCAAGGCACATATGAGAAAGCAATCAATGAACAACTAAGGTGTTGCAATGCGCAAGGAAAAACTAATGATTGATGCTTCTCATCTCTCCGTTCCTGTCTGTCTGTCCCTGTCCTATCCCTCTCTCTGACTCTCTGTCTCTGTAAAAAAAAAAACACCAACAAACTAATTAAAATAATCACCTAGACATTAAAACAAACCCAACTTCATAAATATTTAAATAAATCAAACAAATTGTTGTTACAGACTCCAGAGATTAGGCTGATCATAATTCCTTGCCTTTTCATATTTTTTGTTAATTACCTATTGAAATTATAATAAATTTGGATATATTGGATGAAATAGAGTATATTAAAATTAATCTTTTTTTATTACTATAATTATTTTAAAAATTTCAGATGTGCCTTGCATTTTGTTTCTGTTGAACAGTGCTGCTCTAACTTAATCTCATCTAACACCTTAGACAGTCTTCCATTTTGTTTTTTTATAAATTTTTATAGTACCTAACCCCAAAGTACTTGGTTTCTTTTGTCAGATAAATTTTTCCCCTTCATGAATCTGAAGAGGTAGGAGAATGTAATCTTATCTACTGGAGGTTTTCCTTTTAGCACAGATAGGGCACCTGTCTCCTATTTTTAGTTTTCTGTTGCCATGTCCCATCTAGTTTTTAAAGATAGTATTCTCTCACCACTTGTTTATATTAAACTCAGCCATGTGATTTTTCAGTTTTAGTTGAATTATTAATAAATGAACTCTTTGAATATGTTTTCTGTTTCAGAATTTGACCTTTTTGTTAAAGGAATGGTGTCTTAAATTCTCTAGTCATTGATGCATTCATTCATCGACTATAGTAGGTTTGAGAGTAGAGGATGAATACAATAAGAATTCATGTCCTCAAAGAAATTAAAAATTTGCTATTCATCTGGTGATAAAAAATTAACTGAGAAATTGATACATCTTATAACTAAATAGCAGTATTAATAACTACTTCATGATAGAATTAAAAGAAACAACAAAATTTATTGGTGCAGGTGGAAATAACCCTAAGATTAAGGAAGAAAGTTGGGCCTGACCAGGCAGTGGTGCAGTGAATAGAGCATTGGCCTGGATGCTGAGAACCCAAGTTCAAAACCCCAAAGTCTCCAGCGTGAGCGTGGGCTCATTTGGCTTGAGTGCAGGATCACCATCTTGAGTGGGGGTTGCTGGCTTTAGTGTGGGATCATAGACATGACCCCATGTTCACTGGCTTGAGCCCAAAGGTTGCTGGCTTGAAAACCAAGATTATTGGTTTGAGCAAAGGGTCACTGGCTCAGCTGGAGCCCTGTGGTTAAGTTACATATGAGAAAGCAATCAATGAACAACTAAGGCACTACATCTAGGAGTTGCTGTTTCTCAACTCTCTCCCTTCTTGTCTCTCACTCTTGCTAAAAAGAAAAAAAAGGGGGAATAAAGTTGGTATTTATAATGCATAAGATATGTTTAGACAGTGATTCCAGATAAATGTTAATGTAAAAATATATTACAGCAAATTAGAACAACCTAGATCGGAGTCCTGATTTCAGCACTAGCTACTTCGAGCTTGGGCACATTATATAATTTATGTGCTTAAGTTTTATTCATTTGTATATTAGAGATAAAATAGCTACTTAATAGAATTTGTGAGGATTAAATTAATATATTGCTTAAAAGAATGTTTGGCATATGGTATACTTGCTATAGTTTTGACAAACACTCCCATGGTTATTATCTTCTTAATTTTATTTTAATGATGGCAAATACTCAATTCCAAGGAGGTTCCATAATTTATTTTTCTTTCATTTTAGAGGACAAGTATTTGTATTGTTCAACTCAAGTCATTATTTCTCCATTTTCTTGTATTTTTCCAAAGTTAGAAGCAGGGAGGCAGACAGACTTCCACAGGCGCCCAACCGGGATCCACCTAGCATGTCCACCAAGGGGCGATGCTCTGCCCATCTGGGTTGTTGCTCCTTTGTGGCAGGAGCCATTCTAGTGCCTGAGGCAGAAGCCATAGAGCCATCCTCAGCCCCCGGGCCAACTTTTGCTCCAATGGAGCCTTGGCTGCAGGAGGGGAAGAGAGAGATAGAGAGGAAGGAGAGGGGGGAAGGGTGGAGAAGCAGATGGGCGCTTCTCCTGTGTGCCCTGATTGGGAATCAAACCCAGGACTTCCACACGCCGGGCCGACGCTCTACCACTGAGCCAACTGGCCAGGGCTCTCCATTTTCTTAAGTATCTCATATTTTAAGATAGAAAAGCATTTACATGGATAGCAGGGCTGGCTTGCTTTATTTATTTATTTTTTCTGAGATTTAAATTTAAATTCTAAGTGAATGTCTACCACAGAAGAAGCCAAGAGCTTTTAAACTAATTCTTTGGGTTTGCAAATGGTATTCAAAGGTTTGATTCAGTAGTTTAATTGCCTTCTTTTGAAGAATTTTAAAGTAGCTATGGCCCTGTGATCATCACTAGGTTACTTTATTGTGGGAAATTTTTGGCAGATGGTATACAATCATCATTCAAAAACTAGTTATATTGTCTTTTCTAGTTTGAATTAGAATACTAGCATTGACGTTTTCATTTTGAATTAGCATGTAGGAAATTATTTCCTGCTAAATATTTATCAAATGAAGTTTAATTTTTCAGAATTAATGGAGCATGTCAATACAGCAGCCCAGGAAAATAGTTAAAGCACAGGGTTACTTTTGGACAGTCTTTTTTTTTTTTTTTTTCCAGAGACAGAGAGTCAGAGAGAGGGATAGATAGGGACAGACAGACAGGAACGGAGAGAGATGAGAAGCATCAATTATCAGTTTTCGTTGCGACACCTTAGTTGTTCATTGATTGCTTTCTCATATGTGCCTTGACCGTGAGGCTACAGCACACCGAGTAACTCCTTGCTCAAGCCAGCGACCTTGGGTCCAAGCTGGTGAGCTTTGCTCAAACCAGATGAGCCTGTGCTCAAGCTGGCAACCTTGGGGTCTTGAACCTGGGTCCTCCACATCCCAGTTTGATGCTCTATCCACTGTACCACTGCCTGGTCAGGCTGGACAGTCTTTTAAGTCTTTTATTACCATTTGAGTATACATGCATGATAATCTTTGGAAAACTAAAATATGGTAATTTAGCTACTAATAAGGTCACAGTCACTGAGTTGAATTTACTTTAGCATATATATATATTGCTTTGGGTTGGTACTAGAGCAAGGAAGTGAATTGATATGATAAAAACCACATTTACTGTTAAAATATATCTTAAATTATTAATTTTATATCTTTCTCAGTAAATGAGACATTAATTTGAAATATTTGTAATAAGTGTGTTTTCCATTGAATAAATTGAATCTCAAACTCCCTTAAAATAAATCCATTCCCTCTTTCAGAACAATGTCATATCATTACTAAATATGGTGGCCAGGAAAATATTTAAAATAACAAATTGTCATTATACTCACAGTTCAGTATCTTGATCTCTTTGTAAAATGCTGTTTTACTCTTACCCATCTGATTTTGTGAAAAATAGGCTGTGTTGTGGTGTTCAATAACAGGTAGTTTATACTTATTTCTCCCACCATCTCTCCATACTCTTGTGTGATCTGAAATCCCTTTTTTAGGACTGTATATTAGTCCTATTCCCTCCTGTTAACACATATGTTCATTAAATTAAGTTCCATATTTATTAAGCAAGGTAGTTTTAAATGTAGGGAAGAAAAACATGTGCAAAGTAGGCCCCTGCGCTTAAGAAGCTTATTTTAGTCTGTTAGGTGGACATACAGCTTACAGATCCTATGTTAAAAAAGATAGTTCTGGTTATCATGACAGAAAGTAATTTTAAGCCAGTTTAAGCAAAGAATGGGTTTTATTGGCTCACATAAATGAAAAGACTGGCTTTGGATATGAGTTGGATCTGGATGATTAATGAAATCCAGGATCTGTCTCATTTATCTTTGCTCTCTTCTGGTCAAGTGCTGGCCATGGTAGTCACAGCAGTGCCAAGCTTCCGTCCCAACAGTTTAGCAATCTCAATGATAAGCTTCCTTTACAGATAGTTTCAGAAGTCCTGGGGCTAACTCTGATTGGCTAGACTTGGATTCTTTGGAGTGGTTAGGGGATGGGGAGAAGTATTGTCCAGCCCTATTCAAATTAGGTGGAATAAAAAGGAGATAAGTAGTTTCCAGAAACAAAGTTACAGATTCTACTACCATAAGAAAGGATGGGCCCTGGCCGGTTGGCTCAGTGGTAGAGCATCAGCCTGGCATGCAGGAGTCCAGGGTTCGATTCCTGGCCAGGGCACACAGGAGAAGCGCCCATCTGCTTCTCCACCCCTCCCCCTCTCCTTCCTCTCTGTCTCTCTCTTCCCCTCCTGCAGCCAAGGCTCCATTGGAGCAAAGTTGGCCCGGGCGCTGAGGATGGCTCCATGGCCTCTGCCTCAGGCGCTAGGATGGCTCTGGTTACAACAGAGCAGCGCCCCAGATGGGCAGAGCATCGCCTCCTGATGGGCGTGCCAGGTGGATCCTGGTGGGGCGCATGCGGGAGTCTGTCTGACTGCCTCCCTGTTTCCAACTTCAGAAAAATACAAAAAAAAAAAAAAAGAAAGAAAGAAAGGATGGCAAGCAGGCAAAAACAGCATAAAGTCTACAAAATACTAAAGATAAGAATTTTTAGTTGAGTGAAAGATAAATTCTGATAGTAGCTGTTTTAAGAAAAGCTTCAGACAAAAAAGCTTTATTTGAATTGTGTCCTGAAGGAAAAGTAGATTTTTTCCCCCAAGGCAGAATGAGTAAAGAAAGGACTTTCTAGATCACTTATTTAAGAAGTTTGGCTGTGAAAAGAGAATATTGAAATGGAAGCAACTATAGTCTAAAGGAGAATGTTGAGAAGTCCCCCCTCAATATAGAGAAAACTTGAACATTTTTATGGCAGAGGAACAGAAAAGCAAGTAAAGGAGAATTGATAATGCAAAGGAAGCAATTTTTATAAAGAAATAGGGGACCTCAGTGGGATTAAGAATATAAGTGGAGGGGGCAGCTTTCAGAAAAAGGGAACTGTTCATTCTCTGAGGACAAATAAAGGAAGGTGGTGGTTGGTGTGGTGGTGGCTGTATTGGTTAAAACAAATTCACTGTTAAATAGGTAAGTAGCTTCAGTTTTGTGTTCTAAAAGCAAAAACAAACCATTCCATAATGATTTTGTGGGTTAGCAATTTGTCTTGAACTCAGGCTGGGTGTTTTTTGTTTGTTTGTTTGTTTTTGCTAGTCATGCCTTGGAACACTTTTGGGTGTGGTCATTTGGTTTATGGATGGGTGGTCCAAGAGGGTGGTTTCGTGCATGTGTTTGGTGGTGCATGGGCCTTTCTCTTGTTGTATGCTCTCAATCTCTGAGTGTTCACATGGCAGTGCCTGCACTCAAGAAAGGAAGAGCTGAAGCAGCCAGGCCTTTTATGACTTTGACTTAGAACTTTCAAACGGTCACTTCTTTCATATTGTCAAAGAAAGTCACAAAGCCAACTCAGATGAATTAAAGAAATAGACCCCACCTTCTTATGGGAGGAGCAGCAAAGTCATATTGCAAAGCAGGGTATATACTGGAATGGGAGGAATTTGTGCCTATTTCCCCTGCACCCAACATTTTATTGTAAAAATTTTCAGTAATACAGCTAGTTGAAACAATTTCAAAGTGAATACACATATACCTACCACCTAGATTCTACTAACATTTTTCTATACTACTCTTTTTATATATTTATCCATCTAATCATCCCTCTATTTATTCCTCAATTCATCTTATCTTTGATGCATTTTAAAATAAATTGTAGATACCGGTACTTTCCTCTAATTACTTTTGTATATTTAGCAAGAGTCAATTATTTGTGTAGTTTTTCTTTTGATAAAACATACAATGAAATGTACAAATTTTGAATGTACATGTATCTAGTTTTGTTCTCTACCACAGAAGGGGAAAATTTGGAATAGCTTTTCAGTGATATGCCTCAAAGTCAATGATAATTTTCTAAAAGAATTGCAAAGGATGTCTTGAATACCTCTTTCTTCATGTCCTCATCCCTAATCACTATTTATTCATTTAGTATTATCTCAACATTTAGGATTTTCATTTGTGTTATATTAATTTGACTTGACTTTGAGTGTTTTCCTTACGTTCTTTCATTAAGCATTTATTAGGTGTATACTGTAGATGAGCACTGTGCTAGAAAAAGGATGTAAACAGAAGCTCTCTTTCTAAGCCTTCAAATTTGGTGTATTTCAAACCAGATAGATCAGTAATAGGTGCATTTATTTAGTGCTACTCAAGGCCAATGGTAAACACTTTTAGTTGCATTGTTTCATTTAATCCTTATAATTTAAGAGATACTGTGTGTTTGTGTGAAAGTGGGGGTGGGACAGACAGACAGGAAGGGAGGGAGATGAGAAGCATCAACTGGTAGTTGCAGCACTTTAGTTGTTCATTGATTGCTTTCTCATATGTGCCTTGACTGGGGGGGGGGTGCTTCAGCTGAGTCAGTGACCCCTTGTTCAAGCCAGCAGCCTTGGGCTTCAAGCCAGCTACCCTTTGGGTTAAACCCAGCAACCATGGGATCATGTTGATGAGCCCATGCTCAAGCCAGGTGAGCCCACGCTCAAGACGGAGACCTTGGGGTTTTGAACTTGGAACCTCAGGGTCCCAGGTGGATGCTTTATCGACTGTGCCGCCACTGATCAAGCAAGAGATACTTATTCATTTTAGAAGTTAAGAGATGGCCCTGGCTGGTTGACTCAGTGGTAGAGAGAGAGAAGGGAAAGGGAGAGAAACATCAATTTGTTGTTTCACTTATCTATGGATTCATTGGTTGACTCTTGTATGTGCCCTGACCGGGGACTGAACCTATAACCTTTGTGTATTGGAAAGGTGCTCTAACCAACTTGAGCTATCTGGCCAGAGTATGTATGTATGTATGTATGTATGTATGTATGTATGTATTTATGTGACACAGACAGAGAGAGGGACAGACAGACAGGAAGGGAGAGAGATGAGAAGCATCAGTTTGTCTTTGTGGCACCTTAGTTGTTTGTTTATTGATTGCTTTCTCATATGTGCCTTGACTGAGAGACTACAGCAGAGCAAATGACCCCTTGCTGGTGACCTTGGGCCCAAGCTGATGAGCTGTGCTCAAACCAGATAAGCCCATGCTCAAGCCAGCGACCTTGGGGTTTTGAACCTGGGTCCTCTGAGTCCCAGTCCAATGCTCTGTCCACCTCGCCACTGCCTGGTCAAGTGAGAAGTATAAATTTTTAAAAACTGATCTATGAAAAAGTTTAATAAGCTGTCTTCTAGTCTATAAATAAATATTTTAGCAATTTAGAAAGGATAAATTTTGGCCCTGGCTGGATAGCTTGATTGGTTGGAGTGTCGCTCCAATATGCAAATATTGTGGGTTTGATCCCCAGTCAGAGCACATATAGGAAAAGATCAATGTTTCTGTCTCTCTTTCTCCCCCTTTCTCTCTAAAATCAATAAAGAAATTTAAAAAATAAAACAGTGAATTTTAGTGTTATAACTATTGATTTTTTTTTTTTTTTTTTTTTTTTTTTTGTATTTTTCTGAAGCTGGAAACGAGGAGAGACAGTCAGACAGACTCCCGCATGCGCCCGACCGGGATCCACCCGGCACGCCCACCAGGGGGTGATGCTCTGCCCACCAGGGGACGATGCTCTGCCCCTCCAGGGCTTCGCTCTGTTGCGACCAGAGCCACTCTAGCGCCTGGGGCAGAGGCCAAGGAGCCATCCCCAGCACCCGGGCCATCTTTGCTCCAATGGAGCCTCGGCTGTGGGAGGGGAAGAGAGAGACAGAGAGGAAGGAGAGGGGGGAGGGGTGGAGAAGCAGATGGGCGCTTCTCCTGTGTGCCCTGGCCGGGAATCGAACCCGGGACTTCTGCACGCCAGGCCGACGCTCTACCACTGAGCCAACTGGCCAGGGCCACTATTGATTTTAACTGAAGATAATCAGAATAGAAGTGTGTGATCATAACTGGGACAAATTCAATTAATTTTTCGTATGATATTTTGATAGACTATTTGATTTTATTGACTTAGTATTGAGTACTTTTATTGTTATTTGGCTTTTGAGCAGTTTAACAAATTGCAAAAGATTGCTTGACCAGGCGGTGGCGCAGTGGATAGAGCGTCGGACTGGGATGCGGAAGACCCAGGTTCGAGACCCCAAGGTCGCCAGCTTGAGCACGAGCTCATCTGGGTTGAGCAAAAAAAAATGCTCACCAGCTCGGACCTAAGGCCCCTGAGCAAGGGGTCACTCAGTCTGCTGAAGGCCCACGGTCAAGGCACATATGAGAAAGCAATTAATGAACAAGTAAGGTGTCGCAAGGAGAAACTGATGATTGATGCTTCTCATCTCTCTCTATTCCTGTCTGTCCCTATCTGTCCCTCTCTCTGACTCTCTCTCTGTCCCTGTAAAAACAAACAAACAAATTGCAAAAGATTGAAACTCTTTTTGACTTGCTATTTGCATAACAGTAAACCCTGTTGGAACTCTTGCAAATAGTGACTAGCATTTACCATTTCATGCCAGAAGTGCAACTGGTTAATGGTAGCCATTGTGACACTGAAATGAAAGCTTTTGAATTTATTTATTCTGGCTTTCCTGGTAGGTCAGAGAATGGGGTAGTCATGCATGTCTAAACATCTGCCTTAACCCAACAGTGAGTGTGTAAGATATCTTAAAAGTGTTCCTTTACCCACATATCCCCCAGCTGTTCATTTTATTTTATTCAGTAGTGTGTAAGTGGCTTTAAATCTTAACTGAATTATATGAGGTAGGTTAAAAACAAAATAAATTTGTATTTAAAAATAATCTTGCCTGACCTGTGGTGGCGCAGTGGATAAAGTGTGGACCTGGAAATGCTGAGGTCGCCGGTTCGAAACCCTGGGCTTGCCTGGTCAAGGCACATATGGGAGTTGATGCTTCCTGCTCCTCCCCCCCTTCTCTCTCTGTCTCTCTCTCCTCTCTCTCCCTCTCTGTCTCTCTCTCTCCCTCTCTCTCTCTCCTCTCTAAAATGAAGAAATAAAAATAAAAATAAAAAAAATTAAAAATAAAAAAATCTAATTAAATGTTAATGTTTATTTTTGTGTATAGGTCTTGCTATTGGGAGCTACAAGAAACAAGTAGGGGAAGGTTGGTCTTTTAAATGGACATGGCTCAGGTATCCAGCGACAATGGATTTAAGCAGTGTTCATCTTCACATCTGGAACCAACAAGAACAAAAGATGTGGACAAAGAAGAAGCATTACAGATGGAAGCAGAGGCTTTAGCAAAACTGCAAAAAGGTAGACAAATAACTGATAATCAGAGAGGCTTTGAATTGTCGAACAGCACCAGACAAAAAGCACAAGTTTTTAACAAACAGGATTATGATCTCATGGTGTTTCCTGAATCAGATACTCAAAAGAGAGCAGTGGATATTGATGTAGAGAAGCTCACGCCAGCTGAACTGGAGAAACTATTGCTAGATGACAGTTTCGAGACAAGGAGAACACCTGTATTGCCAGTTACTCCTGTTCTGAGCCCTTCATTTTCGGCACAACTGTATCTTAGACCTGCTATTCAGAGAGGACAGTGGCCAACTGGTTTATCTGGGCCTTCTGCGTATACTTTACCTTCTATTTATCAGTCAACTTACAGTAGCAAACAGACTGCATTCCAGAATGGCTTTAATCCAAGAATGCCTACTTTTCCCTCCACAGAACCTATATATTTAAGTCTTCCAGGACAGTCTCCATATTTTTCATATCCTTTGATGTCCGCCACACCGTTTCATCCCCAAGGAAACTTACCTATCTATCGTCCAGTAGTCAGTCCTGACATGGCAAAGCTGTTTGACAAAATAGCTAGTACATCAGCATTTTTAAAAAATGGGAAAGCAAGGACTGATTTGGAAATAAATTCAAAAACTACAATCAGCAACCTACAGGTATCTCCAAAGTCTGAAGGTATCAGTAAATTCGACTGGTTAGACTTGGATCCTCTAAGTAAGCCTAAGGTGGACAATGTGGAGGTATTAGATTATGAAGAAGAGAAAAATGTTCCACGTTTGCTAGCAGAGGATCCTTGGGATGCTGTTCTTCTTGAAGAGAGATCACCAGCAAGTTGTCACCTTGAAAGAAAGGTGAATGGAAAATCTCTTTCTGGGACAATGGTAACAAGAAGCCAGTCTTTAAATATTCGAACAGCTCAGCTTGCAAAAGTCCAGGGCCAGATATCTCAGGTATAGTTTTTCTGTTTGTTTCTTTGTTTGTTTTTAGAAATTTCTCAAACTTAGTAGTAACATAGAATTCATATTTGTCTTCATAATTTATTAGGTAAAAAATATTTTTCATTTTGAATTTTGTTTTCTTTGCTCTTAAGTGTGCTGTGACTCTTAGATTGTATGGTAAAGGATTAAATGTGTTTAGGCCAATTGAAAAATTGTTATCTTTTCAAGGATTACAAATAAAAAAAACCTCGAATCAAGAATCTATCACTGGTAGGCATTTTAGATAATTTATCTGTCCCTCCATATCTTCTCCTTATATATGCTCCTAGTTTTTATATTGTTATATTGTTCCTCATTATATTTTGTTGTTTTTAACTAAGAATGGAGCGGGGGAGGGAGACAGCAGGAGAGCGGTTTAAAGGACTCTAACCTATATGGATAAAAGCAAGGAATGAAACAGTAGTCTGTAATGGTCTCGCTATCTGGAAAAATTAGTTAAAGATGGCTGGGGAAGGATGTCTTTCTTCAGAAGAGAGGCAGCAGGGTTTAGACTTTTCTGTTCAAAATACAGTATACCTAATTGCTGATTTGTATTTTGCTTTTATAACATCTGTAGATCCTGAGAATGTTAAGCCTCAGTCTCACCTTTTTTTTCTTTCTTTTTTTTTTTTTTAAGAGAGAGGAGGGGAGATAGGCAGACTCCCACACAAGCGCCCAACTGGGATCCACCCCCAAACACCTATTCCCCCCACCCCTTCTAGGGCTGCTCATAACCGAGCTATTTTGAGGTGGAGAATCTACGGAGCCATTCTCAGCGCCCTGGGCGACAGCGCTTGAATCAAGCTGTGGGAGGGGAGAGAGATAGAGATAGAGATAGAGAGAGAGAGAGAGAGAGAGAGAGAGAGAGAGAGAAAGAAGGGAGGGAGAGAGTGGGAGAAGTAGATGGTTGTCTCTCCTGAGTGCCCTGACCAGAATCAAACCCGGGACTTCTACACTCTCTACTACTGAGCCAACCAGACAGGGCCCTCAGTCTCACCCTAATGTAAATTATATTGTTCAGTGCCTAGCTTCTCTCTTTCTCTCTTTTTTTTCTTTTGTCACTTGGGTAATTCTTTTTTTTAATTTTATGAGAAAATACCATACCATTTAGTGCAGGGGTCTCCAAACTTTTTACACAGGGGGCCAGTTCACTGTCCCTCAGACCATTGGAGGGCTGCCAAATACAGTGGTCCTCTCACTGACCACCAATGAAAGAGGTGCCACTTCCAGAAGTGCAGTGAGGGCTGGATAAATGGCCTCAGGGGGCCGCAGTTTGGGGACGCCTGATTTAGTGCCTAGCTTCTCTTTCGGCACTGGGAATCAGCTAGCATTTAGGGAAGGAGAAGTGAATTTTGCATGATTTGGATGGGTTTATGTTGAATTGTTGACTTTAAAAAGCCATTGTGGTTGTCTAGGGGAGAGAGAAGCAGGTATTAGAAGGCATAGAAGAAAAAATGAGGATATTTTGATTGTCCAGAATCATAACAATTGTAATGGTTTCTAAATGTATTTTGATTACAGCTCATGCTAAGAGACACATTATTAAGTTCTCTTAAGTTTTTCAATACTATTTACAAATTTAGTAACAATCTCTGAATACCTTTTAATTAAAAAAATAAGTTAATTACATGTTTAAATTGAATCATAAATATAATGTCAGATTTTCTCTTAATAGTCCATGTCTTGTTATGGTTTTGGTTTTATTTTTATAAAATAACAATCATTTCTGGAAGTATTTGAAGGGAAAGGGGGAAACTCGAAGCCAAGAATCATTTTTTTTAAGAAGTGGGGGAGGGATATCCCTAGGAGTGGAATTGCTAGTAATTCTTGTGTTGCTTTTTGAGGAACCCCCAAACTGTTTTCCGTAGTAGCTACACAATTTTATATTCCCACCAGCACTGTCTGAGAGTTCCAGGGTCTCTAAATCCTTGCTAATACTGGTTATTTCTCAAATTTTGGATTATAGCCATTCTAATGGACATGAAGTGATGTTTCATGTGTTTTTTATTTGTATATCTCTGGTGACTAATAATGTTGAGTATCTTTTTTTTTTTAATGTTCATTTTATTGATTTTTAGTGAGAGAGGAAGAGAGAAAGGGAGAGAGAAATAGGAACACTGATCTGCTCTTGCATGTGCCCTGACTGGAATCAAACTGGCAACCTCTGCACTTTAGGGGGATGAACCAACTGAGCTATCTAGCCTGGGCTCCCCCCCCCCCCCTCCCGTAAAGTTTCTTTTTATGTGCTTATTGGCCATGTGGTTATCCTTTTTTGGAGATATATCTATTTAAGTCATTTGCCCATTTTAAAAATTGGATTGTTCGTAGCAGTTTTATTCCTTAACGTGGAGACAACTCAGATATCCACCAGCAGATAAATGAGTAGACAAAAGTGATGTGTTCATACATTGGGATATTATTCACCCATAGAAGGAATGAATCCTGATACATGCACAACCTGGATGAACCTTGAAAACCTAAGTGAGGGCAGCCAAACACAAAAAGATCACGTATTGTTTGATTCAATTTATATATGTCCAGAAAAGGCAAATCCATAGAGAAAGAAAGCAGATTAGTGTTTACCGGGAGGTGGGGGGGTGGGATGAAGGAGGGAATGGGGTACAAGATTGCTTAATTAGGTACAGTATTTTTTTTTGGTGGGAGCGTGATGAAAATGTTCTGAAATTAAAACATTTCAGTGTTCTAACCATAGTGTTAATGGCCACAAACACTTGTAAATGTACTGAAAACCAGTGAGTTGTACATTTTAAAATGGTTAAAATGGCAAAAGTTATGTTCTGTGACTTTTGTCTAAGTTAAAAAAAAAAGGAAGGCCCTGGTCCCCTGTTCCTCCCATTCTACTCAGGACAGGTCACTAGTGGATTCATCTTTGGGCCAGTGTTCCAAAAGAGGGATTCCTCCCCAACTGTGGATCTCCTTTTTACAGGTTAAGCATAAGAGTATAGTGTCTGACACCATGCAGTCTGGATTAGAGAAAAATGCTATTTATAGTGGTTCAGGAAGGGCCACCTGGAGATCTTGGAACTAATGGGAAGGTTAGTCTCTGTTATCAGAGGAAAGAAAGCCTCTGTCCTGTCAGGTAGGAGGCAGAGCCCCTTATTGTCCTGACAACCCATAATTAGCATCCAGGTCACTTGCAAATAATTCTGCTCTTCGCCTCACACCTCTGTATGTATGCATTGTAGTGTAGCTGCAACACATAAATTATCTTGAATTTAATAAAATATTTGTAGATGTCTAGTTTATTATCTCTGTATCTTAAATTCTAACTTTTCCAGTATTGGAAAGTCATTTATCCACTAAGAGAAACATTGTTTAGGTGAGCTGAGATGACCATTCCAAGTGAACTGTGGTTATCATCTTAGACAAGTAAAGGTTTCTGGGTTGACTGGAATTATTTACTGTTCCATGAAACAAGAATGGAACTCAGAACCTACATACTTTTTATCTATGCTGTAGATGTTCACACTGAACTCTCTCTCTCTCTTTTTTATATAGTCACTGAGACAGAGAGTTGCTAAGAATCATATGAGGCCAGAGAAACCTATTTTATAGTTGACAAAACTGAGATGAAAAGAAGTTAAGGAATTTAATTTTTCATGTAATAATGGTATTGTGTTTAGTTAAATGAGCTCTTTTTAAATTTTACTGATTTTAGAGAGAAACGTCGATTTATTGTTCACTTATTTATTCATTCATTGGTTGATTCTTGTATGTGCCCTGACTGGGGATCAAACCTGCAACCTTGATGTATTGGGACAGTGATCTAACCAAGTGAACTGTCTGAGCAGGGCCAAATGAGCTCTTATAGTTTAAAGATGTGTATACTGAAGAATTTACAAATGAAATATAATAAATTATAGCCTTAATAAAAGCATGAGGAGCTAGGAAAAGGGTCCTTATATTATTCTCACTGCTTTTTTGTATGCTGAAAATTTCCATAGTAATAAGTTAGAGGTTAAGGGAAGGGCCACGGAATATTTGTAAGAAGAAAAGGTACTATGCAAACCATGCAACTCTAAGCCCCCCCTCCCCCAACTCTAGTGATAGAACATGATATTTTGGAAGAGATAAGTTCTGTTTTAGGCGGTATTCAAACATGGGTCAAATAATCAGCTTCCTAGACTCAGCATATGTCACAGTGTTCTGCAGAGGAGTTTAGGCCTACTCAATTCTGATTTTGTGTGTGTTTAGGGATGGGAGTGGGGGAAGAAGTACAGTGTGAAATTTGAGGGAGAAAGATAACTTTTTCAAAAATTTAGCCAACCTGTTCCCTTGAACTGGCATTTGAAATCATATCTCAGGAACCTATGAATTTGGGAATGTTACAAGACAAATAGCAAAATGTAAAACAGAGTTCCATGGGAACAATTTTTTTAAATATAATTTAAAATTTTTATTTAAATGAGAACAATTTCTTTGCAACTTAAAACCCTAGCATAGGTTGCTAATGCTTGTGCTCCAAAACTCTTTCTTTTCCTGCTGCCCTCTGGTCACTTCTAGTTTCATTCAGGTTTCCTCCCCCCTTTCCTTTGGTAGAGGAGGGCTGTGATACCCGCGTACATCCCTTTGTTGTGTCCCCACTTATATTTTTTCTGATTATTTTTAGTATATATTTGTCACAGTACCATCTTGACATTTTTCTTATTTATGGTGTTTTTTTTTATTATTATTTTTTTAATTCATTTTAGAGAGGAGAGAGAAAGGGAGAGAGAGAGACAGAGAGAGGGGAGAGAGAGAAAGAGAGAGAGAGAGAAGGTGGGGAGGAGCTGGAAGCATCAACTCCCATATGTGCCTTGACCAGGCAAGCCCAGGGTTTCGAACCGGCGACCTTAGCATTTCCAGGTTGACGCTTTATCCACTGTGCCACCACAGGAAAGCGTCTTACAGGATAAATGAGGATAGGTAGTAGAAAGAAGTTCCCTAGCAAGATCTGGGAAATCAGATCACATAGGAGTTGCAGAGCGAGAACTGCTAGTTTCTCAGACTCTAAAAATTACCGTACTTCCTCATGCATAAGGTGCACCCTTTTTTGAAAAATTTGGGGTCTGAAAACTGGATGTGTCTTTCAAATGTCAGATGGAACTGAGGATGAGGCAGTATATGAAGACACAGTGATTTGTCATCAGATACAGGTGAAGATAAACTAATGGATGGGAGTTTATTTTGTTTGTTTTAGATTTTATTTACTTTTAGAGAAAGAGAAGAGAGAGAGAGAGAGAGTGTAAAGAGATAGAACAGGAAAAGGAGCAGGAAGCATCAACTCCCATATGTGCCTTGACCAGGCAAGCCCAGGGTTTCAAACCAGTGACCTCAGCATTCCAGGTCTGTGCTTTATCCACTGCGCCACCACAGGTCAGGCGGATGGGAGTTTTGACAGTGATGAGGAGTTGTATGAACTTTATGATGAATAATACGAGTTCAATAACTTTATGTAATTTTTTTTTTCTTTTCAAATTTCGGGCCCCAAAATTAAGGTGCGTCTTATACATGGGGAAATATGGTAACTAGGCTTCTCAGCAAGATCAGTTTTACCAGAAACATGTTCTTATATTTTATTTAAGTATAGGGGGAGGGGTCAAGAAGTAAGCCAGTTGGTTATGAGAGACATCAGTCAAATCAGGTAAACAAAAATATTGTGATTTGATCAGCTGGTCAGTCAGAGATTGGAGCTAGATTATTACATCAGCAGCTTTACTAAATGGCACAGTGTCTGAAGTTTAGGTGACTAATTTAAGCTTATCAGTGTCTCAGAGGAGTCAACTGCAGCATGGCTGAAGAGCTGTATTGTTAATCATTTCATTATACAGCTAGTGCTCGACTCACAACCACGATTGGTTCCGACAGACCGGTTGACACGATTTAGTCGTAAGTTGAGTAGTCTATATGTACAGTACTTGTGAAATGATGTTATAAAAATCTCTAAGTCATATTCTATCATAATTTTCTCATTATTGTTATATATCATAATTTTCTTTGTTCATTTTATGCCATTTGTATCATCTCTACACCATTTTGTTTCTTATTTTTACATTCGTCAGGTTTAAGTAAAACACTGCATTACCAGTACAACTGGTTTAATATTTGCAAAGACAATTTCCTCTTGGTAGACATCTTGGGAGGGGTTTGATGAAAAATATCTAAGACACAAAACACAAATTGCCGTACCGAGTCTGGGATAACAGTTGAAATTGTGCACTCAGAGATGGTAGTGCTGCCGGAAGCTGGTCCTCACTGTCATACGCCCAGCTGGGCAATGCTTACGCTGCCAAATGCGGAGCAGTCTTGGCTAGCGATTGTGGTCATAAAGTCGAATGGTCATAAGTTGCATAGGTTGTAAGTCGATCAATATTTGTACTCTGCTCCATTAAAACCCCATCTAATTATGTTTGAGCATCATATTCTAAGAGGGGTGTGTGGTAAATGAGAGTATGTCTTGAAAAGACTATACAGTGTTTGGAATCTATAAGCTATGTCATATACGGAACTGTTGTAAAGATTGGAGATAGTTTGCCTGGAGAATATTAATTGAAGATAAGTCACTTCTGGATCTGAGTTTCTTCATCTATGAAGTAGAGTTGGTTAGAGGATGATATCTCAGATCCCTTTCAGTAATAATATATATTTAAAGTTTGAAAAGTTGCCATGTAAAAAAGGAAGTAGAGATTTTCTTCTTTTTGAAGTTCTGTATTTTGGATATGGTTTTTCAAACCAATTCAGGGAGCAGAATACCTGAATATTACAGAATTCTCATAAAAAATGAAATGGTGATATACTAAATTTTTCCATATATTAAATACATTACTTTATTAATGTACATTGTGCTACATTAATTAGCAAGCATTGTGTGCCAGATTTATTCACCCCTTGGTTAAGAGAGAGAGAAAAGCATCAATTCATTGTTATACTTACTTGTGTACTCATTGGTTGCTTCTCATACATGCCCTAATCAGACATTGAACCCATGACCTTGGTGCGCCAGGATGACTCTTTAGCCACTGAGGCACCAATCCAGGGCCATGTGCTAGATTATTATGGGCCATGTGCTAGATTGTTATAGAGACAAGTGGTAGCCTGATCAGGTGGTGGCGCAGTGGATAGAGCGGCGGACTGGGATGTGGAGGACCCAGGTTCAAGACCCCGAGGTCACCAGCTTGAGCGTGGGCTCATCTGGTTTGAGCGAGGCTCACCAGCTTGCACCCAAGATCACTGGCTTGAGCAAGGGGTTACTTGGTCTGCTGTAGCCCCACGGTCAAGGCACGTATGAGAAAGCAATCAATGAACAACTAAGGTGTCTCAGTGAAAACCTGATGATTGATACTTCTCATCTCTCTCCGTTCCTGTCTGTCTGTCCCTGTCTATCCCTCTCTCTGACTCTCTCTCTGTCTCTGTAAAAAAAAAAAAAAAAATTTTATTAAAAGAAAAATAGAGACAAGTGGTAGCAAGTGCTGAGAGTTAAAATACATTTCATGGAAAATTAAGCAAATCCTATTTGTTTATATATTTCTCTGTGAATTGAGAAATTGAATTTAGTGACTTAACTTTAAAACTTATTGTCCCAAAAAAGTAGAACAAGGAGGAAAGAAAATTCAATGAGGCAGGTATTATAGTTAAATATCAACAACGAAATTTATAAAAATAGCCAATAGATTATCAGTGCATAGTTATTGAAGGTCTTCAGTCAGAAGTTTGGTGTGCATTTATTACAAACACTATAAAAGAACTTTTATATTCAAAGAAAAATTCTTAGCCATTTTATTAACACTAAGATATCATCATTTTCTTTGTTCAAGAAGATAAAGTTTGGTTTCATTTAGTCCAAAATGAGGAGGTGAACAGAACACTAGTAGTATTGGAAGTTTGGGCAAAGACATTAGATGGAGCTTTTACTTTTCACACACCATTCATTTCATCTCTACTTAAAAGGTTCCCCTGAGGTTTATATTTTTTTTTATGGGAAATAAGATTGCAATGTCTATTCGTTTTAATTACTTTTTGTATTTAAGTATATTCATTTCCTCTTAAGAATTTTATGCTTTGTGGTAAAAACTTGGAAGGGTGTTTTTCTTCTCACTCAGCAAGTTTACATCCTGTTTTCTTCTAGTGTCTGGTTTTGTTAATAATAATGTAAATACTTTAGTTTAACTGTTTTGTGAACAAAACTAGGAAAAGGAATACTATTTAAAATTGTCTTCTGGTAATTTAAGTCAAATTTTGAGTTAAAAGCTGTACATTTAGCTACTGTTAGCAGATTTCAAGTTATTTTCATAGAAGTGATTTTGCAAAGTTCTGTAGATATTTATTCTTTCTAAAAATTCATTATGTTAATGTTATAAACATTTATAATTGCATTGACAGAATGTTTTTTATTAATTTTAAAGATGAGAGAAACTTGAACAAAACTTGGTTTATATTGTCGAGCTGAATATATCAATAGTACACCATTTGAATAGGTTACTGAAGTCTCTTTTTGTAAAATTAAAAAAATTCAAATAGGGAAGTAACTGACTTTGTGCTGAATAATAACTGATATATATATATTTAATGCTCATTGTATACTTATTAAAAACTTGGTGTTACATCTAATTTCTAGGTAATGTGGCAAGAACTTTGGACATGTGTAGGCCTAAAGCTTTCCTATATTCTTATAATTGCTTTACAGAGTATATACTGAAAAGTTTTTATGCATCATTTCAGTTCTTCACTGCTTTCCTTAAACCCCTAATCTATGCTTTCCACTTCTCTAGTAGATGACCTCACTTTTTTTTTATGTTGAGGTCAAGGTCATCCTCTATATGCGCTTGCCCACCTAAAGGATTTGCCTTTCTTTCTGTTTTGTGAGAGAAATATTCTTCCCTTTTCCAGAACTTAATTCTTTTATCTGTTTTCTTATTCCCGTATCCCCAGAGTATTTTCTACCATTACTCTTTAAAAGGGGTTTTGTACTTAATGCCTTTCCAGACCATCACTGTCCTCTATTTCCATCATACTGCAGAAACTTACTTCTGGTAATATTAGTATTCATATTATTGCCAAACTAGCAACCATATTCTTCTACCCTTTTGCTTCATTTGCAACAATTCACTACATCCTTTTTTTGAAACTTCTCTTTTCATGCCCCAGTTAAACATACTTCCTAGTTTTCCTCCTATGATCCTTGACTCCTTTTCTTTTATCTAGCTTATAAACATAAGCATTCCCCGAAAGTTTTGTTTTTGGTTGTCTTTTATCTTCCACCTGTTTTCTTGTTCAGCACTTTATTTTTGAGGCTCCAAGATATGGAATTTGAAAGCCACTGGTTTAGACTCTTGCAACGATGTGATTCCATGGCTCTTTATGGTTGAGAGACTATGATGGTTAATTTTATGTGTCTACTTGATTAAGCCATAGGGTGCACAGGCATTTGGTCAAACATTCTTAGTGTGTCTGTAAGAATATTTCTAGGTGAGATTAATTTTTGAATCAAAATCCTGAGGTCGCCGGCTTGAGCGTGAGCTCATAGTCATGACCCCATGCTCACTGGCTTGAGTCCAAAGGTTTCTGGCTTGAAGACCATGGTCACTGGCTTGTGCCCAAGGTTACTGGCTTTAGCAAGGGGTCACTGACTGTGCTGGAGCCCCCTGGTCAAGGCACATATGAGAAAGCAGTCAGTGGGCCCTGGCTGGTTGGCTCAGTGGTAGAGCATCGGCCTGGTGTGCAGGAGTCCTGGGTTCGATTCCTGGCCAGGGCACCCAGGAGAAGTGCCCATCTGCCTCTCCACCCCTCCCCCTCTCCTTCCTCTCTGTCTGTCTCTTCCCCTCCTGCAGCCACGGCTCCATTGGAGCAAAGTTGGCCTGGGCACTGAGGATGGCTCTATGACCTCTGCCTCAGGCGCTAGAATGGCTCTGGTTGCAACAGAGCAACACCCCAGATGGGCAGAGCATCGCCCCCTGGTGGGCATGCAGGGTGGATCCCGGTCGGGTACATGCAGGAGCCTGTCTGACTGCCTCCCCGTTTCCAACTTCAGAAAAAATAAAAAAATAAAAAAGAGAAAGCAGTCAGTGAACAACTAAGGTGCCACAACGATGAATTGATGCTTCTCATCTCTCATTCTTCCTGTCTGCCCCCCTTCTCTCGTATAAAAATAGCACACATATATATACGCACATATATACAGATATATATATACATATATACAGATATATATACATATATATATATATATGTGCATGTATATATATATATTTATATGAGTAGGCCTTGTCCAGTCAGTTGAAAGCCTGATTGGAAACAAAAGGCCTATTGGGTCAACAAAAGGGCTGATCCTACTATCAATGAGGAACTCTTCCTCCTGTCTGCCTTGGAATGCCTTTGAGCTGGAACATGGATTTTTCCTGCCTTCAGACTCAAATGGAAACATTGGCTCTTAGTGGGTCTTGGGCTTGACAGATTCAGACTGGAACTGCACCATTGACTCTCTTGGGTATCCAGCTTGCCAACTGCTGATCTTGAAACTTGTCACTCTCTATAATTACATGATCCAATTTCTTCATTTTAAAAAATATTTTTCTTTTGAGAATACATTTACATGTTAAAGCTGGAGACAGTGAAACAAAGGGCTTAGGATAGAAGAAGCAACAGGAGAACTCAGGCAGGGCTGGTTGCTTTTGGCTCACTGGAGAGTCAGAGAAAAGTGCACCTTGGAGTCAGGTTCAAGGTTTTAGCTTGAGGGGAGTTGCTATTGTCCATTGCTCCCCTGGTTGTCAGTTCTGTGGGGACTCTTAGAGTTTAGGAGATGCACACCTGTTGGGGACGAGGAGGGAGAAGAAAAAGTCATAGGTGTGCTTCTAGGAAGGAGACATGCCACTTTAATTTTTTAGTGTGTGTGTGTGTGTGTGTGTGTGTGTGTGTGTGTGTGTGTGTGTGTGTGTGTAAAGGTGTCCCAGCTTGACTCCCAATGGATGCAGCGCCTGTGTGTCCCTCAGCTTCCTTAAGAGACTGTCTTCTATTGATAGAACTTGGACCCAAAACACTTTCGGCTGGGATATTGCCCTATCAGTGATCCTGATGATGCTGATAGCAATTAGCAGAGATAAATTGCAGAAACTGAGTGGATGACCCCAAATCTAGGTCTTTAGCTCTGGAATAGAATTTCTGGAATAAAATATTTTTAGATGATGATTAAACATCTGTGTGGATTTCCAAGCCCAATATATTTACTAGAGAACTCAGTATCCTCCACAACAAAACTTTCTCTGTTCTATATATTGGATAATGGCATTAGCAGTTTTTAAATTTTTATTTGTCTCTTCATTCATTGAAAAATATTTGAGGCTATACAATGTGAGGGTTGCAAGTATTAATCAAATGCAGACCTCATCCTTAAAGAACTTGGGTTATAAGAGGGAGATAGGATGTGTATGCATGTAATTGCAGTACAAAATAGAAAGCATTGAGTACCACATAATAGTGTACAAAATCAATGGAGAAAAGGGATGCTTTGGTTGTTTGAGTGGAGTTCAGAGGGATTAGGGGCAAGAGGTGAGGGACTAAAATTTAAAATACACTTTTTGTTTCAGAAAGAGTAGAGAAAAACACAAAATGCTAATGTTAATATATGAAATGAAATCATTGTCAACCCAGCTATTTTTTACTTTGTGGACAGAACAATTGAGTTAACTTTTCAGATTCTATTATTACCTTAATGTAT
This sequence comes from Saccopteryx leptura, assembly GCF_036850995.1. NCBI lineage: Eukaryota > Metazoa > Chordata > Mammalia > Chiroptera > Emballonuridae > Saccopteryx > Saccopteryx leptura. Next base: position 42,672,458 of record NC_089503.1, read on the forward strand.
GACTAGAGAATTAGAGGTTTTGTTTTTGTTTGTTTTTTTTTCAAGATTTTATTTACTGATTTTATAGAAAGAGGAGGGAGGATTGAGAAGTATCAACTTATAGTTGCTTCACTTTAGTTGTTCGTTGCTTGCTTGTTGCTTGACCTATGTTCCTTGACTGGACAAGCCTAGGGTTTTGAACTGGCAACTTGGCATTCCAGGTTAATGCTCTTTCCAGCCAGGCTACAGAATTAGTTATTATAATCTATTTCGGCCTGACCAGGTGGTGGCACAGTGGATAGAGCGTCAGCCTGGGAGGGCCAGTTTTGAAATCATGAGGTCTCCAGCTTGAGCATGTGCTCACCAGCTTGAGCACAGGGTTACAGGCTTGAGCTTGAGACCATAGACATGACCCCATGGTTGCTGGCTTGAGCAAGGAAGGGGTCACTGACACAGCTGGACACCCCCCAGTCAAGGCACATATGAAAAAGCAATCAATGAACAACTAAAGTGCTGCAACAATGAGTTGATGCTTTTCATCTCTCTCCCTTTCTGTGTGTCTGTCCCTCTTTCTCAAAAAAAAAAAAAAAAAAGTTCTACAAAAATGTAAAATTCAATAAAATTTGATTTTTATTTTCAAGAAGCTTTCACATTAGGACAAATATAAAAGGATGTAATGATACAGTGTTTTGTTCAGACTAAGTACACAGAAGTGCTAAGAGGAAAGAAGTGCTTCAAACTGAGTAATTATAAAAAGGAATTATAGATAAAGTGGCATTACGTTGGGCCTTAAAAATTAATAGATTAATAACTTGTGGGGGAATTTAGACGGAAAGCATTGAAGACAGTTTCAGAGGGCAGGATAGCTCATTTGTGTTTTTGAGGAAGAGGATATGATTCAGGGTAACTGGAACATAGAAATAATTTGGGAAGTCCCAAAGATGATTGGATTCGATTGTGACAAAGTTGGGAGTGTCAGACCAAAGGTTAAGTAGAAACATCAGGTCCCAATTTTAAGGTAATATAGTCTATTTGCTTCAGTGCTTGTTTCTTCTTTTTTTTGAAAGAAAGAGAAAGAGAGAGAGGTACAGACAACAGACAGCAAGGAAGAGAGATAAAAAGCATCAACTCATAATGTGGCACCTTAGTTGTTCATTGATGGCTTCTCACATGTGCATTGACTGGGGAGCTCGAGTTGACCTCTTGTTCAAGCCAGTGATCCCGCACTCAAGCTAGTGAGTCTGCGTCCAAGTCAATGAGCCCACGCTCATGCCAACGACTTTAGGTTTGGAACCTGGGTCCTCAGTGTCCCAGGCTGATGCTCTGTCCACTCCGCCACCACCTACCTGGTCAGGTTCCAGTGCTTGTTTCTTTCTTTCTTTTTTTTTTTTTGTATTTTTCTGAAGCTGGAAACGAGGAGAGACAGTCAGACAGACTCCCGCATGCGCCGGACCGGAATCCACCCGGCACGCCCACCAGGGGCGACGCTCTGTCCACCAGGGGGCGATGCTCTGCCCCTCCAGGGCGTCGCTCTGCTGCGACCAGAGCCACTCTAGCGCCTGGGGCAGAGGCCAAGGAGCCATCCCCAGCGCCCAGGCCATCTTTGCTCCAATGGAGCCTTGGCTGTGGGAGGGGAAGAGAGAGACAGAGAGGAAGGAGGGGGTGGGGGGTGGAGAAGGAAATGGGCATTTCTCCTATGTGCCCTGGCCGGGAATCGAACCCGGGTCCCCCGCACGCCAGGCCGACGCTCTACCGCTGAGCCAACCGGCCAGAGCCTAGTGCTTGTTTCTATAACACAAATTAAGTGATGTAATTGGTAAATATGAGATTGATGTCAGTATAATGTAGAAGTAGTATTAGTTGTTCAGACAGAATCCTTACCACCGTATTAATACCTTAAAGCAATCAAGAACAAATTTTCTCACAATTAAAAAGAAAGTATTGGCCCTGTCCGGTTGGCTCGGTGAATAGAGCATTGGCCCGGCGTATGGATATCCCAGTCAGGGCACACATGAGAAGTGACCATCTGCTTCTCTTCTTCCTTTCCTCCTTCTCTCTCTCTTCCTCTCTCACAGCCAGTGGCTCTGTTGGTTCGAGTGTTGCCCCGGTGCTAAGGATAGCTCTCTTGGTTCTACCGTGTTTCCCCGAAAATAAGACAGTGCCTTATATTAATTTTTGCTCCTAAAGACACACTAGGTCTTATTTTCAGGGGATGTCTTATTTTACCATGAACAAGAATTCACATTTATTGCTGAACAAAAAAAAAAAATCAACATTTATTAATAACTGTAGTCATGTCATCACAAACATCATCATAACCAGCCAAACTCTGAATTCCATCAAGAATTTCTTGTGACTATTTCCATGTACAACAGTCTACCCTGTTTCCTCGAACAGTGTAGATTTTCAGGAAACAGGGTAGCATCTGTCTCTGGCATTGAGGATATAGCTCGGTTGATGTGAGCATTGGCCCCAGACATGGGCTGACACGTGCATTCCAGTTGGGGCTCATGCAGGAGTCTGTCTTCCCTCTTCTCACTTAAAAATAAATAAATAAAGAGAAAGTATTAGTAACATAAGAAAATATTAAAGAAAACACTAAAAATCCTGCCAAAGTATTTAGTAAAAATGGTGGTTTTGATGAGTAGCTTAAAGTGTGGTTTCATATTGTTAAACTCTCTGATGGAGAGAGTTCATGTACAAAGCTGTGAAGTTATTTCCTTTGCATTAAGAACTTTGTTGAAAAGTCTATATCTTAGATGATATTTTTAATTTCATTGAAATTGGTCAACTAGAAGTCCTCAAGAATCCATATCACAAGTGAAGCAGGAGCTTCAGGGTTTAAGGTTCAAAGGCTGTAATACTAGGTTCAAATTCAAGTGAACACTTAACTGTGCTAATATTTTTTTTTCTAATATTTTTCTAATGTCTTTTTATTGTGTTAGTTGGGTTTTGATTATAAAGTTACACTGATTTTGAGTAATCTGCCTTAACTCAGTTTTTTCCATCAGCTTTGTTATTTTTAGTTGTGATTTTCTGGAACTCAAGATTTTTTTTTTTTTTTCTTCCCAAAATGTGCATATCATATACTAGAAAGGGTTCTGCCATGTTTTAAAAGAAGAAAATTTATAAAGGAGTTATTGCTCTAAGTTTCCAGTTTAATCTTCTAACAAAATGTTCATTGAAATCCATTACAACTCTTGAAATTTATACACTATGTTCTGATTCAATTAATTTTGAATTGTGAATGTTCCAATTCTAATTTTAGTGGAAATTTACATTTGAAATTTGTGCCAAATTAAGTATTTTTTATGTATTAACCAAAATACCTCTAAATGTGGACTCCACTATTTGGGTTTGCTTGAGTGATGTACAGTGTGTCCGTAAAGTCATGGTGTACTTTCGACCAGCCACAGGAAAGCAACAAAAGACGATAGAAATGTGAAATCTGCACCAAATAAAAGGAAAACCCTCCCAGTTTCTGTAGGATGATGTGGCAGCATGTGTGCATGCGCAGATGATGATGTAACACCGTGTATACAGCGGAGCAGCCCACGGCCATGCCAGTCCAGATGTGGACGGTACAGAGGAAAGTTCAGTGTGTTCTCTGGCTTGCTAAATTAGAATCTGTGACCAAAGTGCAACGTGAATATCGGCGCGTTTATAACGAAGCGCCACCACATAGGAATAACATTACTCGGTGGGATAAGCAGTTGAAGGAAACCGGCAGTTTGGTGGAGAAACCCCGTTCTGGTAGGCCATCAGTCAGTGACGAGTCTGTAGAGGCTATACGGGATAGCTACCTAAGGAGCCCTAAAAAATCTGTGCGTGAGCCCACATCAAACTGCACTGGATAGGTATGAAACTGGGAGAGTCTTCATTTTATTTGGTGCAGATTTCATATTTCTATCTTTTGTTGCTTTCCTGTGACCGGTCAAAAGTGCACCATGACTTGACAGACACACTATTTATCTCCTAAGTGTTGCACACAAATTGATCAGACATAAACTTAACTTTTGAAGGACTGTCAGGTTGTTCATATAAATTTGTTAACATAGAGAATGTTCACTAACTCCTAGAACTCATTCTCTTAAAATAAGAACTAGCTGCTTTGTTGGAATTTAAGGCCTAAGCTAAATACAGGATTAGGCAAAAGTAGGTTTACAATTGTTCATATGGAAAAGAATGCAATAATTAATAACATAAAAATAAACTCTTGTTTCATGTACTCACAACTGTAAACCTACTTTTGTCCCACCCTGTATATAGAATTCTTGTCTTACTAGAGGAGTCTCACATGGACTTATCTCTTCATTTTCTTAAAATAAAAGCTAGTCCTTTAATTTTATTCCGCTGTTTACTTAGTGTTCAATTCAGGAAGATTTTGAATGGAAAGGTCTTTTGCATTCCATTCTTACTGACCAGTACAAAGAACAGCATATTTCTGCTTTTGAGCAGAAATGAACTTTAAAATAAGGCTAAGTTAGCATTACTTTTACAGATAGAGAAGTGCATAGTTTTAAAACTTTATTACTGATGTAGTAAATTTTATCTCCATATCTTTGTAAATATTTTTTATAAAAATGTGTTTGTACTATGCTGCTATATAGCATTTTGGGGATCTTTTACTTTTAAAATAAAATTACTTTTTTGATTACAGAAAGACTCAAATGGGACCAGTAGTTTGCCAACTGAAGTTCTCTTCTACAAGAACTTGAAGTACAAATGAAGAAGGGGCAGCTTTTTGTCAATCAATTACAAGTAAGGAATTTTCCTTTATAAATTGAAGATATTTTTTTTTATTAAAATGCTTGTTTAAAATTTTATGAAAATTAGCTTAGTGCTAATACTAAAATTTTTAGGTTTTTAATTATTTTCTCCCTGTGGCTTAAAATTTTAGTTGGCACATCTTAGTATGTAGAACAAAAACTGAAGACAATAGACTTTTAATATCCCATTAACCAGTGAAAATATGGCTTAAATGTTTGAATTTCAGTATACTTAGATAATGCCCATTTTTGTTTCAAGAACACTTGTTTTGCCTTATACTTTTCTAACTTATTTAAGAGATAACAGGCATGATTAGAGGAGCAAATGTATTTTTCGAAGGTTAGAAAAATACATTTATAAAAAGCTCTTTTAATTGTAAATGTGTATAATATTCTTTTTTTTAATAAATAATTTTTTATTAATTTTAATGGGGTGACATCAATAAATCAGAGTACATATATTCAAAGAAAACATATCCAGGTTATTTGTCATTCATTCTGTTGCATAACCATCACCCAAAGTCAGATTGTCCTCCCTCACCTTCTATCTAGTTTTCTTGTATAATATTCTTTATAAATGAGGAAATAGAGACTCAGAATTTACCTACCAAAGCTTACTCACTTGTCAGCCAGGTTTCCTTTGCCTCTGTTGCAGTGTATTTTCTTTCAATTTTATCACGGTATTAGCTAAACTTATAATGTACTACAAGCCCATCTTCAACCTAGTTTAAATGAAGAAGGTTATGATTGGTTCCACAAACCCATATAACAGAAAGAGGAAGGATGGAACAGAGCTCAGTGACAGCCGGATGGGACAGAGCTCAGTGACAGCCAGATCCAAAAATACATACACTGTAAGGCTTCCTCCTTCCTTCGGACTCTTTTCCCACTTCCTATTCTTTTGTCTTCCTCCCCCTTTTTCCCCTGCCCTTCTCCATGCATGTCGACTTCATTTTCTTCTACTGCAGATGGAGTTTTTAAATTAATTTACTAATTGCTTGATTTTAGAGAGAGGAGTGGGAGAGAGAGACACTCAATTTGTCAATTTGTTCCATTTATCTATGCATTCATTGGTTGATTCTTGTATGTGCCCGAACCAGGGATCAAACTGCACCAGCCTTGGAGTATAGATAGGGTCTAGTACTATAACCTAGTGGTGGGCAAACTCATTAGTCAACAGAGCCAAAATATTAACAGTACAATGATTGAAATTTCTTTTGAGAGCCAAATTTTTTAAACTTAAAACTATATAGGTAGGTACATTGTTATTAACTTAATTAGGGTACTTCTAAGCTGGCCTTTGCACCCACGCTCAAGGGGCCAAAGAGCCGCATGTGGCTCACAAGCCTCAGTTTGCTGACCACTGCTATAACCAACTAAACTACCCAGTCAGGGCTACAGATGGTTTTTTGTTTGTTTGTTTGTTTTTTTACAGAGACAGAGAGTGAGTCAGAGAGAGGGATAGACAGGGACAGACAGACAGGAACGGAGAGAGATGAGAAGCATCAATCATTAGTTTTTTCATTGCACGTTGCAACACCTTAGTTGTTCATTGGATTGCTTTCTCATATGTGCCTTGACCGTGGGCCTTCAGCAGACCGTGTAACCCTTGCTGGAGCCAGCGACCTTGGGTTCAAGCTGGTGACCCCTCGGGGTCTCGAACCTGGGTCCTCCGCATCCCAGTCCAACACTCTATCCACTGTGCCACCACCTGGTCAGGCTGCAGATGGGATTTTTAAGGCAGGAAATTTAGCCACTGATAGCTTAGATTTTATATTCTAATGATCTTGCTAGCAAAGATGAAAGGGAGTCCACTCAGATAGAGAGTGGCACCAGATAAAGAAAATCCATGCAAGAAAGAAGTGGAACAACATATATTGAGGCTAAGGGGTTGAGATATGTTATCAAAAGAAGGGAGAGGAGATCGCCACTGGAGGATTTATTCTGAATCCTATATTGTTCCCAGTGTGATCTGTTTTTTTTGTGTTGTTGTTGGTTTTTTTTGTTTGTTTGTTTGTTTTTGTATTTTTCTGAAGCTGGAAACGGGGAGAGACAGTCAGACAGACTCCCGCATGCACCTGACCGGGATCCACCCGGCACGCCCACCAGGGGGCGATGCTCTGCCCCTCCGGGGCGTAGCTCTGTTGCGACCAGAGCCACTCTAGCGCCTGGGGCAGAGGCCAAGGAGCCATCCCCAGCGCCCGGGCCATCTTTGCTCCAATGGAGCCTGGCTGCGGGAGGGGAAGAGAGACAGAGAGGAAGGAGAGGGGGAGGGGTGAAGAAGCAGATGGGCGCTTCTCCTGTGTGCCCTGGTCGGAAATCGAACCCGGGATTTCCGCACGCCCAGGCCGACGCTTAACCATTGAGCCAAACCGGCCAGGGCCAGTGTGATCTGTTTTTAAAGCAAAGCCGAGTTTTTGGGTTTCTAGGTAATTTTTGAGTAGGTATATCATTTTGATGTTATTTAACTATATTTTATTTAAACTATCTCTCTTTATGTTACCTTTTAACCAGAATTTCTTTCTGCAGAATACCCTAGGGGGTAAGCAAAAGAAAAATATCAGTAGAGCCACTTTTTCTTCCCTGGTTACTAATTTTTAATTGGATTTTTAAAACTTATATTTTTCAATAGGCACTTTAAATGGAAAGAGGACAATTTAGTGATTTAGTATACAGATTGCATGTATTAGAAATTACCACCTGATCTGTGGTGGCACAGTGATAAGACAATGGCCCTGAAATGCTGGTCGCCACTTCCAAACCCCCAAGCTTGCCGGTCAAAGCATATATGAGTAGCAACCACGACTTGATGCTTCCCATCCTCCCCTATCTCTTTCTCTCTCTCTTACCCTCTTTCTCTCTCTAAAATCAATAAATAAAGTCTTTAAAAAATGAAATTACATATAGCTATTCCATCATTATTATGTGTGTGTGGTTAAGAGTTTGGAAATAATTCTTTTACTTTAATGATTTGGAAATAATCTGTTATGTGTTTGTCTGGTTCCTTTAATTTTCTCCAGAAGCTCTGTATGTTTTTTATAAAACTGTGTTGAGTGACTATTGTATTTTAATTTGATAAATAGACTCTCTCTGATCTGCCTTTTCTCCATATTTGAATCTTTGAGTCATTTACAAAGACTGTGCCAAGAAACTAAAATGGTTATTTTTATTTACACACACACACACACACACACACACACACACACGCTTTTGTATATGAAACCCCAGATGAACTAAAGAAAGAATGAGTTCTTTTTGTAATTTTTTTCATTAATAGAGTATGATTGCAACAAATATTTCAGTAGAGTAGGAAGTAGAAGTGTTTTTGAACCCATGTTCTAGAAACTCTAGTTCCCCTGTGACCTAGGGATTGGGGTCAGCAGGACATGTCCCTTAAAGAAATTATGGCTCTATTTTTTTCCCCAGTAAGTTCATATCTGCAGTGCATTTTAAAACGAGTATTTATACTCTTAGAGCCAATTCTTTATTTTTTGAAATTTCCTAAAATGACTTAATCACTTACATTGAGCTTTGAAATTAGTATAAAACTATCAGGATGATAATTGCTTACAGTTAAGATTACTGTATAACAGACTTAGAATTTAGTGCAGTTTAGGCCTTGTTTTTTTGCTTCTGTGAAATTAGGGAGTTGGAATATTGACCTCAAGATCTCTTTCAGTTTCAAGCTCTGTAATACTTTGATTCAGGACATTTCATTATCACTATGTATTCTTCTTGTTTTTATTTCTTGTTTTCTTTCCTTTCATACTCATTGTTAATTGACAAGCTTGCTATATCTACAAGCTATCAGTTCAGAGAATACTCTTAGAGGAATGTTAGGTACCAGTAGAAGTTTTTGCTGCTGCTTTAGTGGTTTTCTAGGCTAAGATGAGAAACTACACTTTAGACTTGTTCTGGATGGCCTTGTATTTCTTTTCTCCAGATATGGTTCAGATATAATATTATATCCTATAATAGTATCTTGACCCTCAAGGACTTCCTATATTGTTTTTATTTTTAATTTAAAATTAAATTTAATGGGGTGACATTGATCAATAAGTAGATTGAGCAATTGATAGTGGGAAGCATCAATTTTTAATTTAGAAATTAAATTTAATGGGGTGACATTGATCAAGTTCATAGGTTTCAAGTAAACATAAACATTTCTATAGCTTATGAACTGTTGATTGCATTGTGTGCCAATCACCCAAAGTCAAATTTTCTGTCACTGGATATTTCCCCTCCTTACTCCTCTCCTGCTTATATGTTTTCAAGTACTTCACCTCTGAATTTGTTATTTATTTATTTATTTATTTATTGAGAGGTGGGGAGATAGATTCCCGCATGACACCCTGACTGGGATCCACTCGCAACCCCTGTCTGGGGCAATGCTTGAATCATCTGAGCTATCCCCTGAGGCCGACACTTGGATCAACTGAGCCACTGGTTACAGGAGGGGAGGAAGAGAAGTGAGAGAGGGAGGGAGAGAAAAGGTGATTGATTCTCATGTGTTTCCCTGACCAGGGATCAAACCCAGGATGTCTACATGCCAGGCCAATGCTCTATCCATAGAGCTAAACTGAGCTAGCTCATTAATTTTATTTTAAACAATGCAGAGCATACATTTTTGTAAAGTAGCATTAAGACCCTTATCTTTATCTCTTCTGTTCTTCTGATTTTGCATGATATGGCTCTATCTATTGTAACTTTAGCTTGACTGAGCACATAGTAGAAAAACTAAAAGATTTTACTGTGTGCATAGAAATATTCAATTCTTGAACTATAGAGCCACTTTAAACAAAGCTATTTCTTTGGTTGGTAAGAGGGAAATGGAAATTATAGAGAAAAATTTAAAGTACAAAAAAATACTCTTTATCGGTAATTGCTTAAGAGCATCAAGCTATGTTGGCCAAAGCAGAGGTCCCCAAACTTTTTACACAGGGGGCCAGTTCACTGTCCTCAGACCGTTGGAGGGCCGCCACATACAGTGCTCCTCTCACTGACCACCAATGAAAGAGGTGCCCCTTCCGGTAGTGCGGTGGGGGGCGGGATAAATGGCCTCAGGGGGCCACATTGCTGTGGCCCGTGGGCCGTAGTTTGGGGACGCCTGGAAAGTGTCCATAAAAAAACCCTTATATGTCTGTTACATTGAAAGTGAATCATTACTCAACATTTACCAATTTACTCATTTAATTTGATCTTTGTAGGTTTAGTTATAAACAAAACGAAACAAAAAAGCCCAACTTTAAGGACTCTTTTACCATCTTACTGTTTTTTTATCTAAAATTTAAAAAACAAACAAAACCATGAGAATAGAAAAAGTTACCAATTTTATAGAAGAACAAAGAAAATTATGGCAGTTTTCTGAATTAGCTATCTTTCATGGTGTCAAGCAGAGAAAAAAAAGGACTCGTTAAAATTTTATTGTGATATAAAATACTATAATATTCTATTTTAACCATTTTCCCCACTTTTCACATACAGTTCTGTGACATTAAGACCATTATATTGTTGTATAAAAGAAAGGATTATTTTTAAAGAAAGGAATTAGGGGCCCCACCAAAGTCAAGTTCATTGAATTAATTTTATTACTGGAATTTTTATCTAATAAATTTTTGTTTTTTGAGCTATCATCAGGAATTTCTGGTTTTCCTTTCATCATCCTTAAAAAAGGTTCCTGGCCCTGGCTGGTTGGCTCAGTGGTAGAGCGTCAGCCTGGTGTGCAGGAGTCCTGGGTTCGATTCCCAGCCAGGGCACACAGGAGAAGCGCCCATCTGCTTCTCCACCCCTCCCCCTCTCCTTCCTCTCTGTCTCTCTCTTCCCCCTCCCGCAGCCAAGGCTCCATTGGAGCAAAGTTGGCCCGGGCGCTGAGGATGGCTCTGTGGCCTCTGCCTCAGGCGCTAGAATGGCTCTGGTTGCAACAGAGCGACGCCCCAGATGGGCGGAGCATCGCCCCTGGTGAGTATGCCAGGTGGATCCTGGTCGGGCACATGCAGGAGTCTGTTTGACTGCCTCCCCATTTCCAACTTAAAAAAAAAATACAAAAAAAAGAAAGGTTCCTGAAAATTGAAAGTTTGCTAAATGTAGACAAAATTCTGTAACATTTTATATATCAGTTAATTTAATGATTTGCTGTGAATATCTTAGTCATACCGTACAAAACAAGAGAATACCAAGTATGTGTAAAACAATAAGAATATTAGGCTGAGCTCTATGAAGATCTTGTCATTGTGTTAAAAAGGGATAAGCTTGTTAGCCAGTCAGATATCGTAGGATAATGTGTCCACATCTGCATCTAAGGGTGCATTTCCAATATTAATTTAATTTTATTACTTAATATTATCTTTATTTCAATTACATTTTTTTTTTTAAAGACAGGGACAGACAGGAAGGGAGAGAGATGAGAAGCATCAGCTCATAGTTGTGGTGCCTTAATTGTTCTTTGATTGCTTTCTCATATGTGCCTTGACCAAGGGACTCCAAACGAGCCAGTGACCCTTGCTCAAGCCAATGATCTTGACCTCAAGCCAGCAACCATGGGGTCATGTCTATGATCCCATGCTCAAGCTGGCAACCTTGGGGTTTTGAACCTAGGTCCTCAGCATCCCAGGCCAACACTCTATCCACTGCATCACTACTTGGTCAGGCAATTAGATTTCTTCTTAATGGTGGATCCTTTGTGGCGCTTAGGATCACAATGCAGAAACCAGATTTACTCATTCGACAAGATGCTTGTAGCACTTACCATGTCTCTAGGCCTGAGTGCTTTAGTACTTAATTCACATTAATTCTCACAACAACCCTACAAGGTTAGAAATAGTATAATCCTCAGTTTATAGAGGAGAAAACGGAAGCAAAATAGGAGATTCAATAACTTGACTAAGATCATACAGCTAGGAAGTTGTAAAATCAGGATTTTAACTCAGTTCTAGAGACTTTGCACAAACTGTTAAACTTGCTACCTCTCCAGAACCTTTCTGTCAACTCAGACTGTTTTATTCTATTCCTGTGACTTTATTATTTTAATTTTTAAAGAAGAAATACTCTGTAGAAGTAGCTCTGTGACTACTTTCAGTATTCATTTCATTTATAGTCCTATGAAAAGCAGATGCGAAGATGGAACTTGTCTTCTAACCTCTAGAAAAAAGTTAAAGAAAGCCCATGAGTTTAAAGAAGGCATCAGGTCCTCCCTTGTCTTCTAATAACAGAAGTGCTCTCTGGAGATGAGCCATACACCATGCTTATTTATTTAAATTTAAATTATATTGCTCCTCTGAATACCTATGAATACTCTAAGTACTTCACAGGCAATTCTTAACATTCTCTAAGTTTTTTTTTTTATATACATAAATTTTTATTAATTTTAATGGGGTGACATCAATAAATCAGGGTACATATATTTAAAGAAAACATGTCTAGGTTATCTTGTCATTAAATTCTGTTGCATACCGGTACATCACCCAAAGTCAGATTGTCCTCCATCACCTTCTATCTAGTTTTCTTTGTCCCTCTCCCCTTCCTCCTCCCCCCTCTCCTTCCTTCCCTCCCCCCACCCCCTGTAACCACCACTTTCTTGTCCATGTCTCTTAGTCTCGTTTTTATGTCCCACCAATGTATGGAATCCTGCAGTTCTTGTTTTTTTCTGATTTACTTATTTCACCTCCGTATAATGTTATCAAGATCCCACTATTTTCTTGTAAGTGATCCGATGTCATCATTTCTTATGGCTGAATAGTATACCATGGTGTATATGTGCCACATCTTCTTTATCCAGTCTTCTATTTTTTTTTTTTTACAGTGATTAAAGCCTTTAAGCAAACTCTTGGCCAATACAGCAAGAATCCATAAAAGAGTAGTGTCCTTAACATGTTCACCAAGTCCAAGTTGGCCCCAACACCATGCCAAATCCCTGAAAAATGCAACCCAACCCTAGTTCAGTCTGTTAGGAGCTGTCCTAAGGAGCAGGAGTCCAGGAAAAATCCACCTCCAGGAAAAGTACGCATGGCACTGGAATTGTCACAATTCTATACTTTGCAGCTCACCTCCAAGTCCCAATGACCGCTGCTTCTAGCTGGTAATGATTCAGGTAGACTGGAAAAGCCACCTGCAGCATGTGTGGAGATGGAGCTTCTGTTCTCCTCTGCCTGGAGGATGAGACCAGGTTGCTTTTCCCTGGAGCTCTGTGACTGTGGCTTGGTAAAGAGAACCTTGGGATATACTAAGCTGGGTGGCAAAGGTAGATTCGTAATAGAAGTTGGCAAAAGGAGGAAATAGAGCTCTAAATTAGGAGTAGGTTCCAGCCTGACATATGAGCAGGGCATTGAGGTAGGAGGAATAAAGGAAACACTATATATTAAACAAAGCAGCAGAAAATAGGACTATCAACACCCACAACAGAGATCTTCGAGGGAAGAATAAAAAACCTGACTATTGAGGCAAGTCATAGTTAAGTGGCCCTTGTGCAAATGAGATCAGTTTACCTGCTTCTTGGAAGAAATACCCTAGGCTTGTCCACAGTGTCGTAGATGGGGCCAACGGCCCTGGGCACCTTCAGCCTTCAGTGGCAAACCCCAGCATTCTGGGCAAGGTTAGGTCATAGGTGGCTGGAGCAGGGCTGGAAGAGTCTGAACCCTCCCTTAGAGGAGCAAGGAGGAAGCCTACCTTCTAGTGTCCCTGTTTCCTCACGGCAGAGGCATGTAAGTCTGGCAGGCTTTAGCTCAATGACCTTCCTTTCCATTATTGAAGCAGGACCCAGATGGCATCCTATGAGATCCCTTTAGGGCATTGGAGCCTTTAAGGGCGTATCCTAAAAGCTGGTAGTTCCCCTGATCTCTATTGGGCTTTATCTGCCTCTTGGTATCTTAAAAGCCATGCTCAGAAGATCTTGCTGAGGGATTTGAGGATCCCCATCTGCCTATATAAATCTTTTCCATATATCTAGAGCTATTTGGAAAAAGACAAAACAGTGTTATTAGCTGGATCAAATAAAGAAGGTAGTAGTTTGCAGGAGAAAAAGATTTGTTCATCAGCATTCAAAAGAAATTTAAAATGTTTTTAAGTAAAAAGCATGATATGGTAGACCCGTAGGAGTTCCAGGATATGACTCCCCCCTTTTAAATTTTTTTAAATTGACCTTAAAATATTTGTTGGGTACACTTTAATAATACCTTAACTTTAAAGATTGTAAGAAATACACATAATTCGAAAGGTTTGACAAAATACAGTAAATGCTTTTGCTCCATATGCAGGAGCATTGTCAGTTTAACCAGTTTAGGAAATCCAATAATAGAACAATGCATACAGACAATGAGCCTATATCATGCTTAGCAGCCTCTCCTGTTTTGACAGAGGTTACTATAAATCCAGATATGTATCCACTATAAGCTGGACATAGGACTGTTTGCCAAAATGATGGTATATGAGTAAGATCTTTGCCAAAGTTGTCCTGGTAAGGGGTCCTTGAGGGTTAACTCCAAATGAAGGGACAGATTGTAGTATAGGACCCCTTGGACAGAGATCCTTCCCAATCTGCCGTGCTGCCTTCCCGAGAAAGTTAAAACTGTTTACATAGGGCTGCAGCGTTCTGGTGATGAATAGTATGAGGACTGAATGCTCTATCCTGTCCATGGTTGCTACAAATAGTTTTCTTTTGGGTAAATTGATCATCAAAGGGCATTTCCTAGGCCCTGGCCAGTTGGGCTCAGTGGTAGAGCGTTGGCCTGGCGTTCAGGGGTCCCGGTTCAATTCCCGGCCAGGGCACACAGGAGAAGCACCCATCTGCTTCTCCACCCTCCCCTTCTCCTTCCTCTCTGTCTCTCTCTTTCTCCTCCTGCAGCCAAGGCTCCATTGGAGCAAAGTTGGCCCGGGCGCTGAGGATGGCTCTGTGGCCTCTGCCTCAGGCACTAGAATGGCTCTGGTTGCAACAGGCAACACCCCAGATGGGCAGAGGCATTCCCCCCTGGTAGGCGTACTGGTGGATCCGTGTTGGAGCGCATGCGGGAGGTCTGTCTGACGCCTCCCCATTTCTTTTTTTTTTTGCACTTCAGAAAAAATGCAAAAAAAAAAAGGAGAGAGAAAGAAAAGAAAAAAGGGGCATCCCTTGTGCCTAAAGCTCCAGGGAGCAAGTGGAGTGAGCTCGAGTATGTCCTATAAAAAGCATGGAGCTCTGTGTTTGACATATAAGTCTTTGAAGAAGGAGGAACTGCTGAAATAGTTAATCAGCATTTGGTCCCCTAAGAGAGCAGTCTTTATTGTGGAAACACCATAAATAAATATTTGCTATCTGATATAGATAAAAGGGGGGAATATGGCAAATGCTGAAAAGGCCATGATAAATGGCATATAATTCTAGACTTTGAGCTGATTTTAAGTTGACAGAGTTTCAGTATAAAGTTGTCCATTGATTTGCAAGAGTGATTTGCCATTTAGTGGAAGTTTCCAGAGCCATTGTTGTTGATCCTTTGAAAAAAGGAACAACAATAATTTTGAGGCTCAAACCTTTAAGCTGTAAGGGTTCGCTATGCCCCTTGATAATCAAGAGGCAACAATATCAAATATGGAAGTGTATTCCATGGGCTATTAGATGGTTCAATGTGCCCCAGCTGTAGCTGCTCTTGTACCATTTGAGCGCTGCCCTAAGTTTCTCCTGAGAAAGGGGCCATTGGTGTACCCATACAGGATTATCTGATTTCCAAATAATTGGGTCTGCACAATGCATTATTGAGATAACAGGAGCTACCAGGCCCCTTATGCTAAATTTTGATATCCTAATCCACACCCATTCTGGTATTAGGTGTCACTTCTATGGGGTGAGAATTCTCGCTGTTCTTTCTCTAGTCCCTTGGTGGGCAAAAATCCCAGATCAAGCATCTGAGTACTGGACTAAGACCATTAGGACTGACAAGCAATGCTCCATATTTTTCAAAACATCTCTACCTCACAAATTAACTGGCCATCCAGGAAGCACATAAAAAATCCAGAATGACCTTCTTAATCTTCCCAATGTAGAAAACTAGAACTTTGTTGAGGGGATTTACTCTGCTCTATACCTTGTAATTCTGTGGCTGCTGCATGAGTAGGCCAGGAAGGAGGCCAATGTAGCTTAGCAATAACAGATACATCAGCTCCAGTATCTAAAAGTCCTTTAAATTTATGCTCATGTATTGTTAGTTCCATTTCAGGGCATTCCTGACCTATTTTTTTTTAAATCCAATTGGCAAAATCAGAGGAGCCTAATCACCAATTTTCTTGGGGCCCCTTTTGCAGGATGTGGCCTGAGAAGCAGAATTAGCATCCTTATACTATTCTTCTAACTGCCTGAATTAGCCGTGAGACACATTCTTTTTTTTTTTTTTTTTTTTTGATTAATTTTGATGGGGTGACATTGATAAAATTGTCTTCCGTCACCTTCTAACTGGTTTTCTTTGTGCCCCTCCCTCCCCAACATTCCCTAAGTTTTAAAAATCACTTTGAGGGAATAAAGGCTTCATAACATTATAAAAACCCATTCTCTATGTTTTATTTTATTATTTTATTGGTTTGAGAGAATGAGAGAGAGAGAGACAAACATCAGTTTGTTGTTCTGCTTATTTACACATTTATTGGTTGATTATTGTGTCCTTACTGGGGATTAAACCTTCAACCTTGGCATATTGGAACAACTCTAAACCAACTGAGCTATCAGGTCAGGCTAGGAACTTTTTCCCCCTTAAATCATTGTGTAACAACCAGAAACAATGTGTAGGAAACTGGACCTTAGAAAAAAAAGATTTTTAAAGGACAATTTTAGGGCTACATTGCCTGCATTATCAGTGATTTGTTAAAAATGTACCACTTTGTGTAATTATACTGTGTTGCAAAAGAATGTGAAGAAGAGCATCTCTTTTAATGCCATGTGTCCAGTATGTGTTTGATTAATGTTGATAATGCTACCAAAGATATCCTGGCAGTACTTAATCTCTTTACTTGGATACCTTTTATTTAAAAAGGCAAATACTGGTATTTGGAGTTTTGACAAGGGTCCATTCATTGCAGTTCTAATGAGCTGCTCTAAAATTGAACAAAGGACAGAATTGAATGGCTGGAAGCATGCAAAGCCTTGTTCAGAGTTCAAATAAGTGCAGCTTTTAAAAAAAGAGTTTAGCCTGACCAGGCGGTAGCACAGTGGATAGAGCGTCGGACTGGGATGCCAAGGACACAGGTTCGAGACCCCGAGATCGCCAGCTTGAGCGCAGGCTCACCTGGCTTGAGCAAAAAGCTCACCAGCTTGGACCCAAGGTCGCTGGCTCCAGCAAGGGATTCCTCGGTCTGCTGAAGGCCCGCAGTCAAGGCACATATGAGAAAGCAATCAGTGAACAACTAAGGTGTTGCAGCGAAAAACTGATGATTGATGCTTCTTATCTCTCTCCATTCCTGTCTGTCTGTCCCTGTCTATCCCTCTCTCTGACTCTCTCTCTGTCTCTGTAAAAAAAAAAAAAAAAAAGCTTAATTTTTTATTTCTTGTGAACAGATTGAAGACCAACTTTCCATATACCGATCGCTGCACAAATCCAGGCTATTTGTTAAGTCCAGTCACGGTGCAAAGAAACATATGTGGAGAAAATGCTAGTGTGAAGGTCTCCATTGAAATTGAAGGATTTCAACTGCCAGTTACTTTTACATGTGATGGTAGGTTTGTAGTTCCCCAGTCATCCTGTTTTGCTCTGATAGAGAGAAAATGTTTAAAATGTTAATAATTATTCTCTTAATAAACCACCTCTTAGTGTTCTTTTGGAAAAATTCATGTGTGGTAAAATACTTAATAATCATTAGTTGTTCTTTTCAAAAATGTGGCACTGTATATGGATACTTTCCTGGTTAGCGCCAGTGGGAAAATAGTTTACATTTATAACAACTGTACATAGTTCTCTGAAAAATGCTGAGTAACTTAGATTAATCAGTGAATCTTGGCCAAGGCACCAAAGCATTAGATAAAAAGTCTAATAAATAGCTAATTAAATAGAAAGACCGATTCCTTATTCCTTTTTTTGTTTGTTTTGTTTTATGAGAGGAAGAATGCTTGTTTATAAAAAGCTGTCAGTAAAATTGAAATTCCAGTTATCTTGCTAAGTTCTAAGGCAGCAGTTTTCAACCTTTTCCATCTCATGGCATACATAAACTAATACTAAAATTCTGCGGCACATGAAAGAAAATACATCTTTTTGCCAATCTGACAAAATAAAATAGATATTTTGATTCATTCACACCAGATGGCTGTTGTTGTATTGGCTGCTGTCATTTTTTTTATTTGACAATTGAAGTGAAAAGAAGTTGATGCCCCTGACTAAATAGTAAGGTATTGCATGTTTTAAACATTCTTGCTGCATACCTGCTGAAAATTGCTACTATAAGGAGCAGATATTTCTCCCTTGGTTCTAAGTCTTCCTTTGAAATTTGATGTGGGTATCCTTTCTTGAAATTATCCCCAAGTCTGTAGGAAATACTTTGTTATAGTTCTAAAAACTATTTTCTTTTATATTTATTGCTTTGGTCACAATGTGTATTATTTTAATGGTATTCCAACAGCAGAATAAGATCCTGTATTTCTACTGTACTTCTGCCTAAAAATCATGCCATTTTTTTCTTTAGTGGTTATGGCTAGTAATATGTCTAATATTTGTATACTTTCTTTGTGGCTTTGTATTTTTCAAGGCCCTTTGAAAAAATATTTGCAACAAAAATGTTAGCCAACTATAAACAGTCTTTTTGTATTTTTAGTTTCTAAAAGAATTATTATTCTGTTTAAATAGACCTCACATATTGGTTTGAAGAATCACTTAAATCTAAGTATGAAGTAAGAATTAATACTACAGTTGAAGAAAAAAATACAATAGGCCCCTTGATTGAAATAAGCATAATATCGATGCTTAGACAGTGGTAGCAAATGTTTTAATTTGTGTCAAATTTTGACTTGCTATATAGTAAGATCTGATTGTTTAAAGAATATTTCAAATGCCTATTGTTTGCTTCTTCATAAATGTGCACAGTTATCATGTACATCTCTGTTAAGAATTGTAACCGTATTATGGTACAAATGGTTTATAAATGTTATCATTATTTTGAATATTCAGAAATGTAGCCTTTGAATTAGAGGTTTTATGGCCTTTTTTACCAAGCTGTTAATTTCATGAAGTTTGAATGTAATCAGTATCTTCTAAATTGCACATAGGGGCTTGAAGTATAGAAATAAGTTACTTTACAAAAAATAATTTACTTTAAAGGTTACCTTAGTTTTTAATGTGTTGGAATCTTAGTATCCAGCCATTACCAAGAATGATAATTGAAAAAACTTCCTAGTTGCTAGATTTTTATCCTTTATTAGAAAATTTACCAGGCCAATGTCAAACATTTAAAGTGGTGATTCTTTTTCCTTATATGATGTGGTTTAAATCATTGTTTGCTAGATAGTGCTAAGTGTCATCCTTTTTGGAAGTGTCTATGATAAGGAGGTGGCTTTTTTAGCTTAGATCTTCCCTGTCTAATAACCACTTGCCACATGTGGCTATTGAGCCCTGAAATGTGACTAATATAGTTGAGATGTGCTATAATATAAAATATAAATTTTCAAGGATTTAGTTTGAAGAGAATATAAGATATCTCCTCAGTAATTTTGATATCCTGTTTATATGTTGAAATGGTATTTTTAAAAAATACCATTATACATGTGACCTGCATTATATTTTTATTGAACAGTAAGTACTGTCTTAGATTATAAGAAATACAGTCTGAATAAATATATACTTAAGAGTTAACTGAACAAAATGAAAATGATGACTTAATTCTTTTACAGTGAGTTCTACTGTAGAAATCATTATAATGCAAGCCCTTTGCTGGGTACATGATGACTTAAATGAAGTAGATGTTGGCAGCTATGTTTTGAAAGTCTGTGGTCAAGAGGAAGTGCTGCAGAAGTAAGTTTGTTCATTTAACTACTGAGCAACATCTTTGGAAATTTCATTTTTAACAGATTTATTTTCTTTGAAGCATTTTCTTGATTTAAAAATTTATTTGATTTTAGAGAGAGAGGAAGGAAGAGAAAGAGAGAGAGAGAGGGAGAGAAACAGATAGACAGAAACATCAGTCTGTTTCTGTATGTGCCTTGACTGGGGATGAAACTGGCAACCTCTGTATATCCAAATGATGCTCCAGCCAATGCAGCTATTTGGCCAGGGCTTAACAGCTAAAATTAGAAAAATTTCAAGTTCAAATTGTAATCCAAAAACACATTGAGTCCTAATGAATTTATTCATTGTATCAATAAACTTGTATTGAGATATATTTTGTCTACTAAATCATGTTTAAAACAGTGGAGGGATTTCAGAGATAATTAAGACTTGGTATATCCTTTAAAAAGCTTATATTCTCAGATGGGAAGAATGGTGGGCAATTGGTTGATAAGTGAATTTAAGGATATTTTTTTTTCTTTCTGCAAAGAGTTAATAGTCACATTATAGGCTATTTTCCTTGTGTAGCACATACAGTTTTACACAGTGGCCAACTGTGATTTCCTTTTAGTTACCTGAAATGATTATTATATGACTTCTACTGAATCAGGTAAGTATTATATCTAGCATTTAGTCTAGGTATACTACAGATTTTATTCTCATAGACTACTAAAATTGTGTTGTCGTTATTTTTCATGTTTTCTTCTTTATCTTCTTTCTTCTTTGTTTTGACTCTTATGTAAAATTATTCCTCTACTTAAATGCTCACACTTGGTTAAAAAACTATCTCTTTTGCCATTTTCTTCCATTTCTGATGCAGATACAATATTTTACTCTCACCTCTATACTTTCTAGTTTGAAGAAAATAACATTGATGAATAATTAATATATTTTAACAGTAATCATTGCCTTGGAAGTCATGAACATATTCAAAACTGTCGAAAATGGGACACAGAGATTAAACTACAACTTTTGACCTTAAGTGCGATGTGCCAGAATCTGGCTCGAACAGTAAGTGTTTACCTTATAACTGAATTGCATTTGAATAAATTGGAATAATTCCTCTAAAAAACCAATTTGCAATTTGTTTATTCTCCCAAGATTTCTGGGTTGGACTGGAAATGATGAACTCTGTCTCAGCAGGGATTTATTTATTTATTTATTTATTTATTTATTTATTTGATGGGGTGGTAGGGAGAGAGATGAGAAGCATCAACTCGTAATTGTGCCACTTTGGTTGTTCATTGACTGCTTCTCATACGTGCTTTGAATGGGGGCCTCCAGCCGAGCCAGTGCCCCATACTCAAGCCAGTGACCTCAGGGTTTCAAACCTGGGAGCTCAGCATTACAGGTCAGTGCTCTGTCCACTGCACTACCACTGGTTAGGCTATGCAGGGAGATTTTTAATCATTGAGGCTTAGGTAGCATGTACTCAGACATGGAGGCCTATTTGAAAATCAAAGTGCAAGAATTAAAATTTTGATTTGTAATAGTCTTGCACAAGAATGAGAATGTCAGGGTCTAGTCAAGGAGAAATGAGAAAGAAGGAAAGATTTTGAATACTAAATATGTTTTTTTGGGGGAAAAAGACCCACATTGACCTTTGTACCAAACTGAGAAAAATACATTATTTTTCACTAATGAAAACCAATTCTGTGTTTTCAAAAGTACAGTAGTTTCTTTAGAGGTTAAAGCAAAATAGCATGCAGGAAATTAGGCCATTTTATTACTGTATATGTGATGAATTTAATTTTATTTATTATTTCTTTTGTATTTTTCTGAAGTGAGAAGTGGGGAGTCAGAGCGACAGACTCTTGTATGCACCTGACCGGGATCCACCTGGCATGCCCACTAGGGGGCGATGCTTTGCCCATCTGGGGCATTGCTCTGTTGCAACCGGAGCCATTCTAGCGCCTGTGGCAGAGGCCATGAAGCCAGCCTCAGCGCCCAGGCCAACTTTGCTCCAATGGAGCCTTGGCTTCGGGAGGGGAAGAGAGAGAGAGAGAGGAAGGAGAGGGGGAGGGGTGGAGAAGCAGATGGGCACCTCTCCTGTGTGCCCTAGCCGGGGATCGAACCTGGGACTCCTGCACACCAGGCTGACGCTCTATCACTGAGCCAGCCGTCCAGGTCTGACGTGATGAATTTTAATCTCTAATGAGAATTATTCATTTGGTAGAATTTGGGATGGGAAAACAGCCATCATTTCTACTTTTTTTTTTAAATTTATTTTTGTATTTTTCTGAAGCTGGAAATGGAGTGGCAGTCAGACAGACTCCTGCATGCGCCCAACCGGGATTCACCCGGCATGCCCACCAGGGGGCGATGCTCTGCCCATCTGAGGTGTTACTCTATTGCAACCAGAGCCATTCTAGTGCCTGAGGCAGAGACCATAGAGCCATCCTCAGCGCCTGGGCCAACTTTGCTCCGATGGAGCCTTGGCTGCGGGAGGGGAAGAGAGAGAGAGAGAGGAAGGAGAGGGGGAGGGGTGGAGAAGCAGATGGGTGCCTCTCCTGCGTGCCCTTCCCGGGGATCGAACCCAGGACTCCTGCACGCCAGGCCGACGCTCTATCACTGAGCCAACTGGCCAGGGCCCATTTCTACTTTTTATAGTTTTTATTTTCTTCAGTTTTCCTGCTATGTTAGCTAGAGTTTATTTCAATTTCAGTGTAGTAAATTGTTTCACAGAATTCATTACATTTTAGCAATTATTAGTAACTCCTCTTTTTGATTTCCTAAGGAGTGATGTTTTTGAGTGTATTTTCATAGGAAGGATTTATGGTAGGAGAAAGACCAGAAACCTCATTTATTGGGGGTAAGGTGGAGAGAAACTTGATTATTATTAGAAGAAAATGCAGAAATTCAAATAATCACTTTTCTATCTTTTCCCACCCCACCTTCATTTGTCTGCCAGCCATTTTTAAAAGAATTTTTAGCTTCTAGTCTCTGTATATAGAACAGAAGTAGTTTTTGCTTTGGGAGTTATCAGAATCTCGACATAAAAGCATTTATGTTTTTTCATTTAGAAAAACAAATTTCAGGATATTAACTTACTTTTTTTGGAGTCAATTATAAATAATATTTATAATTCTGATAATATTTTAGTGTCAGTTTGGAAAAAATGACTTACTTTCAAGAATTTATCATAAACTTAATCATATTTAATTTGTCAGTAGAAACACCAAAAAAATGGGTTTGATTTTTTTGTTAAACATTTGTGTATATGTATTTGTTTAGGCGGAAGATGATGAAACACCTGTGGATTTAAACAAACAGCTACATCAAATAGAAAAACCTTATAAAGAAGTCATGACAAGGTGTGGCATATAAGCATTAATTGCAGGTTTTCAAAGTTTGCTTTTAGATGTGAATACTTTTTTTTTTTTTTTTTTTTTTTTTTTTTCCTTAAGTTGGAAATGGGGAGGCAGTCAGACAGACTCCCCCCGCATGTGCCCGACCGGAATCCATCCGGCATGCCCACCAGGGGGCGATGCTCTGTTGTGACCAGAGCCATTCTAGCGCCTGAGGCAGAGGCCATGGAGCCATCCCCAGCACCCGGGCCAACTTTTGCTCCAATGGAGCCTCGGCTGCGGGAGGGGAAGAGAGAGACAGAGAGGAAGGAGAGGGGGAGGGGTGGAGAAGCAGATGGGCGCTTCTCCTGTGTGCCCTGGCCGGGAATCGAACCCGGGACTCCTGCACACCAGGCTGATGCTCTACTACTGAGCCAATCAGCCAGGGCAGATGTGAATACATTTATTTTGGTAAATAAAACAATTATTTTTGTATATAGTATCCTTCAGCCACAATAACTAACTATTCTTTATTTCAGATATCCTATTGAAGAACTTTTAGATTCTTATCACAACCACGTAGAGCTGGCTCTTCGAATTGAAGTAAGTCTTAATTCACATTTTGGCATGGTGACTTACCTCTGTTCTCTTTTAAATACTAGTATTAGCATTGGATAAAATATTTATGGACTACTTAAACTATATCCTTGCTGTTGATGTATGATGACTTGTTTTCTGACCCAGCTTACTAAAAAAGTTGGCAATAATGCTGAGTCAACATGTTTTGTCTCACTTCAGCTTTATTACTAAGAGGAACCTTTAGTTGAATTAAAAAATAACTTTTATTGAATGCTTACTATATGCTAGTTATTGCAGTTATTATAGTAAATGACTTAGTTACCGTCTACCATAAATTTAAAACTACTGATGAGGGATTTAAACAATTTCAACATTAAATGTAAAATAGAGTGTACAGTGGGGTTCTCTGTGAGGTCAAAGGACACTTCTCTCAACTTAAGGGTTCAAGGAAGGCTTCTAAGAATGGAGGATGCCTGAGCCACATTTTAAACAGTATGAGTTAGCTAGAAGAAGATAGTTGGGAAGGGCATGTGAACAAAAACACATGGGTGTGATACATGTGTTAGAAGTAGTTAGAGTACAAAATGTGGAATGAAGGTTGGGAGATGACATTAGAGATAGCCAGACATAAGTTTTTACCTTATAATTTATGTTAGAGTTTTACTTTATCCTCTAGATCAGGATGCCATATCCAGTTTACTTTCTTTTATTTTTTTCTCAAACTATAAGAGAAAGTTGTTTAGAAAGTTACACAGGCAAAAAAAAAGGGCACTTGGAGCTTAGAAGAGAGAAGGGTAAAGGTAATGTACCTGGAGAAAGAAGGGGGCAAGGGGAAAGGCACGGGCATGCTCCCAGGAGGGAGGCACCTCCAATGCACTTTCTATTCTTGTAAATAAATTTTGGGAGGTGGGCACAGCCACAGCCATTTATTTATATCATTTTCTCTGCCTGCATTTTTGCTCTAATACTACAGTTGGGTAGTTAGGACAGAGACCGTATGTTCTGCAAAGACTAAATAAACTCTTTCTATTTGCCATTTTATAGAAAAAGTTTGCTGATCCCTGCTGTCACCATTTAATATGTTCTTAGCTGAGAGTGGGAAGTAGAGTGGAGTAGGGTGGGGTGGCATGGGTGACATGGTTTGTCCTGAGTTCTGAAATCACTCTGACCATACTGTGGAAGTTAGATTTAGAGTTGGCAAGATTGTTTTTAGGAAGACTGCTTAGAAGGGTTTTTTGTATAGTAGATTGAGTGAAAGATAATGACTATGGTGAAAGTTAAAAAGCAGGGAACTGATTAACAATTCTTAGACAAAATTGGTAAGGTTTTGATAGGTAATGAAGTATAAGAGAAGAAGAAATAGTGTTGGATAACTTCCATATTTCTAGCTAGTAGTACATTCTTATCAGCATATACACGTTTCCATTTATTTAATAAATGTGTAATGAGTATGTTCTCATTGTGAGGCAGTCATAGGTGCTGAGGATATGGGAGTGAACAATAGAAACTGTAATCCCTGCCCTTAGTTTAAATTCTAGTTGGAGGAGATGGACAATGAAATATGCTAGGAAAACATATGTGTTATCAGGTGGTGAGTGATATAGAAAAAAGTATTGTTGCCATTTCAAATAAAGTAATCAGAGAAGGCCTCATTGAGAAGATGAATCTGAGTAAAGAACTGAAGGAGAGGAAGAAGTTACTGGTTTTCTGCCAGGGGAATGTGCTTGGTATGTTTAAGCCCACTAAGTCTTTGTAGCTGAAATAGAATGAGGGAGGGGAGCAAGAGTGGAAGGAAACAAATAAGTTAAGATATTTTGCTAGCCACAGAAGAGATGATGTTGGCTTGGACCATTATAATAGAAGTGGTGAGAAGGGATTGAATTCTGTGATATATTTTCAAGTTTATGCTAGGATGATTTACTGATAGATTAGATTTGAAGTATGGGGTTGGGGGAAGAGTTAAGTATAACTCCAGGATTTGCAACCTGAGCATTTGAAACTTTGGAGTTGCCTTTTAGTGAGATGTGGAAAATCGTAAGAAGAACATGTTTGGGAGAAGATCTGGTACTCAATTTGGACATTATGTTTGATATGACTATTATTAATCCAAATAGTGATGTTGAGTAGACAGTTGGATATGAATCTGGAATTTAATGGTCCAGACTGGAGAAGATGATAAACTTGAGAATCATCAGACTATAAATGGCATTTTTCAGCCATAAGACTGGATGAGATAACCATTTCAGGTAGAGAAAAAGAGTTCAAGGACTGGTCCCTGGATCTGTCTCCCATCTTGAATAAAAAAGTCTGAATTTCCCTGCAGAAGAACTTCTCTATTTTCTTTGCTGCAGAACTCTTGAAAGTTAATCTGTTCTTGTTGCTTCTACTTTCTTTCTTTCCTCTTTCCTATTCTCTTATGAACTTTCTCCAGATAAGCCTTCAATCTCAGCATTTCCCTAAAACTACACTAAGATCATGAAGAACTTTCATGTTTCTTGTAATAAGTTCTTAGTCTTTATTTTTCCCAATTTTTCTATAGTGTTTGATAGAGTTGATTGTTTCTTCAGACAAAACGCTCACATGGCCTCTGGGGTATCACTTTCTTGGTTCTCTTCCAGTTTTTACTCTCACCTGTGACTTCTTCCTGATTCCTTACCTTTCTGACCTCTAAATATTAGAATGCCTCAGGGTTCAGTTTTAGGACCTTTTCTCTCTGTATTCACATCCTAGGTGATCTCACTTAATCTCATGTCTTTAAATACCCTGTGTATGCTCCTGGTTCAGATTTATATCTCCAGACTTAAACCACTTCATTCAACTCTAAATTCAAATATCTATTTCTTGACTTCTCAAATTTAAGATTTAGAAAAGCTGAATTTGGTCTTGACCGGTTGGCTCAGTGGTAGAGCATCAGCCCAGTATGTGGACATACCCGGGTTTGATTCCAGTCTGGACAAACAGGAGAAGCGACCATCTGCTTCTCCACTCCTCCCCTCCCCTTTCTCTCTCTCTTACTCTCTCTCTCTCTCTCTCTCTTCCTCTCTCACAGCCATGACTCTATTGGTAGGAGCACATCAGCTCCAGGTGCTGAGGATGGCTCTGTGGAACCTCTGCCTTAGACACTAAAAATAGCTTGGTTACAAGCATGGCCTTAGATGGGCAAAGCATCGGTCCCAGTGGTTCCCGGTTAGGGCACATGCAGGAGTCTGTCTCTCTGTCTCCCCTCCTCTCATTTGGAAAAGAAGAAGAAAAAAAAACTGTATTTGTATACTGTCTTTCCATATATCACAATTACCCTTCTTCTTTGTTTAATTTTAATTTGATTTGAGAGAGAGAAACATCGATTTGTTGTTCTACCTATCCTTGCATTCATTGGTTGACTCTTTTATGTGCTGCTACGGGGATGGAACCTGCAACCTTGTGTCAGGACGATGCTCTAATCAACTGAGCTACCTGGCCAGGGCACCATAATTCCCCTTCTTATAAAATGGCAACTCTGGGCCCTGGCCGGTTGGCTCAGCAGTAGAGCATCGGCCTGGCGTGCGGGGAACCCGATTCGATTCCCGGCCAGGGCACATAGGAGAAGCGCCCATTTGCTTCTCCACCCCCACCCCCTCCTTCCTCTCTGTCTCTCTCTTCCCCTCCCGCAGCCGAGGCTCCATTGGAGCAAAGATGGCCCGGGCACTGGGGATGGCTCCTTGGCCTCTGCCCCAGGCGCTAGAGTGGCTCTGGTCGCGGCAAAACGACCCCCCCCCCCCAGGGGCAGATTATCGCCCCCTGGTGGGCAGAGCATCGCCCCTGGTGGGCGTGCCGGGTGGATCCCGGTCGGGCGCATGCGGGAGTCTGTCTATCTCTCCCCGTTTCCAGCTTCAGAAAAAGAAAAAAAAGAAAAAATAAATAAAATAAAATGGCAACTCTGTACTTCCATTTGCTCAGGTCAAAACCTTTGAATCATATTTGATTTTTCAAGAAAAGGGTCTTTCACTTCCCATACTCAATCTAATTCCTGTCCTTTCTACCTTGAAAATATTGAGAACTGTGACAACTTTTTATCACTACCACAGTTGTAATCCTAGTCAGTTATATATATGATCTCTCAGCTTCTACCCTTTTTATAGTCCATAGGCAGCCAAAAATAAATAAATAAATAAATAGCTAAATGCAACGTTAGGTATCTTGGATTGTATCCTGTAACAGGAAAAGGAAATTAATGGAAAACTGGTGAAATCAGAATAAAGTCTGCAGTTTAGTTAATAGTAATGTATCAGCATTAATGTCTTAGTTTTGACAAATGTAACATGGATTTGTAAGAAGTTACTTAAACTAGCTTTCTTTAATGCTATACTGGAACTCTGTATTGTTTTTGCAACTTTTATATACATATAAAATTATTACAAAATAAAACCTTTATTTAAAATATGAAAATAAGCATAAAAAGCAAATGTAAAATAAAAGAAAAATCAAAGTCAAAAGATGGTTCTCTGGCCTGACCTGTGGTGGCGCAGTGGATAAAGCGTTGACCTGGAAATGCTGAGGTCGCCGGTTCAAAACCCTGGGCTTGCCTGGTCAAGGCACATATGGGAGTTGATGCTTCCAGCTCCTCCCCACCTTCTCTCTCTGTCTCTCTCTCTCCATTTCTCTCTCCTCTCTAAAATGAATAAATAATAAAATAAAAAAATTAAAAAAAAAAAAAAAAGATGGTTCTCTGAAAAGATTAATATAGTTTATAAACCCTTTTAAAATGTTAAATTATGCCACTTTTTTGCTCAAAAATTTGTTTGCTATTTTAGTAAAATAGAAAGCCCTAATTGTGGGCTTCAAGGCCCTACACATTCTGACCCACTACCTTTTTGTTTACCTAGTCAGCAAATAATGACATTTGGACTGTTTACAGTTTTTGTTTATAAATAACTGCTACAAACATACATGTATAAGTTTTTGTGTGGATATACATTTTAATTTCTCCTGGGTAGGTTGTAGGGGAGATCAGGAAATTGTAGAAGTTTTAATTACTCTTCATGTTTGTTTTCTATAGATAAGATGTTAATTTACTTTAATAAAATGAAGTTAGGGTTGCAGTAGGGGTTTTGTGGCAAGGGATAATGGTTTGGCTTCATATTCTAAGGGGAATGGGAAAGCTGACCAAGAGCAGGTGAAAGGAATGTTAAGTGGCATGCAGATTTCTGCTGAAATTGGGGACTGTTGAATCTCTGTGGTTGTGACTTATTTTTAGAAGTACTCACTGTCTGGTAGATGAAGCAGAGAAGTTTCTGAGCTCAAAGAACAGGTTTTGTCAGAATAAGGTGTGAGGGCTGGAAGCAAAGGAGATTTTGATCAGCGTGTGATATTATAGGTGAGATTTTGATAGGGTACAGTTTTGGGGTTGAAGATACTCTGAGTTTTCTATGTAGACATTTATACAACTGGTTTATTTAGGATGTAAGGTAGAAATTCAGATAAGTAACTATCCAAAGCAAAAATGTGGCATGCAGTGGGGGAAGTGACCACGTGTCAGTGGCAAGGCAGATCTCTCAGTCAGGGTCCAAGTCAGGAGGCAGAAACTATAATAGTTATTTGAAATTCAAAGATGCATTAGTAAGAGGTAGTTAATTACCACAAATGGTTAAAGGGGATGCGAAGGCAGGAGTTTGCATGTTATTGGCCTGCCAAATCTAGCCCATCACATATTTTGTAAATAAAGTTTTATTGGATGATAGCCATGCTCATTAATTTATGAATTATCCATGTCAGTTTTCATGCCCTAATAGCCAGGTTGAATTGTGGCAGAGACTGTGTGGCCCACAAAGCCTAAAACATTTATTATTTGGCCTTAAAAGAAAAAGTTTGCCAGTCTTACTTGAAGGGGTCCAGAAATAACAGGTGCAAAAAGCAACTATCAACTCTAGGTTGAGGAACAGTGAATTGTGAAGGACTCTAAGAACTTACAATTTTAAAAAAAGAACTTATGATAGAGCCTCTCTCTCATACCAAGCTGAAATGTATGGCTGTCACAGAAACACACAGGTTGCCTACCTATGGCAAAGAAACTTGACAGATTGGGAGAGCATGGCCTGAGGGTGCACCTGGCGCTTGTCTTTGAGGACTATTGGGCTCCCACCCTGAATTTAAAAATGGAGGACTAGAACCCTGATGAGAGTTACTGCCATGCTTCTGTTGCCTCCGAGTGCCTCTTTGATGGCCTCTATCACCAAACCTAACATTGTGCCAGCTGGCAAAGGAGAAATGTTTATAGGGTCTAGCTCCAGTATCACAAAGTAGAGCAAAGAAGGGTGAATTTAAAACTGATAATTTTATAATTGGCGCATTAAAAATGATGGAGAATAGTGTAGGAGAATAGCATGAGTTTCAAAACTGGAAAGGTTTTGAAGGTGAAGGAGTAAAAGTAAGCAGAATATATAAATAAGAAAAATGGGTAGTTAGATAACAAATCTTCAGACCCCAAGGACTGCAGCGTAATTGGGTTGTTAAGAAAATGAGGTGGTTTCATTTAAGCATGAAGGTGAAGGGAAAATTCAGTCTATGATAGCCAAAACTCAAGGGTGGAAAGATTTAAATTTTTAAGGGATGGTACAGTACTGAGTTTCACCCATTCTAACAGTTCTTGGCATGTAAGTTTGGCATAAATGTTTAATGAATTAATGCATTATATAAGAATGTTTCTAAATGAGATGTGAACTATAAAATGATGATGGGGGAGTGGAGAAGTAGTTTTAAATCATTCTCATCAGGTAAATGAGTTTATTACATATTTGTATGTGTATATTTTTGAATCATGGTGAAATCAACTGTGATTGAATAGTTCATAGGGATTGTCCACAAGGAAGTTTTTTTTATCTGACAGAACTTTAAAGAACTTGGTTTGTGAAACCAAAATTTAACAGGAGGTAGAGAAGTATTGAGAGATATATATTTATTTCATTTTTGTGTTTTTGAGAAGGGTTAATATTTTTAATGTGGAAATTATTTCTAAGTGAGAATAAAAAGGGTAACTTCATTTTTTTAGTTATTTAATAATTTGTTAGTAATTTATTATGTTACTTCTAATATGAAATTAATGGTATTTGTATGTGAATAATTGTGTTAGGCAAAGTAAAACTAAACTGGACCAGCTATTTTCTTCTTTAAAGTAAGGTGTGTAATTGAAATACAGTCTTGTTTTTTGTTTTGTTTTTTTCATCACGAAAAAGTAAAGGATATCTGTTCTTAGACACATCTGACTTGGGGCCTGACTTCGTGTCTGGAATTGATCCTTTAAATTCCACATACTTATGTTTATTTTACTTTTTTATTTTTAAAGCACCAACACCGAGCAGTAGATCAAGTAATTAAAGCTGTAAGAAAAATCTGTAGTGCTTTAGATGGTGTAGAGACTCCTGCCATTACAGAATCAGTAAAGAAGCTAAAGAGAGCTGTTAATCTTCCAAGGAGTAAAAGTGCTGATGTGAGTATTTTTTTCTAATTAGCATTTTATTAACATGCAGATCTATGCTTAAGTGAGCATCTGTCACTTAAACTGGCAGATTTTTGCTTCTGCTGGACAAAATGTTATTTTAACTTTGGCTTTTATTCTCGAGTTGATTGGGTGACTGACTTGGTAAGGGGTAATTCCTAAGAGGAGATGTGCTGTCTTCGAAGAGCTTTGTGAGAGTTGGCAATGAATAGGTAGATGTCAAACTGAACCTTCTGTATGTAGAGCAGGAACTCTGGCGTAAGTGAGTTAGTTGGCTTGAAGGACCTGGATGATAGTAGGTACCATTTCTCCTTTTGGATGGAAATGTCCATGACTGCCAATAGGAGAAGTTCTATTTTGGACTATCCATGACTGCCAATAGGAGAAGTTCTATTTTGGACTATCCATGATTGCCAATAGGAGAAGTTCTATTTTGGACTATACCTCCTCCTCATTGAGAAGACCCAAATGCCTCAGTAATGATGACTTACTGCCTCAGTAGAAACCAGGTTAGGAGCTCTCTTTTAATAACATGCTGTTGCTTTTAGTAAAAGCTCTCCCCATTGTTATTTCCGTGGGGATTTAATTGATTCTGTTCGTAGAGATGTTCATAGCTCTTGCTGGATGAGAGAAAGGGGATCACAAGACACGATAAATTTAAAGTTATATTGAACCTGACCTGTGGTGGCACAATGGATAAAGTGTTGACCTGGAATGTTGAGTTCACCCATTAGAAACCCTGGGCTTTCCTGGTCGAGTCACATACCCACTTCTCCTCCATTGCCGTTCTCTCTCTGTCTCCTCTCTCTAAAATCAATAAATAAAATCTTAAAAAAAAAAAGTTAAATGTTGATAAGTATGCCCCTCAACAAATATCTAAGAGATACTTTAATCCATTTATTTTCAGAGAGCCTATCCATATGGTATTGTATACAAAATTTGGGCTGTCGTTGTTTTATCATGTGCTTTGTTGCAAGAAATTTAAAAATGTAGTATATGAAATCATTTGGAGGTGATTGACTACCATACTCCTAATGTTTGAAGTTTCTATTCGTTATATTTGCTGGATAAAGGAGCAGAGAGTAGGAGGAGAGCTCAATTTAAATAATTATAAGAGCTTTTTTTATTAACTTATTTAGTAATAATAATAGAGTTCCAGTTTCTTTAAGGCTATTCTTATCATGATAATAGTGGAACAACTAATGAAAAATGAAATGCTGTATTAATGTATTTTCAAATCTTAATTTAGTTTAATGAGGCAGATTTTGTTGAGTTTGTATATTTTGCAATAATTTTCAGTTACTCTGATTTTCCTTTTTACATTTAATTTATTGGGGTGACATTGGCTAATAAAATTATTAGGTTGGTTTTTTTTTGTATTTTTCTGAAATGAGAAGTGGGAGGCAGAGAAACAGGCTCCCGCATACACCTAACTGGGATCTCCCCCCCACACCGCTGCAAGTGCACTGGGGGGGCAATGCTCTGCCCATCTGGAGCGTTGCTCCATTGCAACTGGAGCTGTTTTAGCAACCAAGGCGGAGGCCATGAAGCCTTCCTCAGTGCCCAGGCCAACTTTGTTCCAATGGAGCCTTGGCTGTGGGAGGGGAAGAGAGACAGAGAGGAAGGAGAGGGGGAGGGGTGGAGTAGCAGATGGCCACTTCTCCTGTGTGCCCTGGCTGGGAATTGAACCCAGGATTTCAGCGCGCCCGGCCGACGCTGTACCACTGAGCCATCCGGCCAGGGCTATGAGTTTTCTTTCTGTTTTTGTTTTTGTTTTGTTTTGATTTTTGTATTTTTCTAAAGTGATAAGTGGGGAGGCAGACAGACTCCTGCATGTGGCTGACCAGGATCCACCCGGCATGCTCACCAGGGGGTGATGCTCTGCCCATCTGGGCTGTTGCTCTGATGTAACAGGAGCCATTCTAGCTCCTGAGGCGGAGGCCATGGAGCCATCCTCAGTGCCCGGGCCAACTTTGCTTTAATGGAGCCTTGGCTGTAGGAGGAGAAGAGAGAGAGAGAGAGAAAGGAGAGGGGGAAGGGTGGAGAAGCAGATAGGCACTTCTGTGTGCTCTGACCGTGAATCAAACCCAAGAATTCCACACGCTGGGCTGATGCTCTACTGCTGAGCCAACTGGCCAGGGCCTGGTTTTTCTTGATACTAAAAATCATCTGTGTATTTGTCTGTGGATTTTTACATTTTTATTGTTATATTCATGCTGCAAACACTTTTGGGAGGTTTTTCCCTGGAAAAAGTTTTTTTGATATAACATTTAATTCAAGTATTGAAATGAAAAATAAATGTTTTATGTTACCTCATGGGTAATTCTTTGACTAATTTGTATTTGTATGCAGGTGACTTCACTGCCTGGAGAGGGAGACGCTAACAAGAGTTTGACTAGGGGTAGGTATGCCTTTTAAGTTCTTTAAATTTTAGCAAGTAATTGTTGCTTTTTCAGAGAATTATACTGACAATTTCTTTACATCTAGGTTCACTGAATCCTGAAAATCCTGTTCAAGTAAGCTTGGACCAGTTAACTACAGCGATTTATGATCTTCTCAGACTCCATGGAAATTCTGGTAGGAGTCCTGCAGGCTGTGTCCAAAGTAACAAGAATATCAAGGAAGCATGGACTACAACAGAACAGCTCCAGTTTACTATATTTGCTGCACATGGAATTTCAAGTAACTGGGTATCAAAGTAAGTAACTGTTTAAAAGAAAACATGTAGGCTCTGGCCACTTGGCTCAGTGGAAGAGTGTCGGCCAGGTGTGTGGAAGTCCTGAATTCGGTTCTCGGCCAGAGCACACAGGAGAAGCGCCCATCTGCTTCTCCACCCTTCCCCCTCTCCTTTCTCTTGATTTCTCTTTCCTTCCTGCAGCCAAGGCTCCATTGGAGCTAAAGTTGGCCCAGGCGCTGAGAATGGCTCCATGGCCTCCGCCTCAGGTGCTAGAACGGCTCTGGTAGCAACGGAGCGACCCCCCCTAGTGGGCTTGCTGGGTGGATCCCAGTCAGGATGCATGCGGGAGTTTGTATCTCTGCCTCCCCGCTTCTCACTTCAAAAAAATACAAAAAATAAATAAAATACATAAATAAGTAAATAAATAAAAGAAAAGATGTGTAGCTTTACTTAGAAGTTACTCCAATCTTATAAAATGTTAGCATTTACTGTTATCTTAGTATTTAAATGGATGATAAAAGAATCACCAGATACCTTTGTGGTTTTCATAAAAATGAGAGATGTTTGAAGCTGTTCCTTTAAAAAATTTCACTCCCACTACATGCAAAAAGGACAAGTAAATATGCTTAAACTTACAAGGGCTAATGCTGATTAATAAATGCCATTCTTTTTGCCTTTCTTTTTGAATGAGAGTGGTTTGAAATATATTGGGACTAGACTTTAACCTATTTTTCTCCCTCTTTAGTAGTTTACTGATTGCTAGGCTTTGAAGTCAGCAAGAGCCAATTTCTTCTATACTTGTTCATATGGGTATTTTCCTTTTTGATTTTTTTTTGTCAGTGCCATAAAGTTTGCCAACTTCTATTTATTTGCAAATGACTAGTCTGAACAGAAAAGTCAGAATTGAGTATTTTAAATGAAATAGTTTCATAATAGCTTACTGCTGTAAATAAGGTAAAGCCTAGTAAAGAGATACCAAACATAAATTCTGCTTAAATGGAGCTCTATATAAAATATACAAATGAAATATAAAAAAATAACATAACAAGTTGATTGTGGCATATTAATTCATTGAAGAAATATATACTGAGCACCATCTCTGAGCATTGTACTTCGTACCACAAGGGATTCAGCAGTAAACAAGGCAGTGAAACTGCCCACCTGAAGCTTGCATTTAAACAGGTACTACCACTGTCTGAAGAAGGTATTTCATTCTTTTAAAGAGTTACAAGGGATACCTTCCATATCTTCTATGGACACACAAATAAATTTAGGGACAGTAATTAAGAGAACAAATATTTAGTAGAAGACAATACCGAAAACTACAGAGATAAGATAGAAATAAAGTTAATAAAATGCTAAAGTAAAGAAAGACGAATGAGGTCGAAAAAACAAATCATTAACTACAAATGTTTTGTGAACCAATGAGATTAGATTTAAAAAATATTTAGAATTATTATAATGTATTGTATATATGAACAAAGTGGTTAATGTATATGCCTAGTAGAATAAATACAGTTTCATTGAACCTAAAACGTCTATCCTAGGAGATTGATTGTCTGGTTGTTTCTAACTAGCTCTGTATTTGTAGAAATTAGGAGCTAAGTTATTGCTGTCTAGTGAGAGAATATAACTATCTAGTGAGAGAATATAATATTATGTGTTCTCATGGATAGAAGCCTTCTAAGAAGGACTGACTCAGTGTGAGTCAAACCAGTGCACTATTGATACACTTAATTGACTCTGTTTCAATGGCTTAGCAAGGGAAAAGGGCACCTAGGGATAATAATGTTTGTACTCTTTTTTCCTAGATTTTACCTAGCAGTGAATAATTACTTGGTGTCATTCAACAAAAATCTAAAGCTAGTAACTAAGTGAGCACAAATTTAGATAAATTCTTCAGCTAGTATCATTTGCCCCCTTACACTGGGAGCTAGGGATAAATGTTCTCCTCTCTGTTCCCTTTGCTCTGCCTCTTCTCTATTTTACAGAATTTACCATAGTTCAGTTTTAGATGTTTTTCTGTTCAAATGAATGGTGACCAAATTATTTCAGATAATAGTCACTTTTAGGGAAGGATGGCTAATTATATGTATTTGTATTAGTTAACTAAATTGCATTATCAAATAAAAATTAAACTCTTTTCCTTTTTCAGTTATGAAAAATACTACTTGGTATGTTCCCTGTCTCACAATGGAAAGGATCTTTTTAAACCTATTCATTCAAAGAAGGTTGGCACTTATAAGAATTTCTTCTATCTTATTAAATGGGATGAACTGTAAGTAAAGTCTCTGGCTTCTTATTTTTTCATTATGCCCTTGTTTAACTTTTTTCCATGTATGCATCCTAGTTTTTATTTTTATTACAATTTCCATTAAAATCCATTAAATTTTTTACTGACATTGTAAGATCTCTTCTAGATAGGATTCACTAGGACAGATTCTGACTTAAAAATCTGAAATATTCTTGATTCTACTTGTTAAATTGCAGAAATATGCCATTCTTCTACACTTTGTCAAGTTAAAAATATAAATTTATGTATAAGTATAGAAAAGTGGTATTTTATAACATTGCTTAGTTTAGTATTTATTCTATAACACTGTATATATGGAGCCTAGTTTTTGCTTAACAGATTAAAATAAAATATCTTAAGTCTATGTCCAAAATGGTATTTTTCACTGTTAATGTTTTTTATTTCTTTTTAATTTTTTTATTAAATATTTAATTTATTGTGTTAACATGGATTCAAGTGTCCTATTCAATATAACACCCTCAACTGTGGTTTTTTGTTTTTAGAGAGAGGAACAGATAGGGACAGACATACAGGAAGGGAGAGAGATGAGAAGTATCAGTTATTCGCTTTGGCACCTTAGTTGTTCATTGATTGCTTTTTCATATATGCCTTGACCAGGAGGCTACAGGTGAGCCAGTGATCCCTTGCTTAAGCCAGTGACCCCACGCTCAAGGTGGTAACCTCAGGGTTTCAAACCTAGATCCTTTGCATCACAGGCTAAAGCTCTGTCTGCTGTGTCACCACCTGGTCAGGCTGTTAATGTATTTTAAATACTGTTTTTTTATTTTAATTTTTTACTTTTTCAAGTGAGAGAAGGGGAGATAGACAGACTCCCTCATGCACCCCATCCAGATCCACCTGGCAACCCCCATCTGGGGCTGATGCTTTGCCCATCTGGGGCCATGCTTGTAACTAAGCTATTCCTAGCACCTGAGGCGGAGGCTCAATGGAGCCATAGCTACAGGAGGGTAAGAGAGAGAGAAAGAGAGTGTAGGAGGAGAAGGCAGGGTGGAGAAGCAGATAGTCGCTTCTCCTGTGTTCCCTGATGGGGAATTGAACCCAGGACATACACACACCAGGCCGACACTCTACCACTGAGCCAACTGGTCAGGGCCAAATACTGTTTTTAAACTAAAAGAATGCTTTCATTATTCATGTGTACAGGCCATTGCAGAACTTTTTACCTTTTTTTTTTCTTTTACAGAGAGAGAGAGTCAGAGAGAGGGATAGACAGGGACAGACAGACAGGAACGGAGAGAGATGAGAAGCATCAAGCATCAGTTTTTCGTTGCGTGTTGCAACACCTTAGCTGTTCATTGATTGCTTTCTCATATGTGCCTTCACCGTGGGCATTCAGCAGACCGAGTAACCCCTTGCTCGAGCCAGTGACCTTGGGTCCAAGCTGGTGAGCTTTGCTCAAACCAGATGAGCCCGCGCTCAAGCTGGTGACGTCAGGGTCTCGAACCTGGGTCCTCCACATCCCAGTTCACCGCTGTATCCACTGCACCACCGTCTGGTCAGGCAGAACTTTTTACTTTTTATTTTGTGACCGGGATCCACCCGGCATGCCCACCAGGGGGCGATGCTCTGCCCGTCTGGGTTGTTCTATTGCGACCAGAGCCATTCTAGCACCTGAGGCAGAGGCCATGGAGCCATCCTCAGCACCGGGCCAATTTATTCCAATGGAGCCTTGGCTACGAGAGGGGAAGAGAGAGAGAGAGAAGGGTAGAGAAGCAGATGGGCGTTTCTCCTGTGTGACATGGCCAGGAATCGAACCT
Organism: Saccopteryx leptura; assembly: GCF_036850995.1. Taxonomy (NCBI): domain Eukaryota; kingdom Metazoa; phylum Chordata; class Mammalia; order Chiroptera; family Emballonuridae; genus Saccopteryx; species Saccopteryx leptura. Next base: position 42,710,272 of record NC_089503.1, read on the forward strand.
GGGAATTCCACACACTGGGCCGACGCTCTACCACTGAGCCAACCGGCCAGGGCCTTCCCATTTTTTATTTTTTAAATTACAAAAACATGTCTGTGAAACTAATCATATAATACAAAATATATATAGGGTAAAACGTGTCACTTTCTATTCAACATTTAACCATTTTATGGCTCCTCAGAGTGACCACTACCTACCTTTTATGTCCTTTCAGGCTTAAAAATTGGCAAACATGTATGTATGTATGTTTGTGTATATATGTGCACATATACATCCCTAATCAGAAATACTCATAAACATTTATCTAGTTTTTCCTAAAGGAAATAAAATGACTACTATTATTTTGCCTAGAAATAAGCATTGCAAGTCTTTGATAAAGGTACTAACCAATTTGTGTGTGTGGGAGGGGGTTTCTAGAGACAGAGAGTCAAAGATAGGGACAGAGAGGCAGGAAGGGAGAGAGATGAGAAGCATCAGTTCTTTGTTGTGGCACCTTAGTTGTTCATTGATTGCGTTCTCATATGTGCCTTGACTTGGGCGCTGCAGCAGAGCCGAGTGACCTCTTGCTCAGCCAGCGACCTTGGGCTTCAAGCCAGCAATCCTTGGGGCTCAAGCCAGCGACCTTGGGGTTTCAAACCTGTGTCCTCCACATCCCAGTCTGATGCCCTATCCAGTGCACCACTGCCTGGTCAGGGGCTAATAAATTTTTGAGAAAGAAATTGTATATATTTGAAATTTTAATAAAATTTAAGATTTTTACAGTACATGTTAGCCAAGCTTGCTACTTAAGTAAAGGTTACTCAGGATTAAAGATTACTTGATAAATCAAATAAAATAACTAAAATTGTCACTTTCATTAAAGGGTTAATCTTCATATTTGATCTAATTTGTTTTTTCTATTAATACATTTTTTTTCCCCATAGAATTATTTTTCCCATCCAGATATCACAATTGCCATTAGAATCACTTCTTCACCTTACTCTTTTTGGAATTTTAAATCAGAGCATTGGAAGTTCCCCTGATTCTAATAAGCAGAGAAAGGGGCCAGAAGCTTTGGGCAAAGTTTCTTTACCTCTTTATGATTTCAAACGGTAAGTGTTCTCAGTTGTGATGGGAGTTAACAGTGGACACATCTACAACGTCAAAATTGGCTAGAGAACAGGGTGGGGAATAACAATATGAGATACTGAGCTGCCTCAGTTTTTTCAGTGTGATGAAAGGAGGTCATTTCAGAGACACAGATAGAGTAAACCAAAGTTATTTTGCTATAGTTTCAACATATCTCTATGGGTATTCAAAGGCTTGTTTGCCACTCATTGTTTCAGGAGAAAAGCAGCAATCGATTCACTAACTGTCATTTTATTGTATAAAAGCACTAGATTATTGACATAACACTTGTGGTTTTGTAGGTGCCCTTGATACTACTAAAATAACTCCATTTTTCCTCTTCTCATTCCTGCTCCATACATCTCAAGTTTCACGGAGTCTGCACTGAACATTAGTCCCTTCTCTTTACCTGGCTACCTAACTGAGCTATCTATCCTGACTGCTGTGGGCCCCTGGTCTTTAATCTCCAAAGGTTCTCTGTACAAAAACTTAATGTCCTTCAGGATAAAGGAATTCCTTTCAAGCTTTGTGTCTACTAATAATAACCAGTGGGATACTGTAATCTAACTGACCTTTCAGCTGACTATTTAAATTATGTTTTTAGTAACAATATGTTCCATGAGACCATCAAGAGTCTTCCTAACTGAGCCTGACCTGTGGTGGCGCAGTGGATAAAGCGTCGACCTGGAACACTGAGGTCGCTGGTTTGAAACCCTGGGCCTGCCTGGTCAAGGCACATATGGGAGTTGATGCTTCCTACTCCTCCCCTTCTCTCTCTCTCTCTCTCTCTTCTTTCTAAAATTAATTTTAAAAATCTGAAAAGAAAATCTGAAATAAAAAGTCTTCCTAAATGAGAAAAAAAATTGAATTAAGCTTGGGACTTGTTTCATACAATACATGGTAACATTTTGGAGAGCAATAACACATATTGGCATATTAAATTATCTCTAAAGTTTTGCAGTCAAGAAGTCTAATATGTTTAATAACATCACTCACATAAACCCATAACATTTACTGTGTACTAGGTGGTAGTAGTCTAAGTGCTGTATACATATCCTTATATTCCTCACAACAGCCCTGTGAAGGTAGGTGTTGTTATTATCTCTTACCTGTTACAGAGAGCTTAAGTGACTAGCCCTCTGGCACTTAGCTAATTAAACAGTTTTTTAAAACTCAAGAGAATAAGGTGGTGCTAGACAACTAAAAAGTTTGCGTCTAACACTCTGCTGTTAAAACAGCAAGCAGATGGCATTCAGTTTGACACTTTGCCAATTAGTGCAATCTAGGTAATGTTATACTTAACATTCAACATATACTCAGAAATTAAGAGGGAAGATGATTTTACATTAATGCACATAGGGAAACACAGTGTTAATTATTTAGTTCAGTTAATGTACTGTAGTAATCAGAAATCCTGGTCTTGAAATTCTTTTTAAAATATATAATTTATGTGAAGGTCCAACTTGCATAGAACCTGATGAAGTCACTGATGTAGAAGCCAAATGACTTTAACAGGCATTTCAGTCAACCTCAATAATGAGTTCTTAACTCATTTTTAAATAAACAGAATCAAGCATTTAACTTGCCTTTCCTTTACAGTTGTTATCTCAGGGTTACCAAGTAATTGATAGTAAAAAGTTTTTTATAGAAAATTTTCAACTAATAGATACAGAAAGAATGATAGAATATCCCAATTTTGTAATTCTTACTGAAATAATTTAGGTCAGGATTAGATTTAGGCCAGGGCTTCTCGGTCTAGCACATTGATATTTTGGGCCAGATCATTGTTTGCTGTGGGAGATTCGGCACTGTGGGATGTTTGCCAATGTGCTTGGCTTCTGTCCTCTAGATCAGTGGTCCCCAACCTTTTTTGGGCACGGACCGGTTTAATGTCAGAAAATATTTTCACAGACCGGCCTTTAGGGTGGGACGGATAAATGTATCACGTGACCGAGACAAGCATCAAGAGTGAGTCTTAGACGGATGTAACAGTGGAAATCTGGTCATCTTTTAAAAATAAAACATCTTTCTGACTTAAATATAAATAAAACAGAAATAATGTAAGTTCTTTATTCTTTCTCTGTGGACCAGTACCAAATGGCCCAGGGGTTGGGGACCACTGCTCTAGATGCCAGTTGCTAACCAAAAATATCTCTAGACATTTTCAAATGTCTGTTCAGGGCAAAATCACTCTTGGTTGAGAACCATTTGACTTCAGTGGTGATTTTTAATGCCTGCTTGAAACCATTAAGTGATTAGCTTTTCTGGAACTTTATAATGGATGGTTTAGACCAGTGGTTTTCAACCTTTTTATACTTGGGGACTGATGACCTACCTGGCTGGAAATGCAAACATGCAATAAATAAACTATTTCCATGCATAACAGTGCAGCATGGTACAAGCTGGTGCTAGATTTCCACATGTATGATGCATTGAACACTATGTAAGGTTATCCAAATGCTTTTTTGTTTATTGCAAATGATTTTTAAATGCTCTGCACAGTGCAAAAGATTATCAGAATAAGCCTGTAAGTTCCGAAGATGTCTAATATAACCTCAATAGTATTTTCATAGATAATACAGGCTGATAAGTGGCAGTCACCTTGAGCATAAGCGAATTCAACCAAGATCATTGTGGGTCTATAATCTTTATATAATATCAGGGTGGTTAACTCTTTCACAGACTGTCACAAAATTTCTGGTGACCGGCATCAGTCTGCAGACCAGCAGTTGAAAAACCCTGGTTTAGACTGACAGAACCTAAATATACTGATTATGTTAACACCACAGAAAGAGAGATAAACCAAACAATGTGTGCCTTTTTATTTAATGCAGTAGAAAGTAATATACAGTTCTGCCTGTGGGGTATTAAGTATTCTTGCCAGATAATTAAACCCAAATCAGAGCAAGCCTCTAGTTCTAACTACTACTTTATTACAGAAAATATAGGAGACAAAGGGACATGCTAAATGACCAGAGTAATTAGTAAAATTCAGGATATAGAAAATTCTAGCAGAAGACCTGGTTTCTTCAACAAATGGCAGGGGCAAAAAAGATAAAAAGAATTTATAGATTAGAGCAAGAATTGGCAGTTTTTCTCTAAAGGTGACCAGGTATAAGTAGTTTAGGCTTTGCATGTCATATGGTCTCTTGTCACAAAATAAAAAGCAGTGATAGACAGTATGAACGTGTGGCTTTGTTATAATAAAATGTTTATTTACAGAACCAGGTAACAGGCTAGAGTTTTGTTGACTGTTGAACTAAAGGTACTTAAAAAGATGTATCAACCAAATGCAAGCATTTGACCTTGCATGGATTCTAAATTGATCAAACCAACTATAAAAAAAAATGGAGGCATTGGGAAATTTGAAAACTGACTAGATAGCTGATGATTTTAAGTAATTACTGTTAATTATTGTAGGAGTGGTAGTGGTATTGTATTTATTTTAAAATAAAACTACCATTTTGAGATATAAAAGTATCTACAGATGAAATAATGTGATAGGCATTTACCTTAAAATAATCTGTTTGGGGGTGAGAGTGGTTCTAAAATAGAATATAATGTGTCAAAGATTTAAAGGCTATTAACCTATAAGACAGAACATTAGGACTATTGTCTAGCTTTGGAAAGAATGTTTGCTATAATAAAAAGAACAAAGTTGAATGATGTTTATGCTTTCCTCCTTTTACATATACCTCCTGTTTTCAGAACTTTCTTCTGTGTAAAGCTATGTCAGTATCTTTATTGATAAATATTTTTAATTTAAGTAGGCCATAAACTGGTAGTCTAGGACAAATGTCAGCATACTACAGCCCACTACCTGCTCTTGTAAATACATTTTTGTTATAATACAGCACACATATTTATTTATGTATTGTCATGGTTACTTTTGCACTATAATAGCAGAGTTGAGTCTCTGCAACAAAGATAGTATGGCCCAGAATATTTACTGTCTGGTTCTTTAGAGAAAAAATTTGCTGATACCTGGTCCTGGTCACAGATGCAACTTCTCAAATGATTACTATTGTGTCACAAAGTAGGTATTGGTTTTTGGCATGTGTTTTGTTTTGTAAAAGTCAGGGAGCAGTTCTGTAATCTAAACGCCTTTGTAGATGTTCTTCAAAGATTTCACTTTTCTGTTTATGGAAGTTGTTTTGATACCAGTATGTTCTGTTTTTCTTCAACCCCATTCCTCCTTAGATATGTTCCTTCACTCTGTCTTCCTTTGTTCCCATCCCTACACTTTAATTCATTTATCTAAAAATCAGTACCCTGTGAAGAGTGACTCCTCCTGATGTGTTTTTAAAAATGACATTTTTTAAATATAGAGGACACTTTATAATTGTTTGAATAATAACATTTCAAATTCGTTACCATGTGTTATGAGTTTTGAATTAATTTTAAAAAATGAAAACCACAGTATTCTTCTGTTTACATTATGAAGGTTTTTAACATGTGGAACTAAGCTTCTGTATCTTTGGACTTCATCACATACAACTCCTATTCCTGGAACAATCCCCAAAAAAGGATATGTGATGGAAAGAATAGTGTTACAGGTAATGGTACTTCTTGACATGTAGAGAAAGTGTATGTGCCTTTAGAAAAAGTGATGTGCCTAACCTGTGGTGGTGCAGTGGATAGAGCATCGACCTGGAATGCTGAGGTTACTGTTTCGAAACCCTGGGCTTGCCTGGTCAAGGCACATGTGGGAGTTGATGCTTCCTGCTCTTCCCCCCTTCTCCCCCCCTTCTCTCTCTCTCCTCTCTAAAATGAATCAATAAAGTCTTATAAAAAGAAGTGTATGTGTACCATGATTCAGGTTGTTACTAAGGCACCCTAATCAATCTTGTTTCAATTTTAGGGCCTATTTTCAATTTAAATGTCAATAAATCATCTCCTTTTGTTTTTTTTTAAGTGAGGGAGAGACAGGAAGATAGGAGGGTGAGAGATGAGAAGCATCAACTCAGTTGCAGCCCTTTAGTTGTTCATTGATTGCTCTCATATGTGCCTTGATGATGGTGGGCTTTCCAGCTGAGCCAGTGACCCCTTGCTCAAGTCAGCAACCATGAGATCATATATATAACCCATGCTAAAGCCGGTGACCCCATTCAAGCTGATGAGCCTTTATTCAAGTTGAATGAGCCCACACTCAAGCCAGTGACCTTAGGGTTTCGAACCTGGGACCTCAGTGTCCCAGATCAATGCTGTATTAATTGCACTACCACCAGTCAGGCTCCATTTTCTGTTTCTGAGAAGTATTAAAATATGCCCTTGAACCCGTCCAAGCAATATATATGTTGTTGAGAATTACCAACAAAGGTAATCACTTTCAGCAAAAGGACTGATTTAATATATACAATCTAAAATTCACCCTGCTAGCTAAGAAAAATTAATTTTCAAAGACAAGTTAATGTGGTAAATATGTGGCCTATTCAGCTGTAATTTGATTAATTCTGTTACATTTTTAAGGTTGATTTTCCCTCTCCCACATTTGATATTATTTATACCACTCCTCAAGTTGACAGAAGTGTTACACAGCAACACAACTTAGAAACATTGGAAAGTGATATAAAAAGGAAACTTCTTGATATTCTTCACAAAGACTCATCACTTGGGTATGCTCCTTTCATTTTGTTTTGCCTAGTTATCTCTTACAATATAAAGCTCAAGTTAATGGATTATTAAATGCCCTGATTTAATTCATGATTTAGCAGTGTTCTTGGTGTGCAAAGTTTTCCCTTTCTGTTCTTAATTATATAAAATAATATATGACTATATACAATAAAACTTCAGAAATTTGTACAGATCAAAAAGGTAAACAACAGATTGGAAATTGTATTTACAGTAAATAGCAGTAGATTAATTTCCTTAATGTATAAAGAACCTTTTTATATCAGTAGAAAAACCAATAACTCAGTAGTAAAATAGACAAAGAATATTAATAGATATGTTTTTTAGAAAATAAATATTATCTCTTTTAAACATCTGAAAAGATATCAACCTCTTAGTAATCAAGGAAATGTATATTAATACAAGATACCATTTTATACACAACAGAAATTAAAATCTTATAGAAAGTATTGATGAAGATGCAGAAAAATGGGATTACACTATAGGCAGAATTTTAAAAAGCTTTTGGAGAGCAATTTGGCAAAATTTATAAGGCTCACAATGTGCATAGTCTGTGACCTAGCAATTTGACTTCCAGGTAGTTATATATATTAGAGGAAAGAAACCCTTTTGTATTTTCTTATGGAGATAAGAATACTCATTGCCGCAGGATTATGATGTTAAATGAAGAAAGCAAGGAGTAGAATAGTGTATGTAGTGTGTTACTATTAAAGGAAAAAGATCTGCATACACCTATATATACTGTATGCTTCTGTATGAATGAACTCTGGAAGAACATACAGGTGTAGGCAGTTTTCAGTGTTCAGGTAATTAGAAGAAGGGAGACCTCACTGCACTTTTTTCAATATTGGAATTTTTTTCAGTATTCCACATGAGATGAATACATTTAAGTGCATGTATTATGTCTACAAAAGTATTATAGATGGATGGGTAGTAAAATAGTAAAATCGTTCATTCACTTAAATATTTGTCATTAAGATTAAATTGGAATCTCCGAAACAAGTCCTTTTCATTTTGAATATTTCTCAATTGAGCTTTATAATCATCTTCTAAAATTTTGTAATAGCATTAGTGTATTACATGACGTTTGATTTACTTGGGTAAAAATCCTTGCTCTTAGGGTGGATTTTGCTTATTCAATACTGATTTCTAGTATCTGGCATGATTAGAGCTCATAAATTTTTATTGCTCTGAATTATCCTTCATTTTCATAACTAAGACTTTTTTATCAAAGCAAAATGATTTCTTTTTATTCTCCAAATTAGGGTAAATTAGTGGTGTTTGCTATACATTGTGTTTTTCTATTCCAAATTAGTATTAATGATTCTACCAAGAAGTGACTGTCCTAAAATGAATAAATTTCTTCTTTGTACAATATTTTTGATCATTCAGACTATAACTGTTATTATGATATCATTGAGAAATAATTTAGTTCTGTTATATATACAGACTTTCTAAAGAAGACAAAGTGTTTTTGTGGGACAAACGTTATTATTGCCTCAATCACCCAGATTGTCTTCCTAAAATACTTGCAAGTGCACCAAACTGGAAATGGACTAATCTTGCCAAAACTTACTCGCTGCTTCAGCAGTGGCCTCCATTACACCCACTGACTGCATTGGAACTTCTTGATTCAAAGTAAGTCAACTATGACTGAATTTATTTGTTCTGTTTTATTGTTGTTCATTTTTTTGTTTTGTTTTTTGTTGTTTTTTACAGAGACAGAGAGAGAGTCAGAGAGAGGGATAGATAGGGACAGACAGACAGGAACGGAGAGACGTGAGAAGCATCAATCATCAGTTTCTGTTGCGACACCTTAGTTATTCATTGATTGCTTTCTCATATGTGCCTTGACCGTGGGCCTTCAGCAGACCGAGTAACCCCATGCTCGAGTGAGCGACCTTGGGTCCAAGCTGATGAGCTT